>NC_137605.1:55527085-56009069 GCF_963280865.1 Gymnoscopelus braueri | reverse complement strand
AGATAAAAGTGAACCAGTGAAAGCAGCCGACCTACAAGCTCAGAAACACGTTGCTATCTGAAAAGTTGTGAGATTGTAGATCGGAGAGAGAGAGACATGGAAACGGAATAGATTGAAGAGATAAGGATAATTCCTTTAACAGGTCCTTTCATGAAAGTCCTTGCGGTCTTGTTTCCAATGAGGGCCTGTGAGCAATTAGGGGTTAAGAGTCTTGCTCAGGGACAAATTTCATTTGCTGGCCTGGCCTGGAATCGTACCTGAGGCAACTAGGGCCTCTGGCTCCCTAGGCTGGCTCACTAACCACTCAGCTATGGCCAAGCTCAGAAACATGTTGCTATCTGAAAAGTTTTGAGATTGTAGATCGGCTATTTTCAGAATGAAGTATGTCATACATTGAAAAGACATACTCTCAAATAAGCATTTCAGGTTATCTTTAACAATTGCACTTGCATTAATTGACACAAGTAAGACGCGCGAAGGCTGGAAGCGAACGCAGATTGACTGAGGCTGCTATATTTCAACCACACTGTAGTAGTGCACTCTGCCGCACTCTGCCGGCTGTATACAGGCAGAGTGCATGGGGGCGCGAGCCAATGAGAGCGTGAACACACGCTGTATACAGGCAGTGCAGCTGCTGGCATTTCAGCACGGATTTTCGAGTCACATGGGGGCGCGAGCCAATGAGAGCGTGAACAAACACGGAAAGACCATAAATAAGGGACCGACACACACACACACAACCCAAGCACGGTGATATAGTAAGCTCCACTTGGTCGGAGGCCTCCTTCCGCGTTCGCAACAATCATGTTGTGTGCAATGCAACTTAAATGAAGTCTGCATCAAGTGAGGCTTGAACTGGCAACCTTGAGGTTTTAAGGCACACACTTAAGCGAGAAGCCATTGGAACAACAGACCTGACCTGGTGAATATGAGAGAGAGAGAGAGGCGAGAGAGAGAGAGAGAGAGAGAGAGAGAGAGAGAGAGAGAGAGAGAGAGAGAGAGAGAGAGAGAGAGAGAGAGAGAGAGAGAGAGAGACGGAATAGATTGAAGAGAGAGAGAGAGAGACACGGAATAGATTGAAGAGAGAGAGAGAGAGAGACACGGAAAACATAATAGATTGAAGAGAAAGAGAGATGGAAGCAGAATGGATTGATTGGACATCTCAATATATTGCCATTAACAGGAATCGAACCATCAACCTTCGAATTGACAGGCTGCAACACTACCTATAGTGCTATAGCTTTGTCCAGGATGAGGTTGTCTGTTTAAGATAAAAGTGAACCAGTGAAAGCAGCCGATCTACAAGCTCAGAAACACGTTGCTATCTGAAAAGTTTTGAGATTGTAGATCGGCTATTTTCAGAATGAAGAATGTCATACATTGAAAAGACATACTCTCAAATAAGCATTTCAGGTTATCTTTAACAATTGCACTTGCATTAATTGACACAAGTAAGACGCGCGAACGCTGGAAGCGAACGCACATTGACTGAGGCTGCTATATTTCAACCACACTGTAGTAGTGCACTCTGCCGCACTCTGCCGGCTGTATACAGGCAGTGCAGCTACTGGCATTTCAGCACGGAGTTTCGAGTCACATGGGGGCGCGAGCCAATGAGAGCGTGAACACACGCTGTATACAGGCAGTGCAGCTGCTGGCATTTCAGCACGGATTTTCGAGTCACATGGGGGCGCGAGCCAATGAGAGCGTGAACACACACGGAAAGACCATAAATATGGGACAGACACACAACCCAAGCACGGTGATATAGTAAGCTCCACTTGGTCGGAGGCCTCCTTCCGCGTTCGCAACAATCATGTTGTGTGCAATGCAACATCAAGTGAGGCTTGAACTGGCAACCTTGAGGTTTTAAGGCACACACTTAAGCGAGAAGCCATTGGAACAACAGACCTGGTGAGAGAGAGAGAGAGAGAGAGAGAGAGAGAGAGAGAGAGAGAGAGAGAGAGAGAGAGAGAGAGAGAGAGAGAGAGAGAGAGAGAGAGAGAGAGAGAGAGAGAGAGAGAGAGAATGGATTGATTGGACATCTCAATCTATTGCCATTAACAGGAATCGAACCATCAACCTTCGAATTGACAGCTGCAACACTACCTATAGTGCTATAGCTTTGTCCAGGCTGAGGTTGTCTGTTGAAGATAAAAGTGAACCAGTGAAAGCAGCCGATCTACAAGCTCAGAAAGAACGTTGCTATCTGAAAGGTTTTGAGATTGTAGATCGGCTATTTTCAGAATGAAGTATGTCATACATACTTCATACCCTCTCAAATAAGTATTTCAGGTTATCTTTATCAATTGCATATGTATTAATTGACACAATTACTGGTAGTGTCTGTTGATATTTATAAGTATTTCCGTCCATTATGAACCAAGCCTCTGTGTCCCGAACTACTCTAGATCACTGGTTCACAAACCATTTACCAATAAAGGCATTTTTGTGTCTCCTCGGAACGAAAACTAGTGAAAGTAGCCGATCTACAAGCTCATAAAACGTTGCTATCTGAAAGTTGTGAGATTGTAGATCGGCTATTTTCACAATGAAGTTTGTCATACATTGCAAAAACATACTCTCTCCAAGAAGCATTTCATGTTACCTTTAACAGTTGCACATGCATTAATTGAGAGAGAGAGACATGGAAACATAATAGATTGAAGAGAGAGAGAGATGGAAGCAGAATGGATTGATTGGACATCTCAACCTATTGCCATTAACAGGAATCGAACCCTCAACCTTCGGATTGACAGGCTGCAACACTACCTATAGTGCTATAGCTTTGACCAGGCTGAGGTTGTCTGTTGAAGATAAAAGTGAACCAGTGAAAGCAGCCGATCTACAAGCTCAGAAACACGTTGCTATCTGAAAAGTTTTGAGATTGTAGATCGGCTATTTTCAGAATGAAGTATGTCATACATTGCAAAAACATACCTTCTCAGATATGCATTTCATGTTATCTTCATCAATTGCATATGTATTCATTAATACAGTCTTGTTGTTTGCAATGCACTTTAAATGAAGTCTCCACCAAGTGAGGCTTGAACCGGCAACCTTGATGTTATGAAACATTCACTTAAGCGGGAAGCCATTGGACCAACAGACCTCGTCCAGTGAAAACGGAGGTCAGACAGATGATACCATTTCACGCAAATAATTAAAAAATCCTGGGTTTAAGTGTTTTCAAACTGCTCAAAATTGCGGACAATCTAAGGGCGGAGAGAGAGACATGGAAACGGAATAGATTGAAGAGAGAGAGACATGGAAACAATAGATTGAAGAGAGAGACAGATGGAAGCAGAATGGATTGATTGGACGTGTCAACCTATTGCCATTAACAGGAATCGAACCCTCAACCTTTGGATTGACAGGCTGCAACACTACCTATAGTGCTATAGCTTCGACCAGGCTGAGGTTGTCTGTTGAAGATAAAAGTGAACCAGTGAAAGCAGCCGATCTACAAGCTCAGAAACACGTTGCTATCTGAAAAGTTTTGAGATTGTAGATCGGCTATTTTCAGAATGAAGTATGTCATACATTGCAAAAACATACCTTCTCAGATAAGCATTTCATGTTATCTTTATCAATTGCATATGTATTCATTAATGCAGTCTTGTTGTTTGCAATGCACTTTAAATGAAGTCTCCACCAAGTGAGGCTTGAACCGGCAACCTTGATGTTGTGAAACATTCACTTAAGCGGGAAGCCATTGGACCAACAGACCTGATCCAGTGAAAACGGAGGTCAGACAGATGATACCATTTCACGCAAATAACTGAAAAATCCTGGGTTTAAGTGTTTTTTCAAACTGCTCAAAATTGCAGACAATCTAAGGGCGGAGAGAGAGACATGGAAACGGAATAGATTGAAGAGAGAGAGACATGGAAACAATAGATTGAAGACAGAGAAGGATGGAAGCAGAATGGATTGATTGGACGTGTCAACCTATTGCCATTAACAGGAATCGAACCCTCAACCTTTGGATTGACGGGCTGCAACATTACCTATAGTGCTATAGCTTTGTCCAGGCTGAGGTTGCCTGTTGAAGATAAAAGTGAACCAGTGAAAGCAGCCGATCTACAAGCTCAGAAACACGTTGCTATCTGAAAAGTTTTGAGATTGTAGAACGGCTATTTTCAGAATGAAGTATGTCATACATTGCAAAAACATACCCTCTCAAATAAGTATTTCAGGTTATGTTTAACAATTGCACATGTACTAATTGACACAATCATGTTGTGTGCAATGCAACTTTAATGAAGTCCGCATCAAGTGAGGGTTGAACTGGCAACCTTCAGGTTGTGAGGCACACGTTTAAGGGAGAAGCCATTGGACCAACAGACAAGAACCCGTGAAAAAGGAGATCACACAGATGATACAGTTTCACGCAAATAGCTGAAAAATCCTGGGTTCAAGTGTTTTTCAAACTGCTCAAAATTGCGGACAATCTAAGGGCGGAGCTTACTGGTCAACGTGATACATGTGTTCCTCATGAGTCAAGGCACATGTGTAAACAGGTTTAATGGCTGTCGGCCAAACGAGGCATGACTTTTGCCTGTTTAAAGTTTGCACTTTCAAAAAATCGCTATAGCGCCCCCCTTTGACCAATTGGAGTAAGATTGGTTTCAGTAATATTTGGAATGACCCTCAACATTAACGCAAAGTTTCAAAGAAATGTGAGTCTGCATGTATGTGTTAGGGGCAGATGAATAATTGTCATAAAACTGCAATATTCATTGGCTCATTAAAGCTTCATTTTTTCACTTATGGAAAATCTTTTGTATAATTGTTTCGGCATAGGTCCAAAGTTCATGTGTAAAACGTTTCGTGCAGATTACTCAAAAATCCCAGGAGGAGATAGGTTTTAACTGTTTTTCATATAATTCAAAATGGTGGGAGATCTAAAGGTCAGAGGTGAAAGTTGTTCAGCATGAAGAGACGCATATGTGTATCCAAGTTTCATGGCTGTAGGTCAAACAGGGCATGAGTTGTACCTGTTCAAAGTTGGCATTTTGCTATAGCGCCACCTTTTGACGAAAGATTGTGAGAATTATTTCTTGATAGTTTTTCATGACCATCTACCATATGGCCGAGTTTCGTAAAAAGCGACAGCACGGTTCAGCCAGAACTGCGAAAAGTGGCGGAAACAGAATCTTTTTTTTCATAAATCAACGCTATTGAACGCTACATCTGTGTAATTTTTTTTAAAATAATAACATATGAAAAGTATTAAAAAGCGCCTCTGACGAAAACTCCTAACTCCATTGGACCCTCAAACTGTCCGTCAAAAACAAACAACTCCCCCCTCCTCTCAGGCTCTCAGAGAAGCTCTGCTCTGTATGAGGCAGACAGGGAGAAGATTTTTCAATGCTTTTGGGAGAACATAAACTGGGAAGAGAAGAGAATGTATGTGCAAGGTTTGATAGATGTCACCCCAGTAAAGAGGAGAAGGGTGTCTTCACAAAGGTCATCTGCTCGTGTTTTCTTTTTAAATGTTAATGGACAGAGAATGAGTGTGTGCAGGAGTTTGTTTCAAACATCTCCAAGAGCTTAAGGAGATCATGCCAAAAGACTTTCACAGCTTTTATGACAATCTAAAGCACTAAGAAACGCCCACCACACACACAACAGTGTGATAATAAAATGTTGATAGGTAAATTCAACTGTGGTTGTTATTGTTAGTGCAGTAGGCTACAGATTTGATAGGCTACAGATTCTATTTTTCATGAATGTATTTTGTATTTATATGCCATTTATTTATTGTTGGTGTGCCATGATTGCTTTTGTTAAATACATGATTGAGTATTGAGGCAGAATTGTTTGTTGCACGCAACTGTAGAAGAACAACAGTGGTAACAGTTAGATCCATGGTTGTTTACAATGCATGTTAAAATAAAAGTTGTTTAAGTACAGAATTCAGCTTGATCTATACTTAGTATATGAGGATGGCGCTCACCATAAATAGCTGATCTCCAAGCTCACAATGCGTTGTGATGTGTTGTGAGCTTTGAGATCCATTGCCAGCTGTTCTTATCAATGATGGACAAAACCTCCTAACTCCACTTGCGCTGGATTTGTGTTTGGACAAAACTCCTAACTCCACTTGAGCTGGATTTGGGTAAAGTGGTGATAATATAATGTCAAATGCAAGTATCTGATAATATATAAAGTCACAATACCAAGTTTGATGAGGCAGTATTGCTTTGTTTTAAAAATATAAGGTTTTCTTCATTTTCAGAAAAATTGATATTTTGTTTATCATTTCCTGAACAATTACCATTTTGGATTTAGCTGGTTCCGGCCGGACAGCAGAGATATTATATAAACACACACACACACATACACACATACACACACACCCTACAGCAGTGTGGTTAAGATGTGCTACTTAAGTTGGATAGTAATAGCTGCTGTGTTTGTCTCTTGAAAGAGCTGAGGCTAGTACAGTCTCTAATATGAGGTGGCAAGCAATTCCAAAAGTAGGGTCCTCTAAATTTTATGGAAAATTGGGCAGTTGATGTTCTGAAAAAAGTGGAATGAAGATCACCAGCTGACCTAGTGTTATGGCTATGAATTTCATTATTAAACTGAAATCTATTTTGAAAACAGATTGGGAGTAATTTGTGAATAGATTGAAACAAGAAAATGCATATTTGAAGGTTATTTAAATCAAAGATGGGAAGAATTCTAAGAGACTGAAACAAAGGAGTGGAACTGGTGAATTTGTTAGAGAAAGTAATCATTTTGATAAAACGTTTTTGAAGCAGAAAAATACAATTGAGATTGGTTTTGAAATTGCTTGCCCAAACCATATTGCAGTATGAAATAAATGGATAAGGATAAATCATAGTATAATATAAATTAATTAGGATTTTTCTTGCCACAAGGTGGCGTATTCTTCTGATGACTCCAATATTCGTACCTATTTGATTAGAAATGAGTGCTATATGATTTTTCCAGGTGAGTTTTTCATCTATAATTACTCCAAGAAATTTGGTAACAGTAACTCTATCTAGGATATTATTATCTATTTGTATATTGGGAAGAGTACTTATTAATGGATGATTATGAGGCATAAACATCATGTATGCACTTTTCTTTACATTCAAGGATAATTTTTTAGCCTTGAACCAGGTGTCTACCTTTCTTAACTCCTGGTTCATTTCCACTATTAATTTCTGTTCATCTTCACCGGATAAAAAAATATTGGAGTCATCCGCGAATAGAATAAAAAACATATTTGGAGAAGTTAAATATAAATCATTTATATAAATAAGGAACAATAGGGGTCCAAGTATTGATCCTTGGGGGACTCCACAGGAAATCAACTTGCAATCAGAAGAGATGTTATTCCACATTACAAATTGATGTCTTGCTGATAAGTAGCTCTGAAACCAAGACAAGGCTATCCCATTTAAGCCATAAAGTGAGAGTTTATGTAATAAAATGTTGTGATTGACCGTGTCGAATGCCTTAGATAAATCAACAAACACGCCAAGTGTAATTTCTTTGTTGTCACGAGCCAAGGAGATTTTATCGATTAATTGGGTGAGCGCCATTGCAGTAGAATGTTTTTCTCTGAAACCATACTGGTGGCTATAAAGCATATTGTTATCGTTAAAATATGTAATAACACGATTGTAAACAAGTCTTTCTAGTACTTTGGAAAAGCATGGAAGAATGGATATGGGTCTATAATTGGAAAATGATGCGGGGTCATCTGCTTTAAAAAGAGGGATTACTTTGGCCAATTTAAATTGTTCAGGAAATACACCCGTCGCAAGAAAGCGATTTAAAATATGAAGGAGTGGTTTGGAGATATATGGAAGGCATTTCTTCAGAATAGGTGATTTGAGTTCATCGTGGCCAGATGCACATGATTTAAGTTTATTAATAATTTCAGTAAGCTCATTCTCCGTGATAGGATCAAATACAAAGGGATGAGAGGGACAATTCATACCAGAGATAGACAGTGGGGTATTTGGTATTCTGTCTGCTAGAGAAGGACCAATATTAAAAAATATATATTAAATTCATTAGCTATTTCGGAGGAATTAGAAGTAATTTTTTCTGCCATTTTAAATTTGTTTTTATTTTTATAAGCTCATTTATAATCTTCCATGTGGATTTCATGTCATTCTGTGATTCGGAAAATGTATCATCATAAAACTTACGTTTTGCTGACCTCAGCAGGTGATTTAATTTATTTCTATAGATTGTATATCGCTTAAGAATTAAAGGAGAGGGATTAGTGAGGTAATCACGATAGAGTTTATGTTTTTTTTATGATTGATCATATACAAATATCATTGTGAATACAATAAGCTTGCTGTCATCATCAGTCAGTTTAACTTTCACCTGACACAGTGGTCATTTGAAGCTGCGACCACTAGGGAGCAGCATAGAGCTACGGATATTCTGAATATTCCTTCTCACCCTTTTCTCTTCATATTTGGTTGCCTCAGTGGTTCTCACATGTGGATTGGGACCCCCCACATGATTTTTGGGGTCCCCAGATGACAGTGAAGTCACAATTTAAGAACTTTTAAGACCTTTTTAATACCTCAAAAATAAAAAAGACCACTATTGCATCAAAAATAATCAACAAACTATTGTCTACTATAAAACCTGGTCAAACATTGGCCAAATTGTCAAATTATACAAGAAAAATAAAAATAACACATAGGCTTACAATACTAGCCTTGACAGACAAAAATGGTCATATGTTATAACCTTGGATATAATAGGTTATAATATTGGATAATTTTCAAAATTGTGTTTGCACTTTTTATATTTTTGATCTGTACATCTACATAGACGTTCAGATTTCAAATATAAAGTCTCTACTCTATGGCCATGAATGTTATAATAAAATGCGTCCCCTCAGAAGTACCCATATATTCTGTATTGTTCTAAAAAGCATTTTAATCCAATCAGTGGGTATTTTCTTATACTTATGATCAGAATGTAAAACGCCTCCAAACTAATAAGATCGAATAATTGAAAGCATAGGATATACAGAGAAAATGGACATCAATTGGATTAACATGCTTCTTATCAAACAATACAAAATATATGGGTACTTCTGAGGGGCAGTACACAATTGTGACATGTATGATCATAAGAGTAAGCTTTTTACATTTTAAATCTGAATGTTTATATAAATGAACAAACCAAAAAAGGACATTATTTTGAAGATCATCCATGGCAGTTATGTATCAGAAGTAACCAAATATAAGCTAATGGTGTTTTGTCTTTTCTCATAACATTGGACAAATTGACATTAAAATACTGAGAACATATCCAGAACAAATTATCAACATATACAACGGACCATCACAAAAACAAGATATTGAAATAACCAATGAAACAGCTAAATCCAAACTCACCATATGGGGATCAGAAATACAAGAAATTCAAGAAGGTTCATCATACATCACACCTATCCATACTCCTCACTGAGCAGTACTATAATCACCCAAATCACAGCTTGCAACATAACAATGAAAATACAATGCACTCTTTGCAATAAATACAATGACAACTTCCAACTCAACAAGACCAACAGATGCCCCTCATGCAGCATAGTAAAAAAAATAAAAAATACAAAATGACGATTTTCTTCTGCCTCATCGCTTTGTTGTCTCCGCCAGGCCGAAAGGCATGGCGGGAGAGTATGTTTTCGCCCCTGTCCGTCCGTCCGTCTGTCCGTCCGTCCGTCCGTCCGTGTGTCCTGTCTGTGTGTTACCACCAAATCTCCGGCACCGTTGGCCCGGTCGCTGCGAAACTGTGCACACACACTCCCTGGATGCCAATTCAGAACCTCTGCCTCAAATTTTTCACATGGGCCTGTTATAGCGCCACCAGGAGGCCGATTTGTGCAAAACCCATTTTTTCCCATTACTCCTACAGTTTTTAACCAAACCTCATGCAAATCGGTTCACAGTATCTCTATAGTCACGTGATTAACCCTGATCTGTCCGATTTCCCATATTCCATCCTCATTGGCTAAGGTTACCATCCAAAGTTTGCAGGATTGGTCCGTTTTGAACAAACTGCCTCAAATCATGAACGCAGCTTGCCATTTCCATAAAATTGCACACGCACATTCCCACTAGGCCGAGGAAGAAATGGCACTTAAAACTTTTCACATCAGCCTCATGGTGGCGCTATAACAGGCCGATTTGCATTTTTAACTATAACTGCACCGATCTGCGTGAAACTTTGCACGCCTACTCCCTAGAGGCCAAGGAAAAACATCTGCACTGCATTTTTCACATCTGCTTTTTACAGCGCCACCAGGAGGCCGACTTATGTCAAATACATTTTTGGATATTAATCCTTCAGATTTTATCCAAACATCACGCAAATCGGTACACAGTATCTCTATAGTCATGTGATCAAGACGCATCTGTCCGATATTTCATATTCCATCCTGATTGGCTAAGGTTGACTTCCAAAGTTTGCAGGATTGGTCCGTTTTGAACAAAATGTCTGAAATCATGAAAGCGGCGTGCGATTTCCGTGAAAATTTGCACGCACATTCCCACTAGGCCGAGGAAGAAATGCCACCGTTTTCACATTGGCCTATTATAGCGCCACCAGGAGGCCACAATAACTTACCTGACCTGGCGGAGACCTGTGCTCCGAGGAGCACTTTTTCTAGTTTAATCTGTCTTCTTCATAATGTTGTTTATTTTGTAGTTACATATTGTTTGTGAAATGACATTTATGTTGATATATTGTAATTGTAATATTGTTTTAATCAATAAAATCAATGATTATTGAACAAACAGTTTTTAATTCTTTAAAATGTTATATAAATATAAAATGTTACACTTTATATGTTGGCAGAAGAACATACCACATAGTTGTAAAATGTATCAACATTTCCTACAGAATTAATACACCATAAGAAAAGATCATCACCACAGCCCAGGTTCAATTCCCAGTCAGGAATCTATCTCATTTTCTATGAATTCAGTACAAAAGACCCCAATGGAAACAAGTCAAAGGCTTTCTTGGATTTAAAATCCTCTTAGCAGGCCTTATATTGAACTGTACTTTCCGTTTTTTACAAACTGCTTGTAAAGTATTCAATCAATCAATATATGGCATAGCATTCTAAGCCTTATTTGACTATAGTAATGAGAAAGCACAGCTACAAAAGAAAACGGGGGAAAAAAACAATAAAACATCAAATCAAATTGAGACCATCACTTAATATAAAGTATCATAATATGACCTAATACATTCACATTTTAAAATAATCACAGAAACAATGTTACATTCTCTCTGACCTACAATGTATTCTGAGAAATATGCAAATGTGGTGAGATTCAACAAAAATGCAGTGTCAAGTACTGTACATGAAGAATACATCAACAGTGCATTTATTCATAGATTACTGGTCCATTTGGTTCCATTTCTACACTCTTAGAGTTACAGACTTGTAATGGTCCATTTGGACCACCTTCAAGGAACCCTGAAGATCCCTCAACCCAATTTGAGGACCACATACATTTAGGGCTAGCTCTGTTTCTGGTAATATTTGTATGTCCATGGCAAAAATAGAATTGACATAAGTACTTCACAAGCTGGCATAGCAATGAACCCTGGTGTGTGTGTGTGTGTGTGTGTGTGTGTGTGTGTGTGTGTGTGTGTGTGTGTGTGTGTGTGTGTGTGTGTGTGTGTGTGTGTGTGTGTGTGTGTGTGTGTGTGTGAGAGAGAGAGAGGGAGGGAGAGAAAGACTCTGCAACATCATCTTACAACACAGTCATCTTTCCAACTTTTCTTCTTTTGTCACTGTAGGCAGTATCATTTGGCTGGGTACAGGACAACACTGGAGTGGATCCATACATGGGACAGACACAGCAAAGGACATCACGTCTTGCTGTTGAAGCTGATGATCTCTGTCTACTGTGATGGTGTGCAATGTCAGCCCATACAATGTAGTTATATGTACAGTACTGTGCAGTAAATATGGTCATAATAAATACATAATACATTCATTCAAGACATTGGAGTTGTTTTTACCTTGATAGGAAGAAGATGTATAATGTACATAATTGAACTGTTGATTATAGCCTATGTCTATCAGTCTAGCACAAAGTAGTTTTCTCAGTAATTATTTATCTACTGTTTCAGAGGACTATAGTAATGCTTACTCTAGTCCAGCAAGAATGAGACTACACTGTAAAAAGACAATACTTGAATGCAATATAAAATACAAAATAATTTGCAGGGATTAAATACAAAAAAGCTCATGACTGAACAATGTTAGGCTTTCCCAATCTTATTTGTGAAGTGGTGTGAAAGGAGTAATCCACACCAATGCTGCTTCCTAAACACTTTTTTATTTAGGTATTACTTTGTCTAATCCTATATTCTTGCTGTTCTAGATACACCCAAGCAATTGAATACATTTATTATTATTTCATTACTGCTACATTTTTTATCAATTCTATTACTCTGTAATATATAATCTTATATCTTATAACGTTCAAACCGTCATATCAACATTAAACCATGAGATGGCAGCAAAGGCCACTGTGGCTCAAATCATTCACATCCTATCTGTATTACAGTGAATTAAAAAAATCACCTTCTAAGACTGTTTAGGGACAATGATAACAGGTAACTTAGGAAAAAAGTCAAAACATGGCTTCTAGAGTTTGTTATTATATCTGTTTATACAAGATAACCAAACATCACAATAAAAATAAGTCTTTGACATTATTGTATTTTTTATCTTTGACGTGTTATTTAAGTGATTGCATTGTACAGTATCTGCATTTCTCTTTTAACATAACATTCAAATCAATAAATCAAAAGACTATACAGGCAAACTTTGTTCTCCTGGTGATGTTAGAATTTATTACAACACTTTCGGATCTTGTTTTTCGGAAATGGCGGACATACCTGCAGTATGCCTGTTTGATCCATCTGAAATTTACCAAAAAAAAATCTTGTCATTAAACAACTCATAGATTATTACTAGCTAATTTTACATTTAGAAATACAGTTTCTGCTGTCATGTACAGTATATACAAAGGTAGAAATGTATCTTTACAGAAGGAAAGTAGCATCACACTACTGACAATATGGACAGTAGTAGTGTTTTCCACCAATATGACTGTAAACATTTTATGATGTTTGCAGTTTACCTGCATGTTTGAAGAGGCTCAAAGTCTTTCAGGAGACACAATACCTGCAAATACATAGACAAAAGGCATTTAGCAGACACTCTTAATCCAGAGTGATTTACAGTAAGCAAGGTAAACACAACGGTACCACAGAAACATCTCTGACCAGACCATAAGGAACAGACTTCACAGAGCTGGCCTTCATGCTTATAAGACTGTCAGGAAGCCTGCAATGACTGCCCTTCACCGTCAGGCCCGTTTGCGCTGGTGTCGACAGCACCGACAGTGGAACTTGGCAATGTGGGGCAATGTCATGTTCAGTGATGAATCGAGGTTCTGTCTGCGGAAGCTGGATGGCAGGATCAAAGTGTGGAGACGGCATGGAGAACATGGAGAACGCAATGCAGATTGCTGCACTGATCGTGTGACATCTTTCCATGGGGGCAGTGTCATGGTGTGGGGCGGTATCTCTCTCACAGGCAAGACGGAACTTGTCATCATTGACGGCAATCTCAATGCAATAAGATATCGGGATGAGATTCTGGAGCCAGTGGCGATCCCATATCTCCAGAATCTGGGACCTAACGCCATCCTCCAGGATGACAATGCTCGCCCCCACAGAGCCAGGATCATCGCAGAGTACCTCCAGAATTTGGGAGTGGAGAGGATGGAATGGCCTTCCGTGAGTCCAGACCTCAACCCAATTGAACACTTGTGGGATCAGCTTGGGCGTGCTGTACGTGCTAGAGTGACCAACAGAACCACTTTGGGTGACTTACAACATATCCTGGTTGAGGAATGGGATGCCATCCCTCAGCAAAATGTGGCCAGGTTGGTGACCAGCATGAGGAGGAGGTGCCAAGCTGTTGTGGCTGCTTATGGATCTTCCACATGCTACTGAGGTCTCTGACACTGAGTGTAAAATTAATAAAGTGTAAAAATGGCCAATATGTGTTGTTGTTTTTTTTTACCTTATTACTGTGGGAGATAATCCAATCCACCAAGTAACACAAAACAAGGGTGAATACCAACAGAACAAGGAAAGGTTTTTTTGGCAATTTTTTTGGGGGCGCTACCCACACGTTTATCTGTGTTGCTCATTCTATGAATGCCCGATCCTTACAAGCTGTACCTCGTTGTAAAGGTGACTAATCAACGATAAAAATGATATAAAACACAATACCAATTGGTATTATTAAAGGGGAGATATAATTGACCGAAGTTAAGTTTCCGAACTTTTTTTGAGCAGTTTAGTATTTGTCAAAAACTTGGAGAACGTCCGGAAAAAGCGCAGGCTTGTTGAAATAGAAGAAATGGATCGTAAAGTGGCTTGTCTACCCTATCAAAAAGGTGCTTATGCCTTTACTTCACAGCTTGGAGCGCAATATCTAACAAAAGTGAATTGCTATTTACAGAGACTATTACTACTTTAAAGAACTTTATTATTGTCTCCGCCAGGCCGAAAGGCATGGCGAGAGAGTATGTTTTGCCCCCCGTCCGTGTGTGTGTCCGTCCGTCCGTCCGTCCGTCCGTCCGTCATTCTGTCATTTTGTGTACAGCTAATCTCCGGCACCGTTGGCTTGATCGCAGCGAAACTGTGCACACACACTCCCTGGATGCCAGAGCAGAACCTCTGCCCCAAATTTTTCAAATTAGCCTTTTATAGCGCCACCAGGAGGCCGCTTTTTGCAAAACACATTTCTTGACAGTACTCCTACAGATTTTATCCAAACATCACGCGAATCAGTACACAGTATCTCTATAGTCATGTGATCAACACGGATCCGTCTAATTTTCCATATTTCATCCTGATTGGCTAAGGTTGGCTTCCAAAGTTTGCAGGATTGCTCCGTTTTCAACAAAATGCCTCAAATCATGAACGCAGCTTGCGATTTCCGTGAGATTTCACACGCACATTCCCACTAGGCCGAGGAAGAAATGCCACTTGAAAATGTTCAAATCAGCCTCATGGTGGCGCTATAAATGGACGATTTGTGTTTTTAACTATAACTGCACGATCTGCATGAAACTTTGCACACACACTCCCTAGAGGCCAAGGAAAAACAACTGACCTGCATTTTTCACATTTGCCTTTCATAGCGCCACCAGGAGGCCGACTTATGTAAAACAATTTTTTTGATATTAAGCTTTCAGAATTTATCCACATTTCACGCACATCGGTACACTTGATCTCTATAGTCATGTGATCACGATGGATCTTTTAAAATGTTCATATTCCATCCTGATTGGCTAACATTGACATCTAAAGTTTGCAGGAGTGGCCCGTTTTGAACAAAATGCCACAAATCATGAATGCAGCGTCCGATTGTGGTGACACTTTGCACGCACATTCGCACTACATTGAAGAACAAATGCCACCCTTTTAACATTGCCCTATTATAGCGCCACCAGGAGGCCAATTTTGCAACACTTTTCTTTTTTATATTACTCCTACAAATTCAAACATCATGCAAATCGGTACACATATAGTCAAGTGATCAAGATGGTTCCGTAAAATTTTTCATATTCCATCCTGATTGGCTAATTCCGAACATTGCTGCCCCACAATAACCTACCTGACCTGGCGGAGACCTGTGCTCCGAGGAGCACTTTTTCTAGTTATTAATATTATTATTATATTTATTATTATTATTATTGCTTCACCCTTTATCAACAACATGGGGTAGATGAGACTCGATGTGTGTATTTCGATGTGATTTTTTTTCCGGCCACAGTCAAAGATTTAGGGGCACATTCTTTTTTAATTTTAATTAAATTGAGAGTAGCCAATTATTTTGTTACCCCTTTTTTTCTCCCCAATTTACTACAGTGCCAAAATAGACTCTGTATATGTATTTCAAAGTCATGTTTAATTTATTTGTTTTTTTTCTTCCCTACAGGATGGCTTGGGTTAGGGCAGTCTGGAAGGAGAAGAACTGCGAGGAAGAGGGAACGGTGCCAGACACCTGGGTGGACTCGACCTCTAATATTTTGTTTTGGCCGAATGTTGCTAATGCAACAAAATACCTTCATGAATGCCGCCCACCGACAGATGGTTGGCGACGGTTTCCACTTCTTAAGGAGAAGATGCGATCTGGTAGGTAGTTGCATCTATTATGTGCACTTTGTCTTAATTAACCTGCCATATGTCAGGCATTGACAACTTTTTTGCTTTGCCATGGTTTATTTATGATTGATAGATAACTTTGAAGAATGTGAGGACCTAAACCTCACAAGTGGTCCAGAAGCGGTTGGTCCAGAAAAACGCCAGAAAAAGAGGAAGCAGTATGCAGACTACGTTTCAGGTATTTTCTCTTTAACTTTGCAGTCAATCTTCACTGATTATATATAACGCTTACTTGACAATGGATTGTCAGTCAAATAACTATTTTTGGCATTGAACATTTGGAACATAAAAGCAACATTTCTGTTTGGCTTTTAGGCTTTGTAAATAAATGAACATTTGTGTCACGGCTACTGTCATTATCGACGACACACTCTAGGCAATAGAAATCCACTTTTCAATAGAATACGTTTTTGCCAACATTTGTCTCTTAATTAGATTCTGAGGATGAAGATGAGGACCAACGTGAGGAAGGTAATGAAGGTTAGTTCCCCCCACCGCTGGATGTTAATGGAAAATGCCTAGTGACACGAGCAATATTGACGAGGAATATAGCAACTTTTAAGTTTCACATACAATACAGCTGAAGGCAGATGATTAGTCTATACAGTCAAAAGACCAGATTGTAATCACCGTTTTCATTAGGCCGCAACAGTCCGGAGCCAGACAACAGTCCGGAGCCAGAGCTGCCGGCTCCAAAGAAGCCAAAGAAGTCCGCTGTGCCCAGCACTTCCAAAGTTAATCCAACGCCACAAGCAAGTAAGCAACACACACGCACACTTCTGTTGTGTTGGTGGTAACGTTGTCCCCTTTCTAATTGTGATGATCATTCGTTTCAATGCATTAGAATTTCAGAGGAAGGTGTTAATCACTGTTTTCTTTAGGCCGCCTAAGCCTACAGCTGCCGGCTCCTCCGAAAAAGATAAAGAAAGGTGGAGTCTCCTCCACATCCCAAGCACCACCCCCAACGGACCTAGCAAGTAAGCAACGCGCACTTACGTTGTGTTGGTGGTAAGGTTGTCCTCTTTCTAATTGTGGCGATCATTCGTTTCAATGCATTGGAATTACAGACAAAGGTGTTAATCACTGTTTTCTCTAGGCCACAGCCTTACAGAGCCAGAGCTGCCGGTTTTTAGAACTGCAGTGGAATCCTCAGACTCGGACAAGGAGAGTGTCCTTAGCACGCACAGTTTGCCAGCCAGTCCGGGAAAAAAGTGTTAGGCCAAAAGGTTTGTATGAAGTCAGATTTTTTTAATAAACATTTGGCCCATACACTTATTGGTATGCTAGTCCATACATACATACGATGTAATAGATATTGTGTGTGTGGGAGGGGGGCTTAATAATTAATCCCAAACAATGTTGTGCATCTTTCAAAAAATGTTTCAACTTAAGATTGTTGGTTTGTTCAAGTCATCATTGTTTGCATTTATTTCAATTCGGAAGAACACTAGCTTCTTCTTTTTTTTGGAAGAACACTAGCTGCCACTAGGTCACATTTGGAGGATATATTAAGCCTGTACTTAATGCAAATTGCAGATTTATATTGAAGAAAAGTAGAGCAGTTCACCTTCTCATCGATGCCTGTCTCACTAAACAGAGAAAAGAAAAGCGACTGCCCTGCAGTCACATCGGCCCAGCAGCTCCAGACACTCCCCTTTCCCAATGCAGCAAGCAAGTAAGCAAGCCACACACACACACACACACACACACACACACACACACACACACACACGCAATTCCGTTGTGTTGTTGGTAAGGTTGTGCTCTAATTGTGATTATTTGTTTCAATGCGTTAGAATTTCAGAAGAGAGTCCTGGAGCTGCTGGTGGCCATCTGGGATGGGCTGCAGGACATGTCGCTCAAAGACCAAGCCAGCAAAGAGACAGCTTCCAAACAGGCTGACAACCCTGGAGGAGCTGAACGAGCTGAATGAGTCCCTCAGCTCGGCTTCCGACAGGGAGAAACTGGTAGGTTTCACAACTGTAGCATAGCCAGCCGTATTGCCACCCTTCGCCTACTATCTAGGAACCTCTAAATTCAATGTATGTTTAGAACAGTGGAGAAATCCTCAACTTACCAACCTACACCCTCTGCTTTGAAAACCAATCCTGATACCATCCCAATATGAAAGACTGCTCTACAGTCTTTGCCTTGGTTTTGCAATGCAGTTTGTTTTTAAATCTCAAATGTTTCCACCCAGTTGTAGGCCCTACATTGAATTTAAATATCACAAAATGCATTGGTAGGTAGAGATCTGAGATACGATTGGCTAAATATAGCTGTTTATATTTGTTGATGACATGTATTAATGTGTAATATTTGATGCTGTGTTGATGAATTCAATACACAGAATCACAATGGAAATGAGTCCCCAGGTCGTTATTGTGTTATCCTTTTAGCATTAATATCTTTCTGTACCACAGTGCTGTTTACATTTCTGTCAAAGTATTCAATCAATGAAGTGATGCCATCATGGTACAGTTTTATCTAATGTAGAGTGTTTCAATCACTAACTTCTGTAACGAGTATGGTGAATGGTATCACAGCATATTCATACACAAGACGTAATTACTTCACAAATCATATAAAATATAATTTGTGACTCAATTACCATATCGCAACACAGATACACTTTTGTATGTGTACATGTATCGCTATATGAAACTTACGTTACGGTTGTGTAACGTGAGTTCTTGACTGGTTAATATAAATGTCATCAAATAACAAGGAAACACTCACAACTGGTTGGACAAAAGACACCAAAAATCAGGGATTCCATTTATAATAAAGCGGGTTTATTCAGCTTACAGAGTTTACAGGCAGTTTATCAAGCTATGAGCCCTAAAAATGGGACAGTTATTTCAACCCTCTCGCATGAGCGAAAAGTTGAAACACTATTTGTTTAGCTTAGGTTAAATTGTCACTGTTGATCACGGCCGTGAAGCAACACATGCCAATTTACCTACCCATAAAGAGTAGGAGATTTATCGCTGGAAAGCTCTGGTCAGTAGCAAGAGGCTTCAGCGATATTCTTTTTTGTAGCTTCAATCCCATTTACTAAAACATATCGATTGATACACACATGTATAACGCTTTGGATATAAGAAAAAGGGGAGTTTGGTGAAAGAGAAAGTTATGTAGTGTATGTTTTTAAATGGGGGAAATAAAAACACAGGGAGGAAAAAAAAGATCAAAGAGAGAAAAAGGAGAGAAACGCATTGAGGATACTATACTGTAATACTTGAGTTTACTCAAATGATTACAGTTTAGATATCCAATGTTACACATATAACAATGTCGCCTATGGTAATATGCACAGATCACATGGTAAACACACCTGGTGGATGGCTCCAACTGGTTTCTGGAAAAGGATGAACAGACGCGCTGTTTTGAGCCCGACTTGGCTTTGTAGCGAGTGTTCACAGGTTCCGTGGCTCAGTTAAGGCAGACTGAGGTGGTTCTTTAGCGAAATGTTCGGAAAGGTAGATTGTTCAGTGTAAAGGCAAATACTGAATTGGCATCGATGGTGGCGGGGATCTCCGCTGGATCAGGACGCACTCACGACTCGGGTGAGTGTGCGGTGGAGGCGAGGAGAGATGAGAATCTCCGCTGGAACAGGACGCACTCACGGCTCGGGTGAGTGTGCGGTGGAGGCGAGGAGAGATGAGGCCTTTTGGTCAGCCTCTGCTCCGACGCGTCTGCGGAGTGTGGCGGCACCGGGTGGTCCCGTCGTCGAGAGTCCTGCGAAACGAGTCCGGAGGGTGTTTCACCTCGTACCTCAGTTTACAAGTGGTGGCTTGAGCCTTTGAGTGTAGCTTGCTTGGGGTTCTTGTACCCAGAAATCCTTTGATGTGGTCGAAGTGTCATTACTATGTTAATTCCTTATCTGGTGAGGATGTCACGACCCCTGGACAGAAGAAGCCAGACATTCTGGTGCCTGGCCCATTTGGAGGTGTTTCTTAACTCACGACACACATGTGGTCTTACAACATAGTTAATACATTTTGTTCATTATTGTTCATAGTTCATATGTCGTCTTCATAGGTCATGTGCAAAATGTCTTTTTGTGACTTTTTCAATGCGCTCCTAGGAGGGAGATAGAGAGAGAGAAAGAGAGAGAGAGAGAGAAAAAGGGGGGAGAAATGTCCCTGTGTGTGTGTGGGTGTGTGTGTGTGTGTGTGTGGAGGTTCACACAGGGGACAGTGTGACCTCTCTGATTGCACCAACGGAGATGGCTCGACCATTTGGTTGATCGATCGTTGAGCCTGGCTTTCTTCCCCCTTTCCTGTTCTGTTGTTTTTATCAGGAGGGGATGGTGATGGGAAAACTTCAATGGCTCTTGTGTAGCCTTTGATGTTTAATGGCTTGAACCCAGACGTCTTATCCAGCGCCTGGACTACACTTCCAACAGTCATGGTGTAATTCTGAACACCTTTTTTTCCTCAACCCCCTTAATTTCAGATCAATGCATTGACGATGGTAGGAGGGACATCACTAAAGGATAACGTAAGGAAGGTCATGGAGAAGTACGTTTTTAAGGAAGCATTAATATTATGGGAATTGGGTAGACTTGCCATTACATAGGGAACACCAGGCCAAACTGTTGAAACAGTGGTGGTGGTTTTAACTTTTGGAATGGAGCGATATAATTTTTTTTCTGCAGTTTGAGTGCTAACTTCTACTGCTCTACTCTATTTTTGTTTTACTCTACTAGTCATAAGTTATTATATTTACATCAATAATTTAATTACATCACTTTTAAATTACCTTTTGTATCCACAGGTTGATGACAAATGAGGTGATGGCCAAATTTAACATGAAGGGTGCCAAGCCCAAGCTGGCCTTTACCAAGCTCCGCCTCTGTGCTGTCATCACAGGTAAACGGCATATATCCAGTGTTTAGTATGGTTTTGTGAAAACCAGTAATCATGTCTTGACACAGTGGCCACTTGTGAACAACCTGGCCACTACCCACAATGCTTTCAAGTGTAAACATGCTGGATATGTTATATATGGTCTTTTATGTTCTTTGACATCTTTAAAACTGATATCTCTGCTGGCTTTCATTTTGTTATGCCAAAATGTAGCCAGCTGAACAGCGTCCAAAGTTGAAATCCCTGTGAGCATTATATTAATTCAATGTTTGGCCCCTTAGAATGTCAGCAGTTTTACTGCTTACTGTAGCCCATCTTGTCATGTCTTACAGAGAGTGTCCAGAGGAGCAGCCAGGAGACAGAGTCAGCCATCCACGAACAGATGGCCCTCTGTCTCAAGTATGCACCTGACAGGGTCGGGGGAGGTGGACGAAGGAAGACGGAATAGGTGGGAGGATAGGAGCTGCCAGGCAATCGAGTGCCCGTGCAGAGCAGCCGATTGCCTGGCAGCCAGCTCAAGTGCACCTCAAGCATGTTTGCACAATTTCAAAGGGTTTCCAGGGTCCAAGTTTTTTCATTTCAAAATTTTTAATGGGTCCAAATGATTCAGTTTAGAATTTTGTACATATTTGTAATGGTTAAGTGATAATAAATAAAGTTTTATTGTAAATTGTAATTTTTTTTGTAAGTACACTTTAAAAAAGTTTTAAATTTAAAAGTTTGCACATAATTGTAATGGAGAGACGTGGTCACCATAAGTTTTATTGTAAATTGTAATTTTTTTTTGTAAGTACACTTTAAAAAAGTTTTTAATTTTAAAAGTTTGCACATATTTGTACTTTGCAAGGGCAAGACCACTTTGGTAGAGGTTTGGGTTGTGTAGTTACCTTGTCATGATGTAACTCCAAAGGTGGACTAGAAATCAAAAATAATTGCTCCATCAATTAGAAATCGATAATTCAAAATATGCTCCTCATTGACTTACATTGTAAGCTGAAACAGATCTCAAAGTCACTCTTTTAGCACATAAACGAACGCAAACGAAGTTGATTCAGACAATATAGAGCATCACCAAACCCAGCACTGTTTGTTTTTTTGATACAAATGTTAACTTGCTGTTGATTTAGCTATTTGAAGAGCCGGATCCATGGATCCAGTACGGGTTTTCTTCATAATAGAAATGGCAAAATCAACAGGAAGTCTATATTTTTATTTTTATTTTAAAACGGTTCTGGGTTTGGTGATGTTCTATATTGTCTGAATCAACTTTGTTTGCGTTCGTTTATGAGCTAAACTAGTGACTTTGAGAGCTGTTTCAGCGTACAATGTAAGTCAATGAGGAGCATATTTTGAATTATCAATTTCTAATCACTGAAGTAATTATTTTGGATTTATTGTCCATCTTTGGAGTTACATCATGGCAAGGTAACTACACAGCCCAAACCTCTACCAAAGTGGTCTTGCCGTTTAAGTGATAATGGCGTGGTCACCATTTTATTGTATTGTATACAATTTAACCCATTAACTCAGCTCAGAGTGTGGTCTAAAGAAAATATGCTGGGAGAGTTTTCTGTAAAATGATTAGGTAAAAATGGATGTGTATCCTCCTCAACCATTAGTCAGACAGACTGAGTCAAATGACATGCTTTCTTTTCTCCGGGTCAACATGACCTATTAGAATTGTCCTATAATTATTTGGGAACATACTGTACAGAATAATATAATACATTTTTAAAAAGGCGGTCTGAAGAACCGTTGATCCAATCAAATTCATGGTCAAGACTATACTTCCTTAGGTTACTCACAACAATACAATACAAATGTAGTGTGAAGTCAACTGAATGAGCGGTTGTTGAGATATGCATGACCATTGGGAGTGGGCCGGGACGGTTCTGGACAACCAACTTCAGGGTCAACTCTCCACTTCCTTGTGTCCTTACCAATATAGTCCATTGGCCAGACCCCAAATTGACCCCACAAGGCCATATGTCCCCAAAATAATAATGTTCAACGTTGCTCAAAATAATATGTTGTTTGACCGATTTGAGAAAATGAAGAGAACAGCTTCATGATCTGTGTAATCCATGCATATAAAACTGTACAGCTTATGTATTAGTTCATGTTAGTTAATGTAATGTTAGTGAAATAATTCTGCCTCTTGGAAAATAAATTTTAATCTGAATGAGTATTTTGATTTATATTATGTGATTAGTTACACATCAAATTTGTTGCAACATATGTAATTTTTTAAGGTATTTGCTCAGTTTGTGAGTAGAGGTAGAGGTAGAGGTAGGCTACCATGGTGCCCATGTCTTGGTTGAGACCGTCTTCCATTAGCTTCAATTATAATTAGACCTATTTGATCCCGTGGGAGAAATTAAGTTTCAGAAGTGTTCAGTGTATTGTCATCGGGACACATCAACAACTTGGCAGGGCCTCAAATCGAACTTGAGACCTTCTGCTTCTGAGGCTGGCTCTCTACCCATTCAGCTATGGCCATCATGTTGGTCTTTGCTTCCATGTTAGTTATCGCAGCATGATGGCTAGGTCGTCCACATAAGCATATTTTTTTCATGTTGTAAATGGTGCATTTGTATAGGGCTTTTATCCAAAGCGCTTTACATAGATTGTGCATTACATTCACCCATATTCATACACCGATGGCGGAGGAAACCATGCAAGGCACCAACCTGCTCATCGGGAGCAATTAGGGGTTCAGCGTCTTGCTCAAGGACACTTCGACACTAACTCTGGGGGAGCCCCGAGCCCGGGATCGAACTGGGAACCTTGTGGTTTTCAGTTCACTCTACCCTGGCAACTCTACCCCTGAGCCACTGCCGCCCCATGTTGTATCTGGTAGGTCATAGATGTAGATGTTACAGCATTGAGGAGAGAACACACCCTTACGGAATACCATTCCTCAGTCATCTGAGCCAGCTGTGCTGGCCATTACTGGTCTGTAGAGTGAAGCTGCGGTTTGACAGCATATCCATGATGAAGTTCACCATATTTCGATCAGGGATTGTCCTCCGAAACCTCAGGTGGAATTCACAGTGCCAGACAGTGCCAGACTATTTTCGGATTTAGTAATACAAAAAAAAAATCAAAGTTCTGATTTCTAAAACATTTTTAATTCACTTAATAATAATAATATTAATAATAATAACAATAATAATAATAACTTTATTTCACTTTCATACAGAAAATGCAGCTTAAAGTGCTTCACATAAAAATGTATATGAAATGAACATTAGTTATGCATAACAATGCATAAAATGCAGCAATAGCACTCGAAGGGTTAAGGCTTTTTTTATTTTTATTTTTACAAGCGCTGTACTACATCCAACAGTTTCTGGTTGATAGTGGGCAGTATTGAACCTTTTTTGTGGAAATTAGACAAGAAAACATGCTCAAATCCTTTTTTAACATGGGCGTCAATGGGAAATTGTGACATCACCTATTTAAGCATTGTTACGTTCCACTATGGTTGCTACTGTGGTTTTCTCCTGTCTATCTCTCCCCTCTGTCACTCACTACAGGTCTGAAGTCACCAACCCATCAGCTGTCCATCAAACTGTTACCTGGCCCCGCCTTCATCCAATCACCACCATCTGCTGCCTATAAAAGGCTGGGTTCCACCTCAGCTCACTCTCTCACCAACATTTCACCTGTATACAGCTATATGCCCAGAGCTAACCAGAAGCTACTGAAATTGTTATACAGTTAAACCTGCTATGTGTATGCTGCTGCCTTGGGACAGGAAAGACAGAGGCCTCTGTACATAGCCATCACGTAGGAAGAACATTGTTAAGCACACTAGGTAAGGGGTGTTTGCCACCTATGTATTTTGACACTGGTCATTGTTAGTGTAGTTAGGTAGGCAGTCTTTTGTTTTGTACTAGTTACGATTTAGTCAGGTAGTTAAGCTGTCCTTTGTTCCCTAGCTGTTTTGTTTGTTATTTTGGCAACACCCGAGTCCCCTGGTAGTGGCTTACTTTTGTTTTGGTTACATCTTATGCCCTGTGCATACTCCCATGTACATATTGTAAATAAGACTGTTGCAGAGTAAAAGCACCTAGCACCTCTTGCTCAACCATTGTTTCGCCTCCATTATTTGCACACCCTTGCTCAACAATCCGTTTTTCCATCCTGTGTTACAAACCCAGACCTAGACCCTAAAGGGTTTTCGTAACATAATTGGGGGCTCGTCCGGGATCGTTGAGCATTAGAGGTGCAAATAAATAACATAAGTCCTGGTATTTCACTGCAGGAGAGGTATATATTATTATTATTTATATGTATAATATAATATATATATATATATATATATATATATATATATATATATATATATATATATATATATATATATATATATATATAATATCTATATTTATATATATATAATATATATTATTATTTATATATATATATATTTAGTGGCTACTTGTAGCACTATGGCCTCTGGGTTTGATTTGAAACATTTTGTCGCCAGTCCTACGCTCAAAGCTTTTGAACTGTGTAGAAAGTCAGATTTGGTTTTGATAGCTGAACATTTTGGCATACAAATTAGTAGCCTGTCTCTTAAAAGAGAGATTAAGCCAGTGGTGCTGGACCATTTAGTGGACACGGGTGTCTTGGTGCGTTCTCCAGAGGCAGGGCCAGGTGGTGCAGCCCTCCCTGA
Source organism: Gymnoscopelus braueri (assembly GCF_963280865.1). Classification (NCBI taxonomy): domain Eukaryota; kingdom Metazoa; phylum Chordata; class Actinopteri; order Myctophiformes; family Myctophidae; genus Gymnoscopelus; species Gymnoscopelus braueri. The sequence goes on along the minus strand of NC_137605.1, from coordinate 55,983,233 downwards.
AACTGTGGAGACGGGGGGGTCACCAGCTGCCTTGCCGAAGGGGGACCCCATGGCATTTACACCGACCTCAACAGGGTCATTGGATAGTGCGAGGCTAAAGATGCGTCTGGCCCGCATGAACAGGGAGCGGGAGGATAGAAGGGAAGGAGAAACCCGTGAAGCTGCAGAAAGGTCTCAGAGAGCTGAACACGAGCAACAGCTCGCAATGCGCAGGCTCGAGCTGGAATTCCAGTTGGAGACGGCCGTTAGGCTGCGTAAAATGGACCTAGAGTCTGGCCAGTTACAAACTGTGGCAGCGATCTCCCCTGCTCCTGTTCTTTCTCCAATTGAGGCAGCACCGGCCTCTACTGCCAGTATCGGTACACCCACCTCCACTATCTCTACAGCACCACCAGGTAAATCCAATTTGTTCAAACACATTGAACTCCCTCCCTTTCGGGAGTCAGAGGTAGATGAATTTTTCACGACGTTTGAGCGTCTTGCTGGCGTATTAAATTGGCCAAAGCAGAATTGGACCACCCTACTGCAGTGTAAACTAACCGGTAGAGCACAACATGTAATGGCATCCTTGCCTCTTGCCGACAGCCTCGATTACGAGATATGTAAAACTGCTGTTCTCCGTGCCTACGAACTGGTGCCTGAGGCATATAGGCAAAAGTTTAGAAGCTTTAGGAAAAGTTCCACTGATACTTTTGTAGAGTTTGCCAGGGAGAAGGGAGTCCTGTTCGATAAATGGTGTGCTGCTTGCAACGTTAGTGATTTTGCAGCAATCAGAGAGTTAGTCCTGCTAGAGGAGTTCAAGAAATGTGTTCCGGAACGGTGTGTTGTCCATCTTAACGAAAAGAAGGTCTCTCTGATTGCTGAAGCAGCGGTGTTCGCTGACGAGTACATGTTAACCCATAAGGATGTGTTTGGGACACCTCGTGGTAAGGGTCCTTCTGTGTCTGGTGCACGCCCAGATAACCGCACCTCTCCTGTGCGCACTAGGGAGGAGCGAGAATGTTATTATTGCCACGCTAAGGGTCATGTTGCGAAGGATTGTTTTCAGTTGAAAAGGAAGAATGGTGGTTCCCCCAGACCTGCTAATCCAAAAGCTATGGGTTTTGTCAGTATAGTTCCTGAGCAGCAGGCCCCCAACAGCCCTGTTCGTAATTACAGTGATGGTTTCAAGCCGTTCACCTTTGAGGGCATAGTGTCTTTGGTTGGAGAATCCAGCACTAGAAAGGCAATTCGTGTTTTGAGAGACACTGGGGCAGACCAGTCATTCCTGTTGACCGATGTGTTGCCTCTGTCAGATGCATCGTTTTCTGGATCATACAGTATCGCTCAGGGAATTGATATGAGTTTCATTAAGGTTCCACTACACCATGTGCTCCTTGACACAAAACTGGTTTCTGGCTGTTTTAAAGTAGCTGTGCGCCCTGCGTTGCCTGTTCCTGGTATAGACCTAATAATGGGCAACGACATTGCTGGTGACAAGGTATATCCAGTGTTAGAGGTTACTGAACACCCTGAGGCCCAGGCTATGCCATGTGGCTCAGAAACCGGTCCAGTTATCTTCCCTGCCTGTGTGCTTACACGTGCACAGAAACACAAGTGGGGTGAGCCTGTTGACTTGTCAGACTCCATCTTGGCCACTCCGCTTTCTACTGATGTTCTTCCACAAGGTCCAACTGGTCAGGCAAAGGCAAAATTTGAGAAGTCGGTACATATGCCGTCCATTAAGCTTCCAGTTTCTCGTAAACAGATAATTGCTGCACAGAAAACCGATCCCTCTCTAGACCATTGCTTCAACTTGGCTATTTCTCCTGTGGCTGCCAAGGGTAAGCCAATAGCTTACTTTGTTGAAGATGACTTGCTAATGAGGAGATGGTCGTTGCCTGCTGCAGCCGGCATGGATTGGGGTGTGGTGACTCAGGTGGTTGTGCCTACCCCCTTTCGCCACCAAGTGCTGTCACTGGCACACGAGACCCCTTGGTCTGGTCACTTAGGAATCACTAAGACCTACAACAAGGTGTTGAAACATTTCTTCTGGCCTAAGTTGAGGACCTCTGTTGCCCAGTTTTGTAAAACCTGTCATGTCTGTCAGATAACAGGTAAACCTAACCAAACCATCCCCGCAGCTCCTCTCTGTCCTATCCCAGTAATGGGCGAACCTTTCAGTCACGTCATAGTGGACTGTGTTGGACCACTACCCAAGTCCCGTAATGGAAATCAGTATCTCCTGACTCTAATGTGTACGGCCACCCGATTTCCCGAGGCTATTCCTCTTCGCACTATTACTGCGAAAGCAGTTGTTAAGGCCATGACAAAGTTTTTCTCTACTTTTGGTTTTCCCAAAGTGGTCCAGAGTGACCAAGGTACTAATTTCCTGTCCCGTGTGTTCAAACAAGTTCTAGGGTCTCTCGGAATTGAGCACAGAGTCTCTTCCGCTTACCACCCTGAGTCACAAGGGGCACTAGAACGTTGGCATCAGACATTAAAGTCAGTACTGAGGAAATATTGTTTGGAAGTGGGTAGTGCTTGGGATGAGGGTGTGCCTTTTGCCTTGCTGGCACTACGAGAGGCTGTTCAGGAGTCACTGGGCTTCAGCCCCTCAGAGCTGGTTTTTGGTCACACAGTGCGAGGTCCACTTCAGGTTCTGAAAGAGCAAATCCTGTCTCCTGACAAATTCACTAAGACTACGAACATATTGAAATATGTGAGCCAGTTTAGAGAGCGCTTACGTAGGGCTTGCTCTCTAGCTAAAGAAGCACTTGCCACCTCCCAGAGTACTATGAAGAAGCGCTATGATAGGAGTGCTGTTGCACGATCCTTTTGTGTTGGAGATCAAGTGTTGGTCTTACTGCCTATTCCAGGTTCTGCATTGTCCGCTCGCTTCTCAGGTCCCTACTCGGTGGTGGAGAAGTTGAGTGACACCGATTATGTTATCTCTACTCCTGAACGCAGGCGCAGCACCCGTGTTTGTCACATCAACATGCTCAAGTTGTACCATGCCAGAACTCCAGATCCATCTGAGAGTGGTGTTCCACTTGTTTCAGCTGTAGCTTCAGTTTCCACTGTGTTTAACACTGCTCCAGATGATGATGGTCTTAAGCTTAGATATGCACCTCAGCAGTGTGCCAGGCTGGCTAATTCAGAAATATTGGCAGACCTGTCTTCCCATCTTGCCCACTTGCCTGTAGAACAACGTGCGGATGTTACTCAGTTAATTACAGAGTATTCGATGCTCTTTAATGACACCCCTACTCGCACCTCAGTGATAGAGCATGACATAGTTGTGAGTAATCCTACACCCATTCGACAGCATCCGTACCGTGTCAACGCCACCAAGCGGGCAGCCATGAAGAAGGAAGTACAGTATCTGTTAAGTAATGGTCTAGCAAGACAGAGTTCCAGTCCTTGGAGTTCACCTTGCTTATTGGTGCCAAAATCTGATGGTACTCCTAGGTTCTGCACTGACTTTCGCAAGGTCAATGCAGTCACAGTACCAGACTCCTATCCTCTCCCACGGATGGAGGACTGTATTGATAATGTTGGCTCAGCTCAGTTTGTGAGCAAACTTGATCTGCTGAAAGGTTATTGGCAAGTCCCCCTAACAGCCCGTGCCTCAGAGATATCTGCGTTTGTCACTCCCGATGATTTCCTGCAGTATGATGTGTTAGCTTTTGGCATGCGAAATGCTCCAGCCACTTTTCAGAGGTTAGTTAACACTGTGTTATCTGGTATTCCCCACTGTAATGCTTACTTGGATGACTTGGTCATCTATACAGACACCTGGTCAGAACACATCCACATCCTGAGGATGGTGTTTGACAGGTTGAGAGAAGCTACGTTAACTGTGAATCTGGCCAAATGTGAATTTGGAAAAGCAACGGTTACTTATCTGGGTAAGGAGGTTGGCTTGGGAAAAGTGCGTCCTGTGCATGCAAAGGTAATGGCTATTATCGATTACCCGGCCCCAACCAACAAGCGTGAGTTACGCCGATTCGTTGGAATGTCGGGCTACTATAGATCCTAGATAACTTTTCCACGGTTATGGCTCCTTTAACCAGCTTGCTTAGTGCTACTAGACAGTTTGTCTGGTCCTCGGAGTGTCAGCATGCCTTTGAAACGGCCAAAGCGTTACTATGCAGTGCTCCTGTTCTCGCTGCCCCAGACTTTGCCCTACCCTTCAAAATAGAGGTAGATGCAAGTGCCTTGGGGGCTGGGGCTGTATTGCTTCAAGAAAGTGCTGATGGAATTGATCATCCCGTCTGTTTTTTCTCTCGTAAGTTTACTAAGCCGCAGTTGAATTATTCCACCATCGAGAAGGAAGCGCTGGCCTTATTGTTGGCATTGCAGCACTTTGAAGTGTATGTTGGGTCCAGCTCTATACCGGTGGTTATATACACTGACCACAACCCATTGGTTTTCTTGGCCAGAATGTATAATCAGAACCAGCGGTTAATGAGGTGGGCCCTCATTATCCAAAACTATAACCTAGAAATTAAGCATAAGAAGGGCGTAGAGAATGTTCTGGCCGATGCGTTGTCGCGTGCATAAGTGTACGTTTTTTTTGTTTTGTTTGGTAAGTTTATTTGTATATATATATATATATATATATATATATATATATATATATATATATATATATATATATATATATATATATATATATATATATATATATATATATATATAACTAAGGTAAGAACAAACTTAGTGTAAGTTCGTTCTTGTTGGTGGGCGTGTTACGTTCCACTATGGTTGCTACTGTGGTTTTCTCCTGTCTATCTCTCCCCTCTGTCACTCACTACAGGTCTGAAGTCACCAACCCATCAGCTGTCCATCAAACTGTTACCTGGCCCCGCCTTCATCCAATCACCACCATCTGCTGCCTATAAAAGGCTGGGTTCCACCTCAGCTCACTCTCTCACCAACATTTCACCTGTATACAGCTATATGCCCAGAGCTAACCAGAAGCTACTGAAATTGTTATACAGTTAAACCTGCTATGTGTATGCTGCTGCCTTGGGACAGGAAAGACAGAGGCCTCTGTACATAGCCATCACGTAGGAAGAACATTGTTAAGCACACTAGGTAAGGGGTGTTTGCCACCTATGTATTTTGACACTGGTCATTGTTAGTGTAGTTAGGTAGGCAGTCTTTTGTTTTGTACTAGTTACGATTTAGTCAGGTAGTTAAGCTGTCCTTTGTTCCCTAGCTGTTTTGTTTGTTATTTTGGCAACACCCGAGTCCCCTGGTAGTGGCTTACTTTTGTTTTGGTTACATCTTATGCCCTGTGCATACTCCCATGTACATATTGTAAATAAGACTGTTGCAGAGTAAAAGCACCTAGCACCTCTTGCTCAACCATTGTTTCGCCTCCATTATTTGCACACCCTTGCTCAACAATCCGTTTTTCCATCCTGTGTTACAAACCCAGACCTAGACCCTAAAGGGTTTTCGTAACAGCATTTTGACATTTTGTAGTATGATATTGTGTGCGCATAATTTAACTCTTTCAGTGCCACAGTGTTTTCTGGCAGTGTGCTCCCAGTGCCAACATGTATGAGCATTTTTACTACTATTTAGAGGCCCACAGAATATTTTCTGCTATGACTAAAAGTATGTACCATATCTCAAAAGAAAGATGAGACTCTTTTCTTTGCCTAGGAAAAAAAAGTGAGTTGCTAGCATGTTCCGTTCTTTATTTATAGGCAGTTGAATAAAACAATTTTCCCATGTAAACACAGCCCTCTGAAAATAGAAACCTGAGGAAAAGGGCTTTTTCTGGGAGGAGACAACTTTCAGGCAGAATCTACTTTCAAAGACCCACAGAATGTTTTGTGCTTTGACTAAAAGTATGTACCATATATCAAAAGAAAGATGAGAGTCTTTTCTTTGCCCAGGAACAAAAAGTGAGTTGCTAGCATGTTCCGTTTTTTATGTATAGGCAGTTGAATAAAACTATTTTATTCACTCATTTATCAAGTGTTGATAAATGAGTAATAACATACAAAAAAATAAAAATAACAGTTCACAACTCTGAGAGCATATACACATGGAACCAAATGGACCCTTACAGGTCTGGACTCTAGAGTGTATACAAATAGGACCAAATGGACCCTTACAGGTTTGGACACTTAGAGTGTATACAAAATACACATGGAACCAAATGGACCCCTACAGGTCTGGACTCTAGAGTGTATACAAAATACAAATAGGACCAAATGGACCCTTACAGGTTTGGACACTTAGAGTGTATACAAAATACACATGGAACCAAATGGACCCTTACAGGTCTGGACTCTTAGAGTGTATACAAAATACACATGGAACCAAATGGACCCCTACAGGTCTGGACTCTAGAGTGTATACAAAATACAAATAGGACCAAATGGACCCTTACAGGTTTGGACACTTAGAGTGTATACACATGGAACCAAATGGACCCTTACAGGTCTGGACTCTAGAGTGTATACAAATAGGACCAAATGGACCCTTACAGGTTTGGACACTTAGAGTGTATACAAAATACACATGGAACCAAATGGACCCTTACAGGTCTGGACTCTTAGAGTGTATACAAAATACACATGGAACCAAATGGACCCCTACAGGTCTGGACTCTAGAGTGTATACAAAATACAAATAGGACCAAATGGACCCTTACAGGTTTGGACACTTAGAGTGTATACAAAATACACATGGAACCAAATGGACCCTTACAGGTCTGGACTCTAGAGTGTATACAAATAGGACCAAATGGACCCTTACAGGTTTGGACACTTAGAGTGTATACAAAATACACATGGAACCAAATGGACCCTTACAGGTCTGGACTCTTAGAGTGTATACAAAATACACATGGAACCAAATGGACCCTTACAGGTAGTAAGTAAAAAATAGTAGTAAATAACAAACAAAAAAACTGTTCACATTGTTCTACACTTTGTGGTCATAGGATGACCAACACCATCTACACAAAGGGACACGACAGATAGCACACTGGAATAGTGTGTCGTGCCGCTATTTTTCATCAAAAACAGCCCTGAGAATAGAAACATGAGTAAAAGGCATTTTTATGAGTCAATCTTCATTTTATTTTTGGCTCCAGTGATGCAGACATATATACAGTTGAGACTGAAGCAAATGGGCATGGTAAAGTATACAAAATACAAATAGGACCAAATGGACCCTTACAGGTTTGGACACTTAGAGTGTATACAAATACACATGGAACCAAATGGACCCCTACAGGTCTGGACTCTAGAGTGTATACAAAATACAAATAGGACCAAATGGACCCTTACAGGTTTGGACACTTAGAGTGTATACACATGGAACCAAATGGACCCTTACAGGTCTGGACTCTAGAGTGTATACAAATAGGACCAAATGGACCCTTACAGGTTTGGACACTTAGAATACACATGGAACCAAATGGACCCTTACAGGTCTGGACTCTAAATAGTAATAAATGACAAAAAAATAGTAGTAAATAACAAAAAAAAAACTGTTCACATTGTTCTACACTTTGTGGTCATAGGCTGTGAAACACCATTTACACAAAGGGACACGACAGATAGCACACTGGAATAGTGTGTCCTTCCGCTTCTTCTTCTCGGTACAGACAATGCATTTCCTACCTGGTTTCTCTTTTTGGGGGGTGGGCGGGTTATAAACAGGGACATGGCCGAGAGCAGACAGCCTGCTCTGGGGGTCTGCTTTGGCTGGGCGTGGTGCAGCGGATTCCTGTTCAGGCCTGGTGAATGCCTTGAGGACAGATTCGGTGAAGTTCAGCATGGTTTTACACTCGCCCTGTGGATTCTTGGCCTTGTACAGAATGAAGGCATTGAAGATGCATATCTGAATCAAGTAGAAGACAAATTTGTTTGTCCACTTCATGGTCTTCCGGGCAAAGGGATAATAGGAAATGTTTTGATCCAGTTTGTCCACTCCATTCATGCCGTTGTTGTACTCGACCACACAGACCGGCTTCGCTTTTTCCACTCGAATATGGTGTCCTCTCTTCACCCGACGCCACGCTGGTACACTCTCCATCTGGTTCTCATGGCAGCTGGTGACCATCCTGACCACATTTGTGTCTCTCCATGCTGTAACCATCACCCTTTCATTGTGACTGACAATTCTCTCCCCAACGGCCAGGGAAGAATTGTCAGCCAAGTTTATGGCCGGTGGTGCACCCCTGCTCCTCCTGAGTGTACCACAGATGTGAGTCTTCCTATCGAGGAGCTTATGACACAATGTCACTGAATTATAAAAATTATCCATGAATAATGTATAACCTTGACCTGACAGGGTACCAAGAAGAGCGAGTACTGTGCATTCTAGGGTTTCAGATTTCCCACAATATGGAGTCAAATTATGACAGTACCCTGTAGCTGAATCACACAGTATGTAAGATCTTATGCCATACCTTACAGGCTTTTGGGGGTTATAGACCTTGAAGGAAAGTCGACCTCTCCAGAGTAGGGTACCCTCATCTATTGAGATAGATGAATCTGGCTGATACAAGTCACTGAATTTTGTGACTAGGTAGTCCAAAACAGGACATACCTTGTACATTTTGTCAGCTACTCTTCTATTCTCATCAGCCACACTGTTGTCCGTGTAGTGCAGAAATCTGAGGATTAGCTGAAACCGATTACGGCTCATGGTCTTGCCAAAATAGGAGGCAAAATAAATGTCATCTGTGGACCAGTACATTTTCAGGGCAGGCTTACGAACGATACCGGTCAGGAAGAGGAGCCCTAAGATTTTTTTCAGTTCCTGAACTGTGAGTGGCTTTAGAGTCCACTGGTGGACTCTTGAGTTTGGCTTGGTGACGCTCGCAATGACCTGCCCTGCGTAGATGTTCGTCTGAACCACGATAAGTTCTAGAAGGGTGTCCGTTAGATACAGCTGGAGAAAGTCCAGTGGGATGTCTGAGTCCAGCTCAGCAGCGCCATTGAGAGGTCCGGGATCAGCTGTAAAAGGGAACTCCTCTGGCATCCACTCCTTTTCACCCAGGTCATACCACGGCAGAGGATCGGCCACGCCACGACGACGCCCCTTTCCTTGCTGTGGTGTAGCTGTAAATTACAGAAATACATAATTACCATAAAATACATATTACAACACTTTTTTTTTATTTGTGGGGGGGTTCCAAATTGATCCTTACAGGTCTGTAACTCTGAGAGTGTACAAATGGAACCAAATGGACCCTTACAGGTCTGTAACTCTGAGAGTGCACTAAAGGAACCAAATGGATCCTTACAGGTCAAACTTTGAGAATGTACAAATGTAACCAAATGTAACCTTATTGTCAGTACATTACAAATAATAATAATAATAATGAATTGCATTTTTATAGTGCTTCGCTAAGAGCGCCACTTACTCAACGCGCTATACAATGTTTCATTCATTCACACACCGATGGTGGAGGATCGACATCGACATCGCAAGTTCATAGCACGCCGTGCTATGAACTTGCTATGACATCTTGGCTCTTATGTCATAATGTGGCGGCAGTGGCTCAGGGGTAGAGTGGCCGAATGGAAGCCGGAAGATTCCCAGTTCGATCCCGGGCTCCCCCAGAGTTGGTGTCGAAGTGTCCTTGAGCAAGACACTGAACCCATAATTGCTCCCGATGTCGATCCTCCACCATCGGTGTGTGAATGAATGAAACATTGTATAGCGCGTTGAGTAAGTGGCGCTCTTAGCGAAGCACTATAAAAATGCAATTCATTATTATTATTATTTATAACGTACTAAATACATTCATTTCATCTCACATGTGCAGGGAAACCTTACCTCGAGCTGTACTGCCAACGCGTGCGGTAGAACTGGATCTGCGCTGTCTCTTCCTTGACTCAGTATCTGAAATCATAGCAAAATATCAGATAGTTATGATAAAGATATGCACAAAATCAGAGAAGACTTTTACAGTTGCCATGTGGGTTTTTAGCTTTGTAAATGATAAAAGCATTGAACCAACAGATCTCAAACAGATAGGACCACTTGTTTGACTCCCCAGGTAATGCACAATGTTTGGTTCCATATCAACTCCATTCATTGACTTATAGTATGCTACAATGCAAGCTGGCTTCTGTGAAAATGTAATCTCTCAAGAACAGATTCTGCAAGACATAGAACAAACAGCAGATGTCGCTGTTTTTCATTTTCAGTTTCAGTTGGATCTGTGTTCCCAGATTGGTGAAAATTTCAGTAAGAAAAAGAAAAAGCTTACCTTTAGCTGTAGCGCCAAAGTCCAACTCTTCAGAAGATGGTGCACCCTCCACACCCTCCTCCTCCTCCTCCTCCTCACGACAACGCCCCTTCCCTTGCTGTGGTGGTCTACCTGTACATTTCAGAAATACATAATTACCATATTACACTTTTTTTGTATTTGTGTGTGTGTGGGGGGGGGGGGGTGGTTCCAAATGGAACCTTACATTTCATCTCAGATGTGCAGGGAAATTGACTTTTTTTTCTTACCACAAGCTGTACTGCTATGTCCCAAATCTTCATCAGATGATGATCGTGCACCCTCACGACGACGCCCCTTCTTCCCTTGCTGTGGTCGACCTGTAAATGACAGAAATACATAATTACCATATAATACATATTACACTTTTTTTTGTATTTGTGTGGGGGGGGGGTTCCAAATGGAACCGTACATTTCATCTCAGATGTGCAGGGAAATCAACTTATTTTTCTTACCACGAGCTGTTCTGGCAACTCCCAACTCTTCATCAGCAGGTAGTGGGCCCTCTTCCTCCTCACTGTCCTCCTCACTGAACTCAGAGTCTAAAATTACAGTAAAGTATTGCTAGGTAAATATGATGTCCACAAAATCACAAATTTCAGGCATTAGCAGACACTCTTATCTATATCTGAATCCCCAAAAAGACACACACACACACACACACATGATCTCTCTATAACAAAAAAACTGTCAATTACTCCTAAGAGCTTGTAGATTTGCTATTTTTGAAAAATATTTGACAGACAGACACACGCACACACACAAATATGATCTCTCTATAACAAAAAAAACAGTCAATTACTCCTAAGAGCTTGTAGATTTGCTATTTTTGAAAAATATTTGACAGACAGACAGACAGAATCTCAAACACCCTGTAATGGACCCTTACAGGTCTGGACTTAGAGTATATACTAAATACACATGGAACCAAATGGACCCCCATTTGGTTCCATGGAACCAAATGGAACCCCCCCTACCCCTTGGGGGAGGGGGGGGGTTTCAAATGGACCCATAATACAGCCAGGTCTAGAGTGTACAAATAGAACCAAATGGACCCTTACAGGTCTATAATCTGAGAGTGTATGCCCCATTATGAGCTTGTAGATCTGCTATTTTTGAAAATGTGCGCAAATCTTTCAACATACTTTCATGTTACATGGACAACTGCAGACAGACAGACAGACAGGCATTAGCAGACACTCTTATCTATATCTGAATCCCCAAAAAGACACACACACACACACACACACACACACACACACACACACAAATGATCTCTCTATAACAAAAAAACTGTCAATTACTCCTAAGAGCTTGTAGATTTGCTATTTTTGAAAAATATTTGACAGACAGACACACGCACACACACAAATATGATCTCTCTATAACAAAAAAAACAGTCAATTACTCCTAAGAGCTTGTAGATTTGCTATTTTTGAAAAATATTTGACAGACAGACAGAATCTCAAACACCCTGTAATGGACCCTTACAGGTCTGGACTTAGAGTATATACTAAATACACATGGAACCAAATGGACCCCCATTTGGTTCCATGGAACCCCCCCTGCCCCTTGGGGGAGGGGGGGGGGTTTCAAATGGACCCATACAGCCAGGTCTAGAGTGTACAAATAGAACCAAATGGACCCTTACAGGTCTATAATCTGAGAGTGTATGCCCCATTATGAGCTTGTAGATCTGCTATTTTTGAAAATGTGCGCAAATCTTTCAACATACTTTCATGTTACATGGACAACTGCAGACAGACAGACAGACAGACAGACAGACAGACAGACAGATAGACAGATAGACAGATAGATTCTTCTTACCACTGATGTCTGGGACAGAACGTAGTCTGCTCTGCGTCTCGTCCACTCTCTCGTACGGAAGCCATTCATCACAATCCGACTCCAGGTCCGTGTCGGAGGGATCGGACTGAGATTTCTGACTGTTGAATGGACTCTCCAGAACCTCACGTCGACTAACTGTCAGCCTGACACTGCGACGGAGACAATCAATCGGTTCCGCGACGTTTTCCTCACAGCCAGAGACCTCCGAGTCGGTCTCTCCAACGGGCACGGACGGTACCCTCGCGGAGGCTTCGGGCACCAAGGCAACAGGCACGGACGGTACCCTCGCGGAGGCTTCGGTCACCGGCACCTCGACGCGACGGAACGCCTCCTGGATGGTCTGCTGTCGCATCCCGGTACTGGCCCGGCTGGGCCCAGCGACGGGTTCGTCCACAGAAGCAGCTTGTCTGCCCCCGACGGAGGCTGCGCGCTTCTTGACTTGCTTCTTCTTGGCAGGCATGTTGTGTGTGTGTGTGTGTGTGTGTGTGTGTGTGTGTGTGTGTGTGTGTGTGTGTGTGTGTGTGTGTGTGTGTGTGTGTGTTCTCTCAAAATCTCTGTATATGATCGATCGCTTACGCTCTCTCTCTCTAAGCTTCTCCTTACTGCTTCCCCTCAAAGGACAGTGTGTCCCACAAACCTTTATAAACTTCTGTTTGGGTCAGGTGATGTTCGGCGGTACTTTGATCTTCGGAGCCCCACAGGTTGTTTATGATCAGTGCTGATGGATGTTGTTGTCGGGTTCGTTTGATAGATGCCCCGACAAGTTTGTTTGCTCACGTGTCTCCTTTCTGCAAAGAAGATGTCCCCAAGCTGACCCCATAACTTGATGTCGGGGTGTTTGATCACAGAGGTCCCAATAAGTTGTTTTGTCAGGTGGTTCCTCCATCAGAGAAGCCCCAATGATTTGTTTCCCCACGCTCTGTGTGTGTGTGTGTGTGTGTGTGTGTGTGTGTGTGTGTGTGTGTGTGTGTGTTCCCACGAGTTGTTTTGATCACGTGGTCGACGGCGGCTGCGATCACAGAATGTTTATGTATGACTGACACAGAAGCACTCTAACTCGAAATAAAATGTTTTTGATTCTAGGTCACCCTGACTTTTTACGTATTTTACGTCCTGTGGCACAGAAAGAGTTAATTGAGTTGTTTGATCAGTACTTGATCAGTTGTGTGATTATGTGATCATAATAAATTCTTGTCACTGATATTCTGTATCCTTGTTTTGCTACAAGGAACAAATACAGCATAGTCAAATCTAGCAGAAAGGGACAAAAAGCGTTATACTTACAGGTCATTTTAAAAACTTTCCCTTCATACGATTCCTTGCGACTTTTTTTCTGTGATTCAGGACATATTGAGGATACGAAATCAGCTGAGTTTGGTTTTGTTGCAATTAGTGGGAGGTTGACCCCCATTTTCACCTAAAATGCCTGGACTAAATCTCCGCCACCGTTGGCCCGGTCGCTGTGAAACTGCGCGCACACACTCCCTGGATGCCAAAGCAGAACCTCTGCCCCACATTCTTCAGATCAGCCTGTCATAGCGCCACCATGAGGCCGACTTTTGCAAAACACATTTTTGGATATTACTCCTACAGATTTTCTTTAAAAAACACACAAATCGGTACACAGTATCTCCATATAGCCATGTGATCAACACAGATCTGTCCGATTTTCCATATTCCATCCTGATTGGCTAAGATTGGCTTCCAAAGTTTGCAGGATTGGTTCATTTTGAACAAAATGCCTCAAATCATGAACGATTCCCACTTGGCCCAGGAAGAAATGTCACTTGAAAACTTTCAAATCAGCCTCATGGTGGCGCTATAATAGTCCGATTCAGGTTTTTAGCTATAACTGCACCGATCTGCGTGCCACTTTTCATGCACACTCCTTAGAGGCCAAGGAAAAACCTTTGCCCTGCATTTTTCACATATACCTTTTAGAGCGCCACCAGGAGGCTGAGTTTTGTAAAACACATTGTTTGCTCTTACTCCTTCAGATTATGTTCAAAAATCACGCAAATCGGTACACAGTATCTCTATAGTCATGTGATCAAGATGGATGTGTCCGATATTTCACATTCTATCCTACTTCGCTAACATTGGCTTCTAAAGTTTGCAGGATAGGTCCGTTTTGAACAAAATTCCTCAAATCATGAACGCAGTGTGCGATTTCCGTGAAGTTTTGCACACACATTCCCACTAGGCCGAGGAACAAATGCCACCCTTTTCACATTGGCCTGTTATAGCGCCACCAGCTGGTCTAATTTAGCAAACCACATTTTTGGAACAAAATGCCTCAAATCATGAATGCAGTGTCCGATTGCCGTGCAAGGCCTGAGAAGAAATGGCACCCTTTTCACATTGGCCTATTATAGGGCCACCAGGAGGCCATAATAACCTACCTGACCTGGCGGAGACTTTTGCTCCGAGGAGCACTTTTTCTAGTTGTTTCTGTCTCTGCATATGAACATTACACTATGCTACACTATAATAGAACATATCTTGCCTAGTTCATGGGAGAAAGTCTGTGCTAAAGTTAAAAAGGAGATACAATAGATGCTATTAAATAATTGTATTTGTAAATACACTTGATTGGTGTGGATTCTACATTAATTATAATTTTACATTGCACTAGTATGCATTACCTTACAGAACAAGGTCTATTAGTTGAATAGGTCAGTTGTCTGACAGTTACAATTTTTATTTGTTAATCGTTCATGATGTATAAATCTGAAGTGTTTACAAAGTTTTTCTTAAAACTTTGAAAAAATCTTTGTAAGGCCAAAGGCAACATCTTTATGTACGGTTGTTGTGTCCCTGTCGAGGTGGCGTTGTAGTGTCATTTTACCAACTTCTCCTCCACGTCTTCGGTTGAACAATATTATTAGCTCAGCATAGACTTGTGGAGTTCGCTTTTTCACATGGACAGGATCCCACCAAATATGGTTGCAAGACTTCTGCCAATGGAGAGTGAGAGACGTCAAACTGACAGGTTTATTTGGGCAGATGTTTTGTTGCAGATATTGTATGTCCTCTCTGAAAGGCAGAGTAGTTGGCTTGTTAATGTGCATGTGATTCAAGGTAAAGTGTGAAGAAGGAAAAGGAATCATTACATGTATAGTTCATGGAGGGTTTTAATATAATTGTATGGTAATTTTTAGGCAGATTTCTATTGTGTATTTATGTGTGGGGATACTGGGGATGTAACCTGGGTCCTCCACTCGCGCCTTAGTGCTTCCTCCAAGCGTGGAGGTGAGGATTCTGCGAGTCTAGAGGAATCGAGCAGGTTAGACTGATAGCAACATTCAGTCGCATATGAGGAAATGGCATTTGGGACAGTCACCTGCGTATACACTTAAAGAACAAACATTGGTAGTATGCTTTATTCAGGCCAAAATAGTCACTTTATTTGGTGCTTTATCGTCCCACACGGAATGCTCCAACTTGTCTATAAGTGACATCACTGTCATATACCTGAATGCTAGTGAGGTCACTGGCCTACATGTTGTACTTACACAATTTCCATTAGAGAGAATGTTTCATTTTCTTTGTCATACTGTGTTGAAGAATAATGCTGTGAACAGTATTTGGATTTAACGTAATTCTCTTTAACTTAATTAGCATTTTTAATTCGCATTTTTACTCAAAGGTAAAAATGACCCTTGGGATGCCTCCTGTATGTCGTAGCTGACCAAAACCATGTAGGCCTACATGGTGTCATGGTCCCGATATTATTTACTGTATATGGGAGCCGAGCTGAGCAGCTTGGACAAACATGACTGGCCAGAGCTGCTATGAAAGGGTTTTGCACAGCAATAACTAAAATTATGAGGACACTGGCCCTGTCCTCATAATCACAAATCATAAGTCTGAGCGCGCGCGCGCACATACCACACACACACACACACTCTCTTTCTCTCTCTCTGATTGATTGAATACTTTATCAGCACGTAAGAAAAGCAGTACAGCTTTGAAAACTATAAGCTGAAAGTATACACACACATAGTGGGGTAGTGGGGAGGTAACCTGGGGGATGGTATGTAATTAGCAGCCACCTGCCATCTGTATATTGTGTCTGTATATCGCATCCTGGTGAAATCTCTTAGTGTGTTATCCCCTGTCACAGGTCAGTCATGCAGTCTGGAAACCTCAATGATGAACAGCCGATTCCAAGAAAGACAGTTGTGTAGTGTGAACTGCTTAGCGATCTTATCTACCTGATGACTTTGAAAGTTGTACAGTGTGTACGAGCCATTAGCTTTGTTCAGACTGCATAAATCATATTTGCTGCATAAAACATATTTGGGCTGCAAGTCTGAACAGGGCCTTATCACTCACTCACTCACTCACTCACTCACTCACTCACTCACTCACTCACTCACTCACTCACTCACTCTCAGGGACACTTTGTGATTGGTTGAACTGACATCACAGGGGAGGAAGTGAATGAGGAGATGGCATATGGGTCAGTCACTAGCCAAATTCCATTACTCTAACTTCCATACTCACTCCACTCGAGTCTGGAGGAATCGAGCAGGTTAGACTGATAGCAACATTCAGTCACATATGAGGAAATGGCATATTTGGGACAGTCACTGTCCCAAACACTTAAATAACCAACCTTAGTAGTATGCTTTATTCAGGCCAAAAATAGTCACTTTATTTGGTGCTCTAGGTCCCACAGGGAATGCTCCAACGTGTCTATAAGTGACATCACTGTCATATACCTGAATGCTAGTGAGGTCACTGGCATACAAGTTGTACTTACACAATTCCTATAAGAGAGAATTTAGCCTTTTCTTTGTCATACTGTGTAGAAGAATAATGCTGTTAACAGTACTTATGCCTATCGCTCCTTTTCATGGAGCATAGGCCGTTGACTACAGTCCGCCAGAGTCCTCTATCCTGGGCCTTCTTTTCCAGCTCTTTCCATGTCAGTCCACACTGCTTGATGTCAGTCTCAAGGTCCCTGCGCCAGGTGTTCTTTGGCCTTCCCCTCTTTCTTTTGCCTTGCGGGTTCCATCTAAGGGCTTGTCTCATGATGCTGGTAATGGGCTTCCGGAGTGTGTGGCCAATCCATCCCCACCTTCTTCTCTTAATCTCCTCTTCCACTGGTGGTAGACCCGCTCTCTGCCAGAGATCGATATTGCTGATGGTGTCTGGCCAGCGAATGCTCAGGATCCTCCTCAGGCAGCTGTTTATGAATGTTTGTACCTTCATAGTTGTGGTCTTTGTTGTCCTCCACGTCTCTGATCCGCACAGTAGTACTGGCTTGACATTTGAGCTGAAGAGTCTGAGCTTTGTCCGCTGGCTGATTTCTTTAGAGCTCCAGATGTTCTTTAGTTGGATGAGGTTACACATCGCTATTTCGACGCACCGGTACTTCGATCATTGACTTCCATTGTTCGGAGTGGGGGGGTTAATCTTTTTATTTAAAAACCCTGCCACTCCGACAGCCAGACACCACTATTTAGAAACACCTCTATTTCGATTATAAAGAAGACCCACCATTTCGAATATTCATAATATATAATAATAATAATAATAATAATAATAATAATAATAATTATTATTATTATTATTATTATTATTACCCTTATTATTATTATTATTATTATATATTACTATTATGATGATGATGATGATTATTCTGTATTATCATTTATCATTATTATTATTTTTATGATATATTATTATTATTTGGTCCCTGAGTCCCGATGAGACAGACGAATCCACAGGCCTATATTTATTTTATTATAATGTCAATAAAAATATGTATTCTCTAAATATTAATATACTAATATTTCATGAATGAATGAACTTGGTAAAGTGTCTCGTAGGGTCGGGATGACATGTTGCTATAGTCATTAATTACCCCAACCAACATCGAAGCACCTGTGTGCATTAATCCTTCATTAATCCTCCTTTTATTAAAATAGTGGCCGTCCAGCCATTAGCCCCCCGCCTCCTCGTCCATTCAGGCGGGCAGGCAGCCAATCATTACCGTAGTCAGTAGAGCGACCCTCGTCTATGATGCAAATGTATGCCTTTGTTTTCATGGGGTGCCAGGAATGCCATGTGTGGGGGGTCTGGGCCATCACCTGCACTCACCTGGCATAAAAGGGGCTCTGAGAGCAGCTTTAGCCATTCATTACCAAATATAATAATTTGTGCAGGTCATCATGTTCGCCTTTTCTGTAATGCTGCCCTTTTTTTAGAATAAAAATACATACATTGAATATACTTGCATATTGTTTTTATTAACGTTTTTCCGTTTTCCCCCGGGGGGGGGGGGGGGGGGGGGGAATCTCGCCTGCCTTAAATGTAATTCCTGGGAACGCCACTGGTCCCGAAGCAATCCGCGACCCCCCCCCCCCCGCCCCATGAAAGTAATACAATGTTTGAAAATAGCGCATCTAAGCTCCCATTGTGAGCTTGTAGATCTGCTATTTTTCTTATATCCTATGTATAAAATATGGCTGAAGTGGTTATAATATAATAATCTGCAAAGTGTAGGATTATTATTATATTATTATTCGTTGCATAGTCCAATACAAACCAATGCTTGAGTGCGCTCCAGCAGTGCGCCCACAGCCTGCCTGCCTGCCTGTCTGTCTGTCTGTCTGTCTGTCTGTCTGTCTGTCTGTCTGTCTGTCTGTCTGTCTGTCTGTCTGTCTGTCTGCCTGCCTGCCTATCAAAAGTCTGCGGCTGTAACACACACGCACGCACGCACGCACGCAGTTAACCCAGGCTTTATTGCCACAGGCCCCCACCCCCCCAGGTGAATAAATAATAATACATTTTCTTAAAACACCTATATCTATATGGTATATAATGAACGTCAATTAATGTATCCCTATCCCCTAGCTGCCAGATTCATATTTACGCACATGCCAAATGCACTGCCTAATAATCAGATACTATATATGGCTACTGTCAGCTATATAGCTGACATCATAGCTCCAAAGCATCATGCTATACAGACAGAGCAGTCAGCGGTCTTTAGATGATAGATGCCAGGGGCTGGTTGCACCAGAAGAACGTAAGGTCTACCCTAAGTTAGGGAGTAAAGTCCTTACTAGAGGCTTAGTAACTACTTGTTAGTTTGTAACTAGTGAGTTACTAAATTATGTTGCACCACGTCTGTTTATGGCATAACTTAACTAGTAGTGTGTAGACTGTCCTTAAAATAATGTATAGTCGCATGCAATGACGTCATAGCTCCCGGATCCAATGAAGACGAGCGGTTTCTACACTAAGGAAGTAAAACTCGTATCGTCTCTCGTCAACAACAAAGAAAGAACGGAGCGTCCCACCATCGCCAAATCTTCTTCAAAAGCAGCGGTATGTACCATTGATTAACTGACGTTGAATTATAACACTTATGATAACGTTTTATACCGCAGAATTAAATTAAAACATGTATTTTAACCACTCGGCAGTCTGCACCACTAGGCTATGTGTATCTGCGTAAAATGGACTGAGTCTCAGTGTGCAAATAGCTTCCATGGACATAGCCCTTAACCTCTCCCTCCGCTGTTTTTCCACTTTACATGTTCCTTTCTGCACATCGTATCCAAAAAGTAAAGCATTTCCGCCATTCTCTCAGATGTTTTAAGTTTTGACGCACCATAAAAGCTTTCCAAGAGGACAGAGGCAAATTAAATACTTTCTTCAACTCGTTGGAAAGCTTTTATGGTGCGTTAAAACATATGAGAGAATGGCGGAAATGCTTTACTTTTTGGATACGATGTGCAGAAAGGGGTTAGAAACATGTAAAGTGGAAAATGTGCGACAATGTCCTGCTCAAACGGCAGAGATAAACGAGGAACCTCATCTCGGAGCGGAGGGAGAGGTTCCGTCGGAGCTACCATGGACATACATGCGTATGTGCGCGCGCGCACACACACACACACACACACACACACACACACACACACACACACACACACACACACACACAGGGCGTTCCACAAGTGGAAGTGTGGCGAGGACATTAATTGCTTTATTTTAAAGACTCTTTTAAATGTTGAATTAGGTAATAGACATACCTTTTATAGCAGGGGTCTTCAACAGGGGGTCCGGGACCCCTAGGGGGTCCTCAGAGCTACTATAGTGGGTCCACCAAATCTTTGTGATAAGATTTTTTCTTATTTTTTTTACATTAACACTTGAACCCTAGCATCCCTATTCTGTGGAGAACATTAGCTAAAAATAACAAGCTCTTGTGAGCTTGTAGATCTGCTATTTTCGGCAAAGAGGTTTGGTGGTGGGTGGGGGTGGGCGCAAATCAAGTATTAAAGTGGTTAAATGTTTGAAATGAATGAAAAAACATTAATTTACACAATGAAATCTCTGAAAAAGTTTAATCTGCAATAATTCTATACACTATGTAGGGGGGGTCCCTGCTTCATCACTCTCTCTGCTAAGGGGTCCTTGGGCTGAATAACGTTGAAGACCCCTGTTTTATAGAATTGAAGTACTTTGCTGGGTGTATTGAATCTAATCTAATCTAATAAACTTCTCATTAATATTTCATTTTCTCTTCAGACCAAGATGGAAGAGAAAGAGAAGCGCAACAGAAAAAAGAACTTCAGTCATGATGAGATCATTATACTGCTCGAGGGTTACAAGGAGAACCAATCTGTTCTAGAAAGCAAATTTAACTCAAGTGTTACAAATAGGAAAAAAAACGATGCATGGAACAAGATAGTAGATGCAGTAAATGCAAAGGGATATGAACAACGAGAGTTAAGAGAGATAAGAAAAAAATGGAGCGACCTCAAAACCCAAGCAATTGAAGACTATCCCAGGACAAAAACCTTCCCCACTGGTGGTGGTCCAAAACCGGAGCCAGGGCCATATTCCTCTATAATTATTGACATCATAGGAGAAGATTCTGCTTCTGTAATTGGGATTTCAGGAGGAGGCGTAGAAAGTGGGAAAAAGGCTGCTGCAACACCTAAACGGTCCAAACACACAGCTCCACCAACTGAAGGTAAACAGTTCATGACATGAAAGATAAAAGATCCAATTGAAATGTTATATTTAAATGAGCATTTTGTTACTAAAACTCCTTATAACCCAAACCCCAAAAGTTGACTATACCCCTACCCAGGGTAGAACAAAATGTGACATTGTTTTTTTCATATCTTTAAGATGTCCCCTTCATGAAATGGATTGTCACACTCTGCAGATAAACTAACTGGTTCCAACATATTATGCTAATGCATTTTTTTATTCTTTTTTTTCTCTCCTCTTAGTTGCAACGGTTCCTGAAAGCCAGCAGAGTCTGCAGGCCACAGATGGGTTCTTAACTCCAGAAACAGCAATTGGGCTGTTTAGTTTGATCACTGGTGAAGAAATCCTAGAGGATTTCTCAGTCATTCCAAGTGTTTCTGATGCCACCCCAAGTACCTCTGATGCCACCCCAAGTACCTCTGTTGCCACCCCAAGTACCTCTTTTTTGACCCCAACTACCTCTGGTGTCATCCCAAGTGCCCCTGTTGTCACCCAAATGAGTACCTCTGTAAAAGGACAGCAAAAGAAAGCAGAAGACAGCAAAAGAAAGCAGAAGCGACAAAGTGAGGATACTGAAAATGTAGATGACTTGCGTCGCAAGCTTTTAAAGTTAGAATGCAGGAAGATAGAAGAAGAAACTTTGAAAATAGCAGCAGAGAGAGAAAAGCTGGCTTTAGAAAAAAGGAAACTAAACCTTGAAATCCTAAAATTACAAGAGGAGCTCAAGCCTCGTGGTTACTCTTTCTCTGAAGTTGAATTGTAACCTTGCCTACAGTACACACTGAACTAATCTTTATGTTCAGTGAGTGATGTCACTCAATTTGCTTAATCTTTATGTTCAGTGAGTGATGTCACTCAATTTGCTTAATTGGCTGTATGCCAGCACAATGAATTAATTCTTCATTGTTGGGATCAATAACAGTAGGCCTATACCAGGCCCAATTTGTTACAATGCAGTGAGACTACTGTCATTATTAATTGTTGGGATCAATAACAGTAGGCCTATACCAGGCCCAATTTGTTACAATGCAGTGAGACTACTGTCATTATTAATTCACTGATTAAGTTATACTTGAACATTTATTGTTTAGAAGATGTTATTTATTTATCAGATGTTGCTATTTATTGCCAAGATTGTTTAACATATTTACAGGTATGATGATTGTACATTGTTTGTATTTAGATATATGTACAGTATATTGATCATATTAAATGATGTATACATTTGTGAATTATTGACATCAATATGAATATATTTTGCTGACCAAATGTTCTTTAAATGTATATCTCATTGCCCTGATGTTTGGAATGAAGTATTTTTCTTTTAAATTCAGTCTTAACAAATCATTTGGAACAGATATAAGGGATACATCACACGAGAGACATGAAAGATGTCTCTACACCACTCTGGTGCATTGTCCAATAACCCAAAACGAGGAGGCTTGCACTAAGAAATAAAAGTCAATTGTTTGCCATCCCTCAGGAAAGGTGACAGACATTTTATCTATCCAGTGATACTGATGGAGGTTGGAGTTATAGATGCGTTTACATGAAATTATTCTGGGTAATATATTGCCTAACTATAGCACCCTCTTGCATGCGAGCATCAAAATCAGGTTCATCTTGTGGGACTTCATCATCAACATCCTCTTCATCGTCATCAAGAGGCATCTTCCACAACCTTGCCATGTTGTGCAGCACAATGCATGCAGCAGCCACAACTGCTGCTCTGTCAGGATCCATTGCAATCCCTATGGTAAAATACAGTGGTGGAAAGTAACTAAGTACATTTACTATGGTACAATTTTTTGGTACTTTTACTTTACTAAAGTATGTCCAATTTGGCAATTTTCAATACTTTATACTTCTACTCCACTACATCTCAGAGACAAATATTGCACTTTTACTCCACTACAATTATTTGAAAACTTTAGTTACTTTGTAGATATTGATTATTATTAAAAAAACATACATTAACCACTTCAGCCCTATTTAAACTTTGTCTATTTGAAAATAGCCGATCTACAAGCTCACAATGCGTTAAGAGGCAACGTGTTGTGAGCTTGTAGATCATACATTCTGCATAATGTGTACTTTCTACTTTTGGTACTTTAAGTACATTTTAATGCCAATACTTTGGTACTTTTATTGAAGTATTTTGAATCCCGAACTTTTACTTATATATATATATTCTATATTGCAGTATTGATACTTTTACTTAAGTAAAACATTTGAGTACCTTTTCCACCACTGGTAAAATAGTTAAGGGTTAGTCTAGACTAGAGAATAGTAGAGCCTATTGCTACTGCAGACTAAAATTATTTCATATTGGTCTGAATTAATAATTGTGTGGACAAATATATACTTTATGAATTGATTTGCTCTATAAATGATACCATATGCCATATTGGTCAGAATTATTCATTTTGTGGACAAATATATGATCTATGACTTGATTTGCTATATAGGCTAAATGATAAAAGATGCCTACCCTTGTGCAAGCACGTCCATCTCTTCTTCAATACTCCTATACTCCTCTCAACTGCAGACCTAGTGCTGCAGAGGGCATAGTTGTATTTCTCCTCTGCCCTGTTGGATGGGTTCAAGTAAGGTGTCATGAGCCACTTTCTCAGTGGGTAGCCGGAGTCCCCCAGTAGCAACCCTGAAAACTGTCCAGCCTCAAATTCTTCCCAAATGCTGGACCGTTTTAGGATAAAGCTGTCGTGCTTTGACCCGGGCCACTTCAGCACACAGTTTGTGAACATGAGATCAGCGTCACAAACCACTTGTACATTGATGGAATGGAAACCTTTTCGGTTCACATATGTGTTCTCATCCACTGTTGGAGGATTTATTTTGACGTGGGTCCCATCTATGCATCCAAGCACGTCTGGAAAGCCTGCCATAGCATGGAACTTCTGTCTGGTGTCATTTTGTTTTTTGTTGTCCACTGACATGTACACAAAATTATTGATGCGCGTGCACAGGGCCAGCGCAACCCTGCGCACTGCCCTGCACACGGTAGACTTGTGTATTCGAAATGCATCACCGACTAAATTTTGCATGGCCCCCGTTGCGAAGTAACGCAGGGCAACGCATACTTGGAGACTCGGGGAAAGCGCACCGTTCAAGTCGCTGTTGTGCTGTAGGTCTGCCGCTAGCATGTCCGTTATTTTCATAATGCCATCTCTCTTAAAACGGAGTCTGGCATAGATGTCAACATCATCAAAAATGTCAAGTGGATGTAATCTGTCTCGCAAAATGCGTTGGCGAGGATGGGGTCGTTCGTTGTAGTCAATTAATTCGTCGATAAAATCAATACGATCTGCCATGTTGATAGTTACTCCTAGGACTTAGTGCTGCCTAAAGGTGGTGTAAATATTTAGTTATTACTTAGAGATACGTTATAACTAATTTGTGTGGTGCAACAGCTTACATTTTAGTAATGTGTAAGTCTTGACTTAAAAGACATTTAAGCTATAACTAGGCTAAGTTTGAACTTAGTATGAGATGGTGCAACCACCTCCAGATGAATAGAAAGATATTTAGATAAATGTAGATAGATTTATAGATTTATAGATAGATTTATAGATTTATAGATAGATAGATAGATAGATAGATAGATAGATAGATAGATAGATAGATAGATAGATTGATTGAGGGGTTGTAATATCATTTTTTATTTCTTAAATTATTATTTATTCACCTTGGGGGGAACATAGTCTCGGGGTTAACTGTGCGTGCGTGCGTGTAAGTGTGTGTGTGTGTCTGTGTGTGTGTGTGTGTGTGTGTGTGTGTGTGTGTGTGTGTGTGTGTGTGTGTGTGTGTGTGTGTGTGTGTTACGGTCGCGGCGTGAACAGACAGACAGACAGACAGACAGACAGACAGACAAACAAACAAACAAACAGACAGACAGACAGACAGACAGACAGACAGACAGACACCCAGGCTGAGCGCATGCACTGAAGCATTGGTTTGTATTGGAATATGCAAAGAATATTAATAATAATAATCCTACACTTTGCAGATATAAATTATTACATGAACCACTTGAGCCATATTTTATAGGCTATAAAAAAAAGTAGCCGATGTACAAGCTTACAATAGGAGCTTAGATGTGTTATTTTCAAATATTATATTACTTTTATGTTTGAAACTTTAAGTAGGCCTATATTTTACAATGAGTGACACCCGGAGGAGCGGGGAAGGGGGAGGGGGGCTCGCGGATAGCCTCGGGAGCTGGGGGGGTGGTGGTTGGATGGACACACGGCCGACGCGGTCCGTGCGTACACACACACACACACACACACACACACACACACACACACACACACACACACACACACACACACACACACAGGGGGGTCCTCAGAGTTACTACAGTGGTCTGCCAAATTGTGTGATATGATTGTTTTTTACTTTATAACCACTTGAACATTAGCATCCCTTTTGTGAGGAGAAGTTTAGCCAAAAGTAGCCGATCTAAAAGCTCACAACTTAGATCGGCTATTTTACATAGATAGATAGATAGATAGATAGATAGATAGATAGATAGATAGATAGATAGATAGATTCAGGGGTTTTAATACAATGTATTATTCATTTAATTATTATTGTGTGTGTGTGTGTGTGTGTGTGTGTGTGTGTGTGTGTGTGTGTGTGTGTGTGTGTGTGTGTGTGTGTGTGTGTGTGTGTGTGTGTGTGTGTTACGGCCGCTGCGCGGACTTTTGACAGACAGACAGACAGACAGACAGACATTAATGAAGGATTAATGCACGCAGGTGCTTCGATGTTGGTTGGGGTAATTAATAGCAACTATAGCAACATGTCACCCCGACCCTATACAAGACACTTCACCAAGTTCATTCATTCAGGAAATGTTAGTATATAAATATTTATAGAATACATATTTTTATTGACATTATAATAAAATAAATATAGGCGTGTGGATTCGTCTATATTCTCATCAGGACTCAGGGACCAAATAATAATAAATAATACATACATAATACATAATACATAATAAATATTACATATTGAATAATAATAATAACTAGAAGGTACTGTTCCTGAAGAAACAGTGTGGGATCGCTAAGAATGTTGATGGTATTGAGTATTGATAGTGTTAGAGTTAAAGGTTTGAAAGGTTTAGAGGTTTGAAAGGTTTTAAAGGTTCTAAAGTTTTGAAAGGTTCTAAAGGTTTGAAAGGTTTGAAAGGTTTAAGAGGTTTGAAAGGTTTAAGAGGTTCTAAAGGTTTGAAAGGTTCTAAAGGTTCTAAAGCTTTGAATGGTTCTAAAGGTTTGAAAGGTTTCAAAGGTTTGAAAGGTTTAAGAGGTTCTAAAGGTTTGAAAGGTTTAAGAGGTTCTAAAGGTTTGAAAGGTTTAAGAGGTTCTAAAGGTTTGAAAGGTTATAAAGGTTTGAAAGGTTTGAAAGGTTTGAAAGGTTCTAAAGGTTCTAAAGGTTCTAAAGGTTCTAAAGGTTCTAAAGGTTTGAAAGGTTCTAAAGGTTTGAAAGGTTTGAAAGGTTTGAAAGGTTTGAAAGGTTTGAAAGGTTTAAGATGTTCTAAAGGTTTAAGAGGTTCTAAAGGTTTGAAAGGTTCTAAAGGGTATTTACTTTAAATTATTTTTAGTCATTTTATTTACTTTAAAGTAGCTTTTACTAATTTTTACAACTTTTAAGTATTTTTACTCTTTTTATCAACTTTTAAGTATTTTTACTATTTTTTTCAACTTTTAAGTATTTCTACTCATTTTGAGTACTTTTAAGTATTTTTACTCAATATAAGTACTCTTAAGTATTTTTACTCAAGGTATTTACTTTAAAGTATTTTTAGTCACTTTATTTACTTTAAAGTAGCTTTTACTAATTTTTACAACTTTTAAGTATTTTTACTCTTTTTATCAACTTTTAAGTATTTTTACTATTTAAAAAGTGAAATATCTCTAAAAGTACAAATTATTTCAAAAAATTCTAATGGTAGCCAATATGTCCTAAGTAGGCTGAACGTTATAGAGTTGAAACGGAGTTTCTATCTAAAAGTATGAATTTCTCCATTGAAATGAATGGGAGTTTTTTAGAAGTAAAAAGTGAAATATCTCTAAAAGTACAAATTATTTCAAAAATTCAAATGGTAGCCGACATGTCCTGAGTAGGCCGAACGTTGAAGAGTTGGAACGGAGTTTGTAGCTAAAAGTATGAAGGACTAGTTAGGGGCCAAAAAACGGTGTTGACAATAACAGTAGTGTGATCGCTTTAGCGATCCCACAATAATAATAATAACTAGAAGGTACTGTTCCTGAAGAAACAGTGTGGGATCGCTAAGAATGTTGATGGTATTGAGTATTGATAGTGTTAGTAGAGTTAAAGGTTTGAAAGGTTTAAAGGTTTTAAAGGTTTTAAAAGTTTTAAAGGTTCTAAAGTTTTGAAAGGTTCTAAAGGTTTGAAAGGTTTAAGAGGTTTGAAAGGTTTGAAAGGTTTAAGAGGTTCTAAAGGTTTGAAAGGTTCTAAAGCTTTGAATGGTTCTAAAGGTTTGAAAGGTTTGAAAGGTTTAAGAGGTTCTAAAGGTTTGAAAGGTTTAAGAGGTTCTAAAGGTTTGAAAGGTTCTAAAGGTTTGAAAGGTTCTAAAGGTTTGAAAGGTTTGAAAGGTTTGAAAGGTTTGAAAGGTTTGAAAGGTTTAAGAGGTTCTAAAGGTTTAAGAGGTTCTAAAGGTTTGAAAGGTTCTAAAGGGTATTTCCTTTAAATTATTTTTAGTCACTTTATTTACTTTAAAGTATTTTTTACTAATTTTTACAACTTTTAAGTATTTTTACTATTTTTTTCAACTTTTAAGTATTTTTACTCATGTTGAGTACTTTTAAGTATTTTTACTCAGTATAAGTACTCTTAAGTATTTTTAATCAAGGTACTTACTTTAAAGTATTTTTAGTCACTTTATTTACTTTAAAGTAGCTTTTACTAATTTTTACAACTTTTAAGTATTTTTACTCTTTTTATCAACTTTTAAGTATTTTTACTATTTTTTTCAACTTTTAAGTATGTTTACTCATTTTGAGTACTTTTAAGTATTTTTACTCAATATAAGTACTCTTAAGTATTTTTACTCAAGGTATTTACTTTAAAGTATTTTTAGTCACTTTATTTACTTTAAAGTAGCTTTTACTAATTTTTACAACTTTTAAGTATTTTTACTCTTTTTATCAACTTTTAAGTATTTTTACTATTTAAAAAGTGAAATATCTCTAAAAGTACAAATTATTTCAAAAATTCAAATGGTAGCCGACATGTCCTGAGTAGGCCGAACGTTGAAGAGTTGGAACGGAGTTTGTAGCTAAAAGTATGAAGGACTAGTTAGCCGTCAAAAAACGGTGTTGACAATAACAGTAGTGTGATCGCTTTAGCGATCCCACAATAATAATAATAACTAGAAGGTACTGTTCCTGAAGAAACAGTGTGGGATCGCTAAGAATGTTGATGGTATTGAGTATTGATAGTGTTAGTAGAGTTAACGGTTTGAAAGGTTTAAAGGTTTTAAAGGTTTTAAAGGTTTTAAAGGTTCTAAAGTTTTGAAAGGTTCTAAAGGTTTGAAAGGTTTGAAAGGTTTAAGAGGTTTGAAAGGTTTGAAAGGTTTAAGAGGTTCTAAAGGTTTGAAAGGTTCTAAAGGTTCTAAAGCTTTGAATGGTTCTAAAGGTTTGAAAGGTTTAAGAGGTTCTAAAGGTTTGAAAGGTTTAAGAGGTTCTAAAGGTTTGAAAGGTTTGAAAGGTTTGAAAGGTTTAAGAGGTTCTAAAGGTTTAAGAGGTTCTAAAGGTTTGAAAGGTTCTAAAGGGTATTTACTTTAAATTATTTTTAGTCACTTTATTTACTTTAAAGTATTTTTTACTAATTTTTACAACTTTTAAGTATTTTTACAATTTTTTTCAACTTTTAAGTATTTTTACTCATGTTGAGTACTTTTAAGTATTTTTTACTCAGTATAAGTACTCTTAAGTATTTTTAATCAAGGTACTTACTTTAAAGTATTTTTAGTCACTTTATTTACTTTAAAGTAGCTTTTACAAATTTTTACAACTTTTAAGTATTTTTACTCTTTTTATCAACTTTTAAGTATTTTTACAAATTTTTTCAACGTTTAAGTATTTTTACTCATTTTGAGTACTTTTAAGTATTTTTACTCAATATAAGTACTCTTAAGTATTTTTACTCAAGGTATTTACTTTAAAGTATTTTTAGTCACTTTATTTACTTTAAAGTAGCGTTTACTAATTTTTACAACTTTTAAGTATTTTTACTCTTTTTATCAACTTTTAAGTATTTTTACTATTTAAAAAGTGAAATATCTCTAAAAGTACAACTTATTTCAAAAATTCTAATGGTAGCCAATATGTCCTAAGTAGGCTGAACGTTATAGAGTTAGAACGGAGTTTCTAGTTAAAAGTATGAATTTCTCCATTGAAATGAATGGGAGTTTTTTAGAAGTAAAAAGTGAAATATCTCTAAAAGTACAAATGATTTCAAAAATTCAAATGGTAGCCGATATGTCCTGAGTAGGCCGAACGTTGAAGAGTTGGAACGGAGTTTGTAGATAAAAGTATGAAGGACTAGTTAGCCATCAAAAAACGGGCGGAATATAGTATATAAATAGTGGCAATAACATTAGTGTGATCGCTTTAGCGATCCCACAACTAGAAGGTACTGTTCCTGAAGAAACAGTGTGGGATCGCTAAGAATGTTGCTGGTATTGAGTATTGATAGTGTTAGTAGTGTTGAAGGTTTGAAAGGTTCTAAAGGTTTGAAAGGTTCTAAAGGTTTGAAAGGTTCTAAAGGGTTGAAAGGTTCTAAAGGTTTGAAAAGTTTGAAAGGTTTTAAAGGTTTTAAAGGTTTTAAAGGTTCTAAAGGTTTTAAAGGTTCTAAAGGTTTGAAAGGTTTGAAAGGTTTAAGAGGTTCTAAAGGTTTGAAAGGTTCTAAAGGTTTGAAAGGTTTAAGAGGTTCTAAGGGTTTAAGAGGTTCTAAAGGTTCGAACGGTTCTAAAGGGTATTTACTTTAAATTATTTTTAGTCACTTTATTTACTTTAAAGTATTTTTTTCTAATTTTTACAACTTTTAAGTATTTTTACAATTTTTTTCAACTTTTAAGTATTTTTACAATTTTTTTCAACTTTTAAGTATTTTTACTCATTTTGAGTACTTTTAAGTATTTTTACTCAATATAAGTACTCTTAAGTATTTTTACTCAAGGTATTTACTTTAAAGTATTTTTAGTCACTTTATTTACTTTAAAGTAGCTTTTAAAATTTTTTACAACTTTTAAGTATTTGTACTTTTTTTTATCAACTTTTAAGTATTTTTACTATTTAAAAAGTGAAATATCTCTAAAAGTACAAATTATTTCAAAAATTCAAATGGTAGCCAATATGTCCTAAGTAGGCTGAACGTTATAGAGTTGGAACGGAGTTTCTATCTAAAAGTATGAATTTCTCCATTGAAATGAATGGGAGTTTTTTAGAAGTAAAAAGTGAAATATCTCTAAAAGTACAAATGATTTCAAAAATTCAAATGGTAGCCGATATGTCCTAAGTAGGCCGAACGTTGTAGAGTTGGAATGGAGTTTGTAGCTAAAAGTATGAAGGACTAGTTAGCCATCAAAAAACGGTGGGAATATAGTATATAATAACTAGAAGGTACTGTTCCTGAAGAAACAGTGTGGGATCGCTAAGAATGTTGATGGTATTGAGTATTGATAGTGTTAGTAGAGTTAAAGGTTTGAAAGGTTTAAAGGTTTTAAAGGTTTTAAAGGTTCTAAAGTTTTGAAAGGTTCTAAAGGTTTGAAAGGTTTGAAAGGTTTGAAAGGTTTGAAAGGTTTAAGAGGTTCTAAAGGTTTGAAAGGTTCTAAAGGTTCTAAAGCTTTGAATGGTTCTAAAGGTTTGAAAGGTTTGAAAGGTTTAAGAGGTTCTAAAGGTTTGAAAGGTTTAAGAGGTTCTAAAGGTTTGAAAGGTTCTAAAGGTTCTAAAGGTTTGAAAGGTTTGAAAGGTTTGAAAGGTTTGAAAGGTTTGAAAGGTTTAAAGGTTTAAAGGTTTAAGAGGTTCGAAAGGTTTAAGAGGTTCTAAAGGTTTGAAAGGTTCTAAAGGGTATTTACTTTAAATAATTTTTAGTCACTTTATTTACTTTAAAGTATTTTTTACTAATTTTTACAACTTTTAAGTATTTTTACTATTTTTTTCAACTTTTAAGTATTTTTACTCATGTTGAGTACTTTTAAGTATTTTTACTCAGTATAAGTACTCTTAAGTATTTTTAATCAAGGTACTTACTTTAAAGTATTTTTAGTCACTTTATTTACTTTAAAGTAGCTTTTACTAATTTTTACAACTTTTAAGTATTTTTACTCTTTTTATCAACTTTTAAGTATTTTTACTATTTTTTTCAACTTTTAAGTATTTTTACTCATTTTGAGTACTTTTAAGAATTTTTACTCAATATAAGTACTCTTAAGTATTTTTACTCAAGGTATTTACTTTAAAGTATTTTTAGTCACTTTATTTACTTTAAAGTAGCTTTTACTAATTTTTACAACTTTTAAGTATTTTTACTCTTTTTATCAACTTTTAAGTATTTTTACTCTTTTTATCAACTTTTAAGTATTTTTACTATTTAAAAAGTGAAATATCTCTAAAAGTACAAATTATTTGAAAAAATTCTAATGGTAGCCAATATGTCCTAAGTATGCTGAACGTTATAGAGTTGGAACGGAGTTTCTATCTAAAAGTATGAATTTCTCCATTGAAATGAATGGGAGTTTTTTAGAAGTAAAAAGTTAAATATCTCTAAAAGTACAAATTATTTCAAAAATTCAAATGGTAGCCGACATGTCCTGAGTAGGCCGAACGTTGAAGAGTTGGAACGGAGTTTGTAGCTAAAAGTATGAAGGACTAGTTAGGGGCCAAAAAACGGTGTTGACAATAACAGTAGTGTGATCGCTTTAGCGATCCCACAATAATAAATAGTGGCAATAACATTAGTGTGATCGCTTTAGCGATCCCACAATAATAATAATAATAATAATAATAATAATAATATATTAATATTCGATGAGCTTGTAGATCTGCTGTAATAATAATAATAATAATAATAATAATAATAATAATAATAATAATAAAATATTAATATTCGATGAGCTTGTAGATCTGCTGTAATAATAATAATAATAATAATAATAATATATTAATATTCGATGAGCTTGTAGATCTGCTGTAATAATAATAATAATAATAATAATAATAATAATAATAATAAAATATTAATATTCGATGAGCTTGTAGATCTGCTGTAATAATAATAATAATAATAATAATAAAATATTAATATTCGATGAGCTTGTAGATCTGCTGTAGAGCAGCTGTAGAGCTTGTCAATCTGAGCATCACAGCTGCATATTACGCACGATTTTACGCATGAGTTTATATGCAGAGACTTGAAAAATCACTTTCGGAGTGGGGGGGGTGAAATATCCATTTCGGGTCGGACTAGCGATGTGTCGGACCCCCGGTGGGTCGGACCCCAGGTGCGTCGAAGTGGGGGTGCGTCGATGTGGGGGTGCGTCGATGTGGAGGTGTTTCGAAATGGAAGGGTGTTCCCACCTTAAAGACCCTCCATATCCACCCACCAGCTTTCAGTAATAAAATGTTTTATATCCACTACTAACGCTACTTCTGAACATGAAATATGGATAACATTTTTAACAGCTAATTTCAGCAAATGTACATTGATGTCTAGTGGTGATATGTTGATTAATGTGAGAGAAATAATAAAATACCTTCATTAATTAAATAAAATAATTTGCTGTTCACTTCAGAAGTACCTCCACAGAACTATTAATTAATTTATTTTTATGTTTGGAGTCTGGTTTTCCACCATCTGTAGACTTATAGTTTAGGTATTCTTTACTTCATTCTCTCAATTTTATTTCTGTGTGTGATTTCCTGTGATTTCTGTGTGCAGCAATCACACACAGGTGTGACTGCAGGCAGAGCCATGCAGTCATGCCTTATATGGGGATTGGTGGGGCGGTTCCCTATGGTAATTGGGATGAACTGGCACACCCCTTCAAGTTACGAGGATTGTGATTCATCATCATCAAGAACATAGTTACGAACAATTCTGCCTTTTAAGAACGTTTCATGAATCTGACTCAACTTCTCTTAGGAATTCACTTAGGAAGAAATGTAAGAGGAAACATTAGGAACTTATTGCTGCATGAGGCCCATTGTTCTGGGTGGTGTGTTTCCCATCTACTTCCAGCCTGCCTTCCCCGAGTCGTCTTTCACCTCCAAGCCACAGTACCCCTCTTGCAAAGTGTGAGTATCACAAATACAATAGCAGGCATCAGAACAGGGAACTTGATTTAATAGATAGTACCATACGATAAGTTGATGATCAGTAGTGTAAAGTAACTAAGTACATTTACTCAAGTAAAATGTTGAGGTATTTTTTACTTTAGCCTACTGGAGTATTTCCAATTTTCAGTACTTTTACTCCGCTACAGTACATCTCAGAGGCAAATATTGTACTTTTACTCCACTACAATTATTTGAAAATGTTACTTACTAGTTACTTAGTAGATTTAGATTTGTATTACTAATCCACTTAACCACTTAAGCTCTATATATATTTCGGCTATTTTAAAATAGCAGATCTACCAGCTCACAACGCGTCACGACGCGGTGTGAGCTTGTAGATCGGCTATTTTCAAAAGATTTGTATATGAAATGGGACATTCTGCATAATGAGTTCATGTCAATACTTTTGTACGTTTTCTCAAGTACATGTTTAATTCCATACTTGTACTTGTAATTGAGTATTTCTACATTGCAATATTGATACTTTTACTTAAGTAAAACATTTGAGTACTTTATACACCACTGTTGATGTTGTGTAATTCTACAAAGATAAACATTCAAAGTCACAGTGATATTGGGTGTCTTAGGTTTCTCATTGAAGGGTTCCGATGGTCCCAGGCCATGGCTTTTGCCATTACTGAGATCAACAGAGACCCCAGGCTTCTACCCAACGTGACTCTGGGATATAGTCTCTATGACAGCTGTATCCCGCATGGAGGCGTCCCTGCAGCGTTGACATTGGTCAGCGGGACAGAGAAGGTGCTTAAGCTGGATGAGAGCTGTGCCGGGTCTCCTCCAATGCTGGGAATTGTGGGTGCAACTATCTCAAATTCTATTCACTTCTCTAGAATGTTAGGCTCGTGCAGAGTGCCCACGGTAAGTGGGCACTCTCTTTGAACCCCCCTTTACCATCATCAATTTGATGATGTTTAAACCATTAACCCATTTAGAGCGGGATTTATTTGGCTATTCAAAAATAGCAGATCTACAAGCTCATAGCGCGGCACAGAGTGCCATGCTATGAGCTTGTAGATCTACTATTTTGTTAAAAAGCATGAACATTTGTGCAAATCTTTGAATATGATTTTTTTTAAAGCAAACATTTGTAACTCAAATCTTTGCTTCTGGGGATTCTACAAATGTCTTCTAAATCCGAACAGTTTTTTTTAAAGACTTATACTGCTATAATCAGTGGATGTCAAGGACCCCCAAAATGATATGTATTTGGCCGCGGACCTGTTGTTCCAGGGACCCCCCAGAAGCAAAGATTTTAGTAACAAATGTTATATATATAGAAATATATATATATTAACTCTTTGACTGCCAGAGTATTTTCATAAAGTACTCCCCCAGTGCCAGCAATTTTCGTGTTTTTTAATTTTTATATTTTGAATTTTTCTCATGAAAATAATTTAAGGGCACATAATATAAAGACCCAGCACAAATCCGCCACTAGAGAGCAGCACATGACTGCTTGATCAGGTCGTTGGGTCTCTCTCACCCTTCTTGATAGATTAGACAGGGAAAAACATGAAAACGGATGTGACGTCCTCCCAGATTGTTTTGATCGCCAAAATTACGATGTGATACACGACGGCGATGACTGATCGTCACCCAGACCATAGATTATAGAAGAGAAACTGTCCGTTTGTCCGTCATACCGTGTGAAAGACCGTTTATTTACCTATTTTGGACGAAAATGACTGGGACGCTGGGATGCTCTGACTGAGACCTGGATCAGACCAGAAAACACTGCTACGCCCGCGGCTCTGTCAGATGTGTACTCTTTCTCTCACACTCCCAGAGCCGTGCGGACAGGTGGTGGGGCTGGTCTGCTAATTTCCAGAAAATGGAAATACTCTCCTGTTTCACTGTCACAATTCTCTTCTACCTCATTTGAATTTCATGTGGTCACTGTCTCTCATCCAGTCAAGCTCACCATTGCAGTTGTTTATCGCCCACCGGGCCCTGCTGGTGGCTTCCTGGAGGAGCTGGACCATCTAGTCTCCCACTTCCCTGTCGATGGCTCTGGATTCATCCTTCTGGGTGACTTCAACCTCCCGACTGAGAAGCAGCTAGACCCACTACTTTCGTTTCTCGCCGCCTTTGACCTAGTTATTTCCCCATCTCCTCCTACCCATGAGGCGGGCAACCAACTGGACCTGATTTTCACCAGAGGCTGCTCTATTGCTAACCTGTCTGTCACTCCTCTTTCCAGTGAAAAGGGTAAGAAACTCTCTGATCACTACTTCATGTCCTACTCTCTCTCTCTCTCCTCTCCCCCCTCACAGCCCCTCCCTACCCACATGATTGCCTCACGTCACAATCTTCGCTCACTTTCCTCCACTGTTCTTTCCTCCTCTGTTCTCTCTGCTCTCCCTGCCCCTGAATCCTTTGCTCTTCTATCCCCTGATACCGCCACAGATCTTCTTTTCTCTACTCTATCCTCTTCTCTCGACCATCTCTGTCCCCTCACCACCAGGCCTGCACGCCAAACTCCACCTGCCCCCTGGTTGTCGGACTCAGTGCGGACTGAGAGACGGAGCCTGAGAGCGGCTGAGCGCAAATGGAGAAATGGCAACCTCCTGGAGGACCTTCTCACCTTCCAATCTCTCATTTCTACTTTTTCCTCCTCTCTATCAGCTGCTAAAGCTGCTTTTTTCTGCACTAAAATTCAGGCTTCTGCTTCCAACCCTAAAAAACTCTTTGAAACTTTCTCCTCTCTCCTGCAACCACCACCCCCTCCTCCCTCCTCGTCCCTCCTCCCCGACGATTTCGCCAACTTCTTTGACAAGAAGGTGAACGATATCCGATCCTCCTTCCCTCCTCCCCCGGCTGGTGCCCTGCGCACTACCCACACCTGTCTGCCTGCCACCCCCCCCTCTCTACCTTCATCTACTCCTCTCCCCCCCCCCATCCCCTCTCTATCCCACTTCTCTCCCCTCTCCCCTAACGAGGTCCTTCTCCTTATTACCTCTAGTCGCCCCACCTCATGCTCGCTGGACCCGGTCCCATCCACTCTGTTGCAGTCTATTGCACCTGAACTTCTTCCCTTCTTAACCCACCTTATTAACACCTCTCTGACATCTGGCTACTTTCCCTCTACTTTCAAGACTGCCAGAGTCACCCCCCTCCTGAAGAAACCGACACTTGACCCCTCTGAGATCAAGAACTACAGACCGGTTTCCCTTCTATCCTTCCTATCTAAAACTCTCGAACGTGCTGTCTTTAAACAACTGTCCTCCTATCTCCACCAGAACAACCTCCTGGACTCCAACCAGTCTGGGTTCAAAGTGGGTCACTCGACAGAGACTGCCCTCCTGGCAGTGACGGAGTCGCTCCATGCCGCTAGAGCGAACTCTCTCTCCTCCGTTCTGATACTCCTGGACCTGTCTGCAGCGTTCGACACGGTGAACCATCAGATCCTCCTCTCCACCCTCGAGGGGATGGGTGTCTCAGGCTCTGCACTCTCCCTGTTTGCATCCTACCTGACGGGTCGCTCCTACCAGGTGATGCTGAGAGGGTCTGTGTCAGAACCACACAGGCTCACAACTGGGGTTCCCCAAGGCTCGGTTATGGGTCCTCTTCTTTTCTCTCTCTACACTACATCTCTGGGTGCTGTCATCCACTCCCATGGCTTTTCCTACCACTGCTATGCCGATGACACCCAGCTAATCCTCTCATTCCCCCCCTCTGATGCCCAGGTGGAGACACGCATTTCTGCTTGTCTGGCTGACATCTCGGAGTGGATGTCGACAAACCACCTGAAGCTCAACCTGGACAAGACCGAGCTGATGTTCCTCCCGGGGAAGGGCTGTCCGCACCGAGACATGGCCATCACCATTGATAATGCTGTGGTGACCTCAACTCGGACTGCGAAGAATCTGGGTGTGACCCTGGACGATCAACTGACGTTCTCGGCAAACATCGCATCAGTGACGAGGTCCTGCAGATTCCTGCTCTACAACATCAGGAGGATTCGCCCCTTCCTCACGGAGAAGGCAGCCCAGGTGCTCATCCAGGCTCTCGTCATCTCCCGCCTGGACTACTGCAACTCCCTCCTTGCTGGTGCTCCGGCATCTGCCATCAAACCTCTGGAGCTTGTTCAGAAAGCTGCGGCTCGCCTGGTGTTCAACCGCCCCAAGTTCTCCCACACAACCATCCTTCTCCGCTCTCTACACTGGCTCCCCGTAGCGGCTCGCATCCAGTTCAAAACCCTGGTGCTAGCCTATAGGGCAGTGAAAGGAACAGCTCCTTCCTACCTCCGGGCTATGGTCGATGCCTACACTCCTGCCCGACCACTTCGGTCTGCCACCTCGGGGCGACTGATTGCCTCGTCACTCAAGGGTCCTTCTGGCCGATCCACACGGTCACGACTCTTTTCTGTTCTGGCCCCACAGTGGTGGAATGAACTTCCCACTGATGTTAGGACAGCAGAGTCACTGCCCATATTTCGCCGCAGGCTGAAAACTCACCTCTTCAGGAAACACTACCCTTCCTCTCTGCCTGACCTACTTGTTGTTAACTAGTTGTACGAACGCTTGTTTTCTATTGCTGTATTGTTTATTGGATTATTGGATTGTTTATTGGATCTTGTTTAGTCGATACACTTATTTGTTTTAGCTCATGCTCATTTGATTTAGCTATTTTGTCTCATCTGTTTAAGGAAATAGGTAGCTGATATATTGCACTTTTACCTTAGCGCTAGGTATACTCTTGGTTGCTTGCTTTTGCAGAAAATGCACTAAAGACTTCTGGTGATTAGTAGTTTTCGTTCCCTACCTATGTTGAATACACTTATTGTAAGTCGCTTTGGATAAAAGCGTCTGCTAAATGACTGTAATGTAATGTAATGTAATGGAAAAGAATCAAAAACCGGAAACGGAATCCAGGTCATGAAACCGGATGCAGATGTCCGTGAAGTAAGTGGAACTCGAGAATAACATTGAATATTAAGCAGCATAGCGCAATCAGAGATTAAACAATGAACGCGCGTCCAGCGCGTCGAACGCGTCGACGGCCAACTGGACAAAGTAGCACTTGACGCGTTATCGCGTCGTCCGCAGTCAAAGAGTTAAAAGATTTGCACACATTTTTCACGATTTTTCAAAAATAGCATATCTAGAAGCTCATAGTGCGGCACTCGGTGCCGTGTTATGAGCTTGTATATCTGCTATTTTTGAATTCTCAAAATTCTCCAAACATTGTTGAGATTTTTTCCCAAATTTGTAAAGTACATGTGCTATTCACGTTTTTCACAAAACTTAGGTTAGGATTTAGAAGGTGTTTTTTAAATCGACCTCAGGTCTAAATGGGTTAATTTTGGTTTGATTATTTACAAATGTAAAATATAATCACTGTCGGACAGAGACTTTGTATCTCCATCTTTCAGTTTTTTCAGGTGTTCCATAAATTAACGCCCTATTATATTTTGTGCGTTTTGATTTGACACTTTATGAGTTTGTAGATTAACTATTTTCCCTATTTCAGATTTGTGTTATACAGGCCAGGTTGACCTCTCCAATGAATCATCACCTTACCGTGGTGGAGAGGTTTGTGTGCCCCAATGAACCTGGGAGCTGTGTTGTCGGGAGCCTAGTGCTCCTGGTAGGGTCTCCCATGGCAAAGTGGTCTCGGGGGAGGGGCCAGACTAAGAATGGTTCACTAAACACTTCATGGACAATTCAAGACGAAGTGATGCGACCCGGCCCGGAGGAAGCCCGGGGCCCTCCTCTGGAGCCAGGCCCGGAGGAAGGGCTCGTCAGCGAGCGCCTGGTGGCCGGGCTAACCACGGAGCCCGGCCGGGCACAGCCCGAAGAAGGAACGTGGGCAGATCTTCGCCGCCACGTGGGCCCACCACCCGCGATCGGAACCAGTGGGGTCGGGTGCACTGTCAGATGGGTGGCAGTGACAGCAGAGGTTCCAGACGGACCAATCAGGGGCAGCAGAGGCTGACTTTTGGGACGTGGAACGTAACTACGCTGGTGGGGAAGGAGCCTGAGCTGGTGCGGGAGGCAGAGCGCTACCGGTTAGACCTGGTGGGGCTTGCCTCCACACATAGCAAGGACTCTGGAACCAAACTCCTGGACAAGGGGTGGACCTTGTTTTATTCTGGAGTTGCTCAGGGTGTGAGGTCTCAGGCGGGTGTGGGGATACTCACAAGCCCCCGGTTGAGTGCCATCACGTTGGGGTTCACCCCGGTGGACAAGAGAGTCGCCTCCCTCCGCCTAAGGGTTGATGGGGGGAAAACTCTGACTGTTGTCTGTGCGTACGCGCCAAACAAGAGTTCAGAGTATTCGGCCTTTTTGGATACCCTGCATGGGGTCCTGCATGGGGCTCCGGTGGGGGATTCCATAGTCTTGCTGGGGGACTTCAACGCACACGTGGGCAATGACGGGGATACTTGGACTGGCGTGATTGGGAGGAACGGTCTCCCTGATCTGAACCTGAGTGGTGGCTTGTTATTGGATTTCTGTGCTAGTCATGGACTGACAATAACAAACACCATGTTCAAACATAAGGATGCTCATAAGTGTACTTGGTACCAGAGTACCCTAGGCCAAAGATCAATGATCGATTTTGTAATCGTATCAGCTGATCTGAGGCCGCATGTTCTGGACACTCGGGTGAAGAGAGGGGCGGAACTGTCAACTGATCACCATCTGGTGGTGAGTTGGTTCAGATGGCGGGGGAAGCCTCTGGACAGACCTGGCAAACCCAAGCGTGTAGTGCGGGTGAACTGGGAACGTTTGGAGGAGACCTCTGTTCGGAAGGAATTTAACTCCCACCTCCGGCGGGACTTCTCTGGCATCCCTGTGGAGGTTGGGGGCATTGAACAGGAATGGGCAATGTTCAAAGCCTCTATTGCTAAAGCTGCGGCTGTGAGCTGTGGTCAGAAGGTCTTAGGTGCCTCAAGGGGCGGTAACCCTCGAACACCCTGGTGGACAGCGGTGGTCAGGGAAGCCGTCCGACTGAAGAAGGAGGCCTATCGGGGTATGATATCCCAGGGGACTCCAGAGGCAGTTGCAAGGTACCGACAGGCCCGAAGGGCGGCAGCCACAGCTGTGACGGAGGCTAAGCAGCGGGTGTGGGAGGAGTTCGGGGAATCCATGGAGAAGGACTTTCGGGCGGCACCAAAGTTGTTCTGGACGACCATACGGCACCTCAGGAGGGGAAAGCGGGGAACCATCCAAGCTGTATACAGCAAGGATGGGGCTCTGCTGACTTCAAGTGAGGAAGTCGTAGGGAGGTGGAAGGAACACTTTGAGGAACTCCTAAACCCAATGACATCAGACCCACCCTCCCTGACAGGAGCAGAGCCTGAGGATGATGGGGGATCGGCGTCAATCTCCCGGAAGGAAGTCACTGAGGTAGTTAAACAACTCCACAGTGGCAAAGCTCCGGGGGTTGATGAGATTCGTCCAGAAATGCTGAAGGCTCTGGGTGTTGAGGGGCTGTCTTGGTTGATACGTCTTTGCAACATCGCGTGGAAGTCTGGGACAGTACCGAGGGAGTGGCAGACTGGGGTGGTGGTCCCACTTTTCAAAAAGGGGGACCAGAGGTTGTGTGCCAATTACAGAGGTATCACATTACTCAGCCTCCCTGGGAAAGTTTATGCCAAGGTACTGGAAAGGAGGGTCCGGCCGATAGTCGAACCTCAGATTCAAGAGGAGCAATGTGGTTTCCGTCCTGGTCGTGGAACAACTGACCAACTCTTTACTCTGGCAGGGATCCTGGAGAGGGCCTGGGAGTATGCATATCCAGTCTACATGTGTTTTGTGGATTTGGAGAAGGCATATGACCGGGTCCCCCGGGAGTTTCTGTGGGAGGTGCTGCGGGAATATGGGGTGAGGGGGACCTTGTTGAGGGCCATCCAATCTCTGTACGCCCAAAGCGAGAGCTGTGTCCGTGTGCTCGGCAGTAAGTCGGATTATTTTCCAGTGGGGGTTGGTCTCAGACAGGGCTGCGCCTTGTCACCTATCCTGTTTGTGATTTTCATGGACAGGATCTCGAGGCGAAGTCGTGGCGGAGAGGGTATACGGTTCGGTGAGCTAAGGGTTGCGTCACTGCTTTTTGCGGATGATGTGGTCCTGATGGCACCATCGGTCCGGGACCTTCAGCTCTCACTGGATCGGTTCGCAGTCGAGTGTGCGTCGGCTGGGATGAAAATCAGCATCTCCAAATCTGAGGCCATGGTTCTCAGCAGGAAACCGGTGGATTGTGCAGTCCGGGTAGGGAATGAGGCTTTGCCCCAGGTGAAG
The DNA here is from genome assembly GCF_963280865.1 of Gymnoscopelus braueri. NCBI lineage: Eukaryota > Metazoa > Chordata > Actinopteri > Myctophiformes > Myctophidae > Gymnoscopelus > Gymnoscopelus braueri. Next base: position 55,941,459 of record NC_137605.1, on the reverse strand, counting down.
GAGTTTAAGTATCTCGGGGTCTTGTTCACGAGTGAGGGGAGGACGGAGCAGGAGATCAGCCGGAGAATCGGAGCAGCAGGAGCGGTATTGCAGTCGCTGTACCGCACTGTGGTGACGAAAAGAGAGCTGAGCCAGAAGGCAAAGCTCTCGGTCTTCCGAGCAATCTTCGTTCCTACTCTCACCTATGGTCATGAAGTGTGGGTCATGACCGAAAGAATAAGGTCGCGGGTACAAGCGGCCGAAATGAGTTTTCTCAGACGGGTGGCTGGCATCTCCCTTAGAGATAGGGTGAGAAGTTCGGTCACCCGGGAGAGACTCGGAGTAGAGTCGCTGCTCCTTCGCTTGGAAAGGAGCCAGCTTAGGTGGTTCGGGCATCTAGTACGGATGCCTCCCGAGCGTCTCCCTAGGGAGGTCCTCGCTGCACGTCCCACTGGGAGGAGACCCCGGGGCAGACCAAGGACCAGATGGGCGGATTACATCTCCACACTGGCCTGGGAACGCCTCGGGATCCCCCAGGAGGAAGTTGCTAATGTTGCTCAGGAGAGGAAGGTCTGGAGCTCTCTGCTGGAACTGTTGCCCCCGCGACCCGACTCCGGATAAGCGGTTGAAGATGGATGGATGGATGGAAGGCCAGGTTGAAAGTCGCTAAGTGTGTCTGTGGGTTTTATAAATATTTAACCAATGACAAGTATTAACGATACGGATTACTATATAGACATATAGTAATCCGAGGATATTTGAACCGAACCGAACGGACCCTAGAAATAAATCAAATTTGCTGGACCCTGCCCGAAACGGCACCGAGAATGATTGGATCCGGTCCGAAACGGAGCCGATTAAAATTGGACCCGATCTTAAATGGACCCGGGGAAAATGGAGCCGATCCGGCCGGGTCTTTAGACCCGAACCGTGTTCGATGCTATATTATGCTTATTTTCTCCATAACATCGAGACTGGTCGTCTCAGCAAGTCAGTGTCACCCTCCCCCGCCTCTCCGAGGCGAGCTACAGCGGAGGGTTGCGTCATGCAGAAGTTGAACAGCTACGTTTTCACAGACTTTCATATCCCCCCAGCTCAACCTATAAGTTAACATAGGAATGAGCCTAGATGCATATCAATTGTCCATTGTGTCCACCTGTTGTAGGTGTTAAAAATGAAATGAATGAAGTGGGCATGAGTGAACTGCTGCGCAACGAATACCAAAACTATGAAAACGCCCGCTCGCCCCAAAACACAGTCGCCCCGGGGAAAATCCGGCGAGGGTGTTTTGGGGCGAGCTGCGCCAGAGCCTTTCCCTGCGCGACACCGTCGCCCAACTTTCACCACTTTATCCATTGCAGACAGACAGTCACTGTGCTTGCATAATATCCACGACCCACACGTGTTCGGGTCCCTTTATCGACAATTGGGCCCGGATTGGTTCAGATTCTATCAGTGACACCTCGGAAAATCCCGGTTCTGTTTATCAACACCGAGCGAACACCCTACTCAGCGCTGATTAGGAGGAGACACAGCTGTGTCTCTCAGCTGTGTTGCGTATCAAAAATAGCAGACATACAAGCTCACAAAGTGGCGGTTAACGGAATCCCTGATATATATATATATATATATAGTTTTTTTTTTAAAGCTCGGGTCCTCACGGGTCCATACGTGTCTATCCATTTCAAATGGATCCGACCAAGCCCCGTGGGAATTGGAACCGATCCGACCCTGCCCGACGGACAAGTCAACATTTTTGGACCCGAAAATGTTCGGTTCTCGGTTCCGGTCTTGGGTATTTGGTTCCGGGTGGACCCATGCTACCCTCTACTCTGTATAAACGCCTACATTGTAAATTGGATGGGACATTTCTTAAAACAATGTGGCATATTATAGAACAGATGTTTTGTGTCTTTGGCAGGTCAGTAGTATTGCCACCTGCCCCTGTCTAAGTGAAAGGAACCAGTTCCCGTCCTTCTTTAGAACAATGCCAAGTAGAGGTAAACCTCTACAGAAAGAAATATGATGGTATCAAGTAGTTCATGTTCTTCACTTCAGTGAGTGTAATCAATATTAGATATCACCAGATGTGAGTAGTAATGAATTGCATTTGCTTAGTTACATTTACTTAAGTATCTGTTTTGTATTGTATATACGTTTTAGCAGCACACTTTTCACTTTTAAGTATTATTTGTGAAGAAGAAAATGTTACTTTTACTCGTTTACATTTGGGTCAAATATAAAGGTTTAAAAATGTCATTTTTCAAATTATTTGGCAGCTTATTACATTTACTTATTAAATACCTTTTTTAATAAACAAATACTTTTGTTTTTTAATTCTCCATTCCTTATCCAATCAGGTTAGAGGTGTGCTCCAGATTATGAGGCGCTTCGGATGGACCTGGGTAGGTCTGCTGTTTATTGATAATGAAATTATCAACAAACTTGCCCTGTCCTTCCAATCTGAGCTGGCCCAGTCTGGTGTGGGTTGTCTTGCCTATGTGGAGGTTCTGCCATTTGAACAGCAGAAGAATGACCCAGCGAAACTTAAGAGGATTGTCACTGTGATGAAGGAATCCAAAGCTTGCGTGGTCCTTTCATTTTTATACCCGCCCCATATGATTAAGCTCATGGATGAGGTTGGTGTCATGATTCATTTAGGGCTATTTTCAAATGGCCAAAATGTATATAGGGCTGAAGTGGTTAATCTATGTTTTGTAATAATAATCAAAATCTACAAAGTAACCAAAACTAAAGTTTTCAAATAATTATAGTGGAGTAAAAGTATCATATTTGCCTCTGAGATGTAGTGGGGTAGAAGTAAAAGTATTGAAAATTGGAACGACTCAAGTGAAGTAAAAATACCTCAAAATTGTACTTAAGTACAGTACTTAAATGTACTTAGTTACTTTACACCACTGTAAATGAGTTATATTGAATGGAAGAATATATATATGTTTGTTTTTTGACAGGTGGTAAAGCAGAATGTGACAGGTCTGCAATGGATAGCCACTTGGTTCTGGGCAAACTATATCACACTCCAGTCGCGTAAGTACATGCCGTACCTGAGAGGCACCCTGGGTCTTAACACCCGTCGTGGAGGGATACCAGGTCTCAGGGACTACATGTTAAAAATACATCCTGGCGATAACCCTGACAACAGACATGAACATAGCATGGTATGTACTGTAGTATTTAGACTGCGATTTAAAAACTGATACCTGTGTTTTTAACAACTTAAACCCTTTATGCTTAGTTGACCGGAGTGTCCCAAGACTCAATAATAGGGCCAGGGCTGGATTTATAGGAGTCATTTTAGTTTTTTGCGTTTTTTCCCCCCCTTTTATTTTGGGTTTTTGTTACTTTAATTCGGTCCAAAAAAATGTACTCCATGAAGTGGAGTAGTATGTAGTATGGATGCATTATATATATGTGTGTGTGTGTGTGTGTGTGTGTGTGTGTGTGTGTGTGTGTGTGTGTGTGTGTGTGTGTGTGTGTGTGTGTGTGTGTGTGTGTGTGTATGGAAAATACTGGATACAGTAGGCGGGCTTTAGACCGGATCAGGCTTTAACAGCCACCACAGGCACTGTCTGCAGTGTGGATAGCAGAGCATAAAACAACTAATTACACAATAACTAAACACAAATCTCACTTGAATTGGATTGCAATACTTTATAATTTGATAATAAAAAAAATTAATAAATCTGAGGCTCCCCCAGTTGGGGGCCCCTGGACTGCAGTTCACCCTAGCCCAACGGTAAGTCCGGCCCTGAATTGGGCCCCTTCTGTTTTATCTCTACACAAACTCGAAATAGCTCTGCTGTTTTCGACAAATGTTCAACCCGGAATAGGGACGCTGGGATAGAAGTTGTTAATTTAACATGAATCGTTTTAAAGTGCATGTTTTGTTATTTATTTTTCTATCGTTGTTTTTCTGTTGTTTGTCCAGATGTTTGGTTGTTGAGTGTTTAATGGACCACAATGGAAAAGTCAAAATGACCACATACTCTGATTGGGGTTGGAATACTTGTAATCTCCTTTGCCACTGAGATGACATTCACTTTCTTGTTTACATGTCGTCACACATGTCGGAGACAGTATGAATGCCCAAAACGCAGAACATTTTGTTCGTTACAGCACACAAGTATGAATTGATCTTCAGTCTTGATGGTGTTTCTTCAGGTGAGGCAGTTTTGGGAGCGCACATTTCAGTGTAAATTTGCACCCCTTCCGTCAGAGTGGGTGGATGCTGGCGGACTGGTGTGTACTGGACAAGAGGACCTAGGAACAGCAGAAACGTCTCTTTTGAATGTGCCTAACGGATCCATGTATAATGTGTACAAGGCTGTGTATGCCCTGGCCCATGCCATCCATGACATGTTGCAATGTGTGCCAGGAAGAGGGCCTTTCACTGGGCACAGCTGTGCCAGTTTGCAGACAATACAGCCATGGCAGGTGGGATATGAATTCACAGTTAATACCTGTTAATTTTTCCCTGTTAAATGTTGTAAAATAATTAATACGTACATATGATAAAAAAAAGTGTGGGGAAAGAACATACTGAAGTAGGATGAAAAAGGCATTATATATTTTTTTATAGTGATGCATAGCAATACAAATTTCCTGTCTGTTTTGAGTGGTAATGAAGTTACATGTACCGGAGCTTTCATTCATCTATTCATTCCGCAAATGTAAAAAAAAGAAGAAGAAAAAAGAAATAATATCACAAAACGTGGCATTGTGATGAGTTGTGAGCTTGTATTACAGCTATTTTGACTATGGATTCAAGTGAGCCTTGAAATTTTGACTTGCCCACTGGTGTAGTTAATACAGTCCCTGTCACACAGAGACCCCCTCCCTCCCCTCCCAAAAAACAAAGAAAAACAGGGTTCAATTAAAAAAACACGCACCATTGCAGCCACTCATTGGCAATTCCAGAGAAGGTACGCAAGAGGTCATAGAGAAATGCGTGTTCCTTTAAAATTTGTGGAAGGGCCTTAACTATTGTGTATATTATATGAAGTAGTGTATTGCTTTTCATAACTTTGCTCATCACCTTTTCTAGCTTATATATTACCTGGAAAAGGTCAACTTCACCACATCATTTGATGATGATGTATCATTTGATGAGAATGGTGATGCTTTACCAATCTATGATGTCTTGAACTGGGTGTTGCTCCCTGATGGAAGAACAAAGGATCAGATTATAGGTGTGTTCAAGAAGTCAGCCTCCGCAGGTGAAGAACTCATCCTCGATGAAGGCAGAATATTCTGGAACCGTGAATCCACAAAGGTCACTTTCACGTTCTACAATAGTAATGCTGAGCTGATGATGTGAATGTAATTTATTATCTCTGCAAGGCCGCCACACAGGGACGCTGAGATTATGTTTTCTCCCCTGTCCGTGTGTGTCTGTCCGTCTGTGTTCAGCTAATCTAAGATTGGACCAATCTTCGTAAAACTGTGCACGCACACTCCCAGTAGGCCAATTAAAACACTCCACCACCAAATTGCTACTTTTCGCCTCATGGTTGTGTTATAACAGGTTGCTTAATTTTGGCCTATAATGTTTGAACTGTAGGTTGCACAATTGATTGACATTTCAATTTTCTCCAGGATTCCTTGGATCATACCGCCCCATATGTAGGCTTTTTTCCATTTAGCATTTTCATCTAAACATACTTTTTGCTACTGCTACTTATGTCTGCAGTCATGAAATAAACATGTATCATTCAGATGTTTCATATTACAATTACAATTCAATTCAATTCAATTCAATTCAATTCAATTCAATTCAATTCAATTCAATTCAATTCAATTCAATTCAATTCAATTCAATTCAATTTTATTAAAGTGTCAAATCACAACAAGTTGTCTCAAGACACTTTACATGTAGAGAAGAGACCCGACAATCCCACCCTGAGCAAACAATTTTGCGACAGTGGCAACGAAAAACTCCCTCTTAACTGGAAGAAATGTCAGGCAGACCCTAGGCTCTAGGGTGGCGGCCTTCTGCCTCGACCGTGTCGTGGGAAAGAAGAGAGAGAGAGGGAGAGACAGACAGAGGAGAGACAGAAAGAGATACAGTACAAGTAGTAACAATAACAATAGTAGCAAATATAATAGTGTAGATAGTATATGATAATATAATATAGTACAGCAATAATGTGTATGCAGTATATAATGGTATAATATAAGAATGTTAAGATCATATACAGTATAGTATAGTGTAGTGTAGTAGAAATCCACGGTCGTGCTCCATGGAGAGGCCCGGTCCGCAGTCACAGTCTTGAGCCGCAGCTGGGGGTCCGTAGTGACAGTCCATGGGACTGCGACGTGGGAGACAAAAGAAACTCCGGGGAGCGGGTCCCCGGGTGTAGAATTAGTGGCAGGCCTTACTAGAGCGTGAATCCGTACAGGGTTAATTACAATTGTACCAATGGGACACAAACCCACACAAACAAAAGGGAGGACGAGAGGAGAGAGGAGAAAGGGGGGGAGGTGGGGGGGAGAGGGGAGAGAGGATGACTATAGGGTGACTGAGTCTATAGGCTTTATCATAGAGAAAGGTTTTTAATCTAATCTTAAATATACAGAGTGTGTCTGCTTCACGGAGACTGGGAGAAGGTTCCACAGCTGAGGTGCCTGAAACTTAAATGCTCTGCCTCCTGTTCTAGCTTTTTTGGGGTTTCCTGGAGCCGTAAGCATTTTTTCATACTGTGGACGCAATGGTGTTCTGGCTGGTTTATAGGGCTCGATGAGTTCTTTGAGATATACTGGTGCCTGTCCATTGAGAGCCTTGTATGTGAGGAAGAGAACTTTAAACTCTATTCTGTATTTAACCGGGAGCCAGTGCAAAGAGGCCAATGAAGGAGTGATATGATCTCTTCTTCTGGTTCCTGTCAGTATGCACGCAGCGGCATTCTGGACTAGCTGCAGGCTATTTAGGGACTTACTTGGGCAGCCTGATAATAAAGCGTTGCAATAGTCCAGCCTAGAAGTAACAAATGCGTGAACAAGTTTTTCTGCATCATTTTGGGACAGAATGTGGCGAACTTTTGCAATATTACGCAGGTGAAAAAAGGCATTTCTTGAAATTTGTTTTATGTGGGACTGAAAGGACATATCTTGGTCAAATGTGACTCCCAGATTCTTTACAGTGGCCTTGGAGGTCAAGGTAATACCATCTAGGGTAAAATTATCATCGGCTAATTTATCTCTGAGGTGCTTAGGGCCAAGTACAATAACTTCAGTTTTGTCCGAGTTGAGGAGTAGGTAATTACGGGTCATCCAACTCTTGATGTCTATAAGACATGCTTGAAGTTTAGCCAGTTGATCCGTTTCATCTGGCTTCATCGATAGATATAATTGTGTATCATCTGCATAACAGTGGAAATGTATAGTGTTTCCTAATTATCTCGCCTAAAGGAAGCATATATAGAGTAAATAGTATTGGTCCAAGTACAGAGCCTTGTGGGACTCCATATTTAACCTTTTTACGTACTGAAGGTGTATCGTTAACGCTTACAAACTGAAATCTGTCAGACAGATAAGACTTAAACCAGTTCAATGCAGCACCCTTAATGCCAACCAAATGCTCTAGTCTCTGCAACAAAATATGGTGATCGATAGTATCAAATGCAGCACTGAGGTCCATACAGAGAGAAGGTTGTTATCTGATGCAATCAGGAGGTCATTTGTGACCTTCACCAATGCCGTCTCAGTGCTATGGTGTGCTCTGAATCCTGACTGAAAAGCTTCAAATAGCTTGTTGTTATGTAAAAAGTCACATAACTGCTTGGCGACTGCTTTCTCAAGGATTTTAGAGAGAAATGGAAGGTTCGATATAGGTCTATAGTTAGCCAAAATGCCTGAGTCGAGAGTAGGCTTCTTGAGGAGAGGTTTGATGACAGCTACCTTAAAGGACTGTGGTACGTAGCCCGTTACCAGAGACATATTGATCATATAGAGTAGGGATGCACCAACCGGGGTCAGGACCTCTTTAAGTAATTTAGTTGGGACTGGATCCAAGAGACAGGTCGTTGGTTTGGAAGATGTGATCATTAAAGTAAATTCGGAGAGCTCGACCGGAGAGAAACTGTCCAAATATACACTATGTCGTACAGCCACTTCTGAGGCAGGAATACGTGGATCAGTAGAGTCATGACTTTTTGTCAATTTGGCTAGAGTGTCAAAAAGGAACATATGTTTTTTTTTGTTTTCCTCTATTAAGGATGAATAATAGGTGGCTCTGGCATTGCAGAGAGCCTTCCTATATATTTTAAGGCTGTGTAAATACAATGTGTTTATGTTTTTTGGGACGGGCTTATTTTACAAAAAGAAAAAGAAAAAAAGGCCATACATCATGAATGCAGCATCCAATCTACCCCAAATGTACACGAGGGACAACAAATAGCTGAAAGAGATGTTCTACAAATGTCACTGATTGTTGCAGAAACACAATTAGTATTTTTAGACTTTATTTGATATTCCTCACCAACTCCTCATAAAACACACAATACCACATTGATAAGATAGTCTATGAATGGGATGTGGGATCAACAGTTGGTTTTGCAGTGTTACTAGGTTATATTGGTTTGCTGGCACTCCTCAGCTTTGTCCTAGCATTCATGGCAAGGAATCTCCCTGACAACTTCAATGAAGCCAGGTTAATCACTTTCAGCATGCTGATCTTCTGTGCTGTGTGGATAGCCTTCATCCCAGCATATATCAGCTCTCCTGGCAAATATGCAGATGTAGTGGAGGTGTTTGCTATTTTAGCATCTAGTTTTGGTCTATTGGTGGCATTGTTTGGCCCAAAGTGTTATATCATCCTGCTGAGACCTGAGAGAAACACTAAGAAGTCCATCATGGGTCGAGGCTCCACCAAGACATAGCAGCAGTATGGTGGTATCAAGTCTTTGAAAAACGTGCTACAGGAAAGTGAAATAACTCTTTAGTCAGTCATGTACTTTAAATGTGTGTATGTGTAGTTAATAGAAATAATTATAATTAAAGCTGCAAGTAGCGCTGACCGGGCGGGCCCTCATCGGGAGTGACAGCATCCACCGTACAGTTAGATCAGGAATACTTTGTAAAAGGTGTCCATCACCTTTCAGATATTAGCAGGCTAATTATTTTCCAGTGTCAAAATGTATTTATTTGTATCATGTCTGGGGCTTCTATTTTGAAAAAAAATAATATATATATATATATATATATATATATATATATATATATATATATATATATATCTTGTGTGCTTTTATTATGGAGGGGGAAAAACTATTGGATGCTTTTATTCAGAAAACAAAATGTGGATGCTTTATTTTGAAAAATAAAAACCATGTTGTTTTACTACTAGTTCTACATGTATGTCTGGGGGTTTTCTTTGGAAAAACTGTGTGGTTATAACGATTGACCAATCAGAACAGGGGGCAGATCTAAATAACTCCAGTGAAGGTAAACAACCCTTAACCGGATCCAGTGAGGTGTTTGTACGACAACCATTCAAAAGTTTTTTTTTTTTCAGAACACTGGGCAGAGCTAAGAAACACAAATGAAGTTCAGGCAATTTAAACCGAGTCCAATGAGGTGACTCACAAGTGGATATGACAAGCAGGTCAAAGGTTATGTAAAGAGATAGGAACTATCACATATCGACCAATCAGAAAAGGGGCGGAACTATGTAACTCCAATGAAGGACGGGTACTTTAAACCAAGTCTAGTGAAGCGATTCACAAGTGTCTATGATAAGCAGGTCAAAGGTTATTGCAAAATATAGGAACTACCAAATATCGACGAAACAGCACTAGTGTCAGCACTAGTCTTTTCAGCGACATACTAAAGCCTATACAACTTGTGCTATAACCACGCCCCCCTTCTGTGGCCACCATAAAAACATCGAAATTAAACAAATTGTTTAGCTCAGCATCAGCTATCTAGTCTCAGTTATCTTGGCATATGCTTACATTTTTTATAAGATGATCGGATCATCTGTGATAGCACATTTAGGAAACGTAGCATTTTCATTTTCCACCGCTGTCTCGTTAAACCCAGCTGGGTGAATATCATATTATATATTATACATATTATATTATTATTATATTCCCCAAGTAAACGCTTCGTTCATGTTTACTGCATTAAAGCAGGGGTTCTCAATCTGTTCAGGCCATCGACCCCCCAAAATAACCATATTTGAACTGGGGACCCCCATTTGGTTTGACTCCACAGATAAATATTGTGAAAATAGCAGATCTACAAGCTCACAATGCCTGGCGCTGTGAGCTCTGTTGTGGTGGTCCCGACCCACAGGTTGAGAACCACTGCATTAAAAGCTACAAGCAAGTTACATGTCTAGTCTATGTTGTTGACCACATAATGTAATGTTAGAGCTTATTTGGTTTAGTGTTGTATAGGCTACTCCGTGGCACGGGGCACGCCTCATGCGCCGCTCGATCGCGCCTCATTGTTTATGCTGCCCAAAATAACAGATCTGTAAGCTGTCAACACACCATGACGCAGCGCGTTGATAGCTTGTATGTCTGTTATTCTGGGTAGGTAGGCGACGCACATTACGCGTCGCAGCAATGTATCTGGGTTTGAGAGGCTATGATTGATGTAAACTTACAGTGTAGCTCTGTTCGGGATTATTGAACAAAGGTGGATGATGAAAGAGAACGGGGACAATACTTGGATGTAAGTTAACTGCGTCACTTCAGAGGAAACTAAATGGAGCTACTTCAGAGATGTTCACACACCTCTGGAATCCGTTAGAATGGTGGAAATGGAACAATAACAGCCAAAGTGAGTACATATAGACCTTTCCTGAAACTGGCCAATTTATAGCCATATGCTACCGTATGTCATGTGACTATGTACCACCGCCCGGCCCGGTGGTCGGCCAGCTGGAGGTCCCAGGCTGCCTGTAGGAGCGTTCTCGTCGCGCTGCTCACAGCGCAACATGATGTAATTAATTATTTGGGAGCAGGTGTGTAAGATTCCAATAGTATAAATATTTTAAATGGCTTTCATATACTATTCCGGATCTGACTAATATGACAAGTTGCTTATTGTGAACACAATAGGCTACAAATGAATTAATTTAAAATCAGACCAGGCAACAGTGCAGACAGGGAGATAGGAGAGCGTATATTGGATTGGGGATGACGGCTAGCTCTTCTCTTAAAGGCAATGGCTTCTGGCATGGTGATTGGTTTTATCATTTATCATTGTAACGCCCAAAATAATATAATAACATATAAAAAGAATGTATACGGTTTTTTTCCCCACATAGTTGTCAGCCAAAGTCATGCTATACAAAATGGTATCAATAAAACTGGCACTTTAACTCACACGACAGACAAAGACAGACAGACAGAAGGGGGGTGGGGGAGGCATCACGTGAGAGTGTTAAAGGTCAACTCATCAGGGTTCTGAGTGAACTTTGAACAAAATGTCTACAGTATCTCTCAGAAAAAAAGAAAAAAAAACTCAGCTTATTATTAGCGTTTATGTGTCAAACAATGGGAGATCACACTGCGCATGGTTGCCAGGTTTCGTGCGAGAAGCAGCAAGGCCTATGAAAACAAGGCCAAACAAAGCGAGCCCTACAAGCAACAAGGTCTATGAAAAGAAGGCCAAACGAAGTGCCTTCACACATTCAATTCAATTCAATTCAATTCAATTTTACTAAAGTGTCAAATCACAACAAGTTGTCTCAAGACACTTTACATGTAGAGCAGAGACCCGACAGTCCCACCCTGAGCAAGCAATTTTGCGACAGTGGCAACGAAAAACTCCCCCTTAACTGGAAGAAACGTCAGGCAGACCCTAGGCTCTAGGGTGGGCGGCCTTCTGCCTCGACCGTGTCGGGGGGAAAGAAGAGAGAGAGAGGGAGAGACAGAGGAGAGACAGAAAGAGATACAAATAGTAACAATAACAATAGTAGCAAATATAATAGTGTAAGATAGTATGATAATATAATATAGTACAACAATAATGTGTATGCAGTATATAATGGTATAATATAAGAATGTTAAGATATACAGTATAGTGTAGTGGTATAGTGTAATGTAGAAATCCACGGTCGTGTTCCATGGAGAGGCCCGGTCCGCAGTCCCAGTCTTGAGCCGCAGCTTGGGGTCCGTAGTGACAGTCCATGGAACTGCGACGTGGGAGATAAAAGAAACTCCGGGGAGCGGGTCCCCGGGTGTAGAATTAGTGGCAGGCAAAAGGGAGGACGAGAAGAGAGAGGACGAGAGGAGAGAGGAGAGAGGGGGGGGGGAGGGAGAGGGGAGAGAGGATGACTATAGGGTGACTATACGTACATACGTTGCCTCTTGGAAAACAGCCGATCTACAAGCTCACAATGCGTCCCCACACCCACCTGCACTTTCACAACCAATGCCAAAAACTCACTACCACCAATATTGCCCCTAAACCGCTTACAACAGGCAACACCAACTTCTGCACTCTGCCAGGGGGCCACATTCCATTCACTACGTTCCGTTCACCGCAGCACAACAACAGCACAACACAACAACTTCAGAGACACGACGACATCCTACAAACAACAAGGTCTATGAAAAGAAGGCCAAACGAAGCGCCTTCACACATATACATTGCCTCCTGGGTGTGTGTGTGTGTGTGTGCGTGTGCGTGTGCGTGTGCGTGTGCGTGTGCGTGTGTGTGTGTGTGTGTGTGTCTGTGTGTGTGCGCGTGCGTACGTGTGTGTGTGTGTGTGTGTGTGAGAGTGTGAGTGTGAGAGAGGAGAAAGGGGGGGAGGTGGGGAGGGAGAGGGGAGAGAGGAGTTTTATTTATTTTATCAGTGAGCAATAGCCCCACCTTTGCAACAACTTTCGCCTGCGCACTTCACCGGGTATGGTCTAGTCCTAGTAAATAATGAGTTATTGGTTAATTAGATTGACCCACCAGTTTTGAAAATAATAGAATGTGTAAAATGCAGTCTTTCACACGTCTCTTCAGAGAGTACAATTCAATCATTAAGGGAGTATTGCAAAAAGAGTCAACCAAGTCCATTTTATTTATACAATGCCACATCAAAACAGTTTTTCATGACACTTAACATATAGAGCCGGTCAAGACCATACATCCTTTACCCTTTTGACTCTCTGGGCATTTTTAAATCTAGGCTAAAAACTTATCTTTTTTTCCCTGCATTATGGTTCCCCCTAGTTTTACTGAATTTATTGCTAAGTGGTTTATTGCCACGTTCTTGCCCTGTGGTTTTAAATATTGTTCAAAATGTATTATTTTTCTTTTTTTTTCGTTCTGTACTTTTTCAGAACTGTGTACTGCCACATGGTAATTTCTAGTAGTAGAACCATGCGTCTGACCATGCGGGCACATTTTACTGTGTTTTTTGACCACTATGTCTTTTTTGTATGACCTGTTATGCAGTGCACAGAGACCCCTTGGGGTGATGTTGCACTATAAATAAAGCCTGTCTTACAACATGTCTATGAGCTCAATCACACAATGGAGATAATGTTATCATAAGAGTAATCATGATCATCATTGGACATTTTTTTATTTGTATTAATCCAGTTCACATATCTGTGGACATTGGCGTAGACACCAGGCTTGTTCCTCCGAGCACATCCGTCCCCCCAGCTCACCACACCAGCGACGTAGTGAATAGCATTCTGTTCACACATCAGAGGTCCACCTGAATCACCCTGTAAGGACAAAGAAACAGTATGACTTCTCTACAGAGTCATTATAAAGGACATTAGTACTGCCTAAATGCTCACTGAATGTCGAACAAGGACACATTGTATAGGTTGAAAGAGCCCTCAGAACCAGTGGTGTAAATTAAACAAGTACATTTACTCAAGTACTGTACTTTAGTACACTTTTGAGGATGTTTTTTATTTTACTGGAGTATTTCCCATTTTCAATACTTTCTACTCCACTACATCTCAGAGGCAAATATTGTACCTTTACTCCACTACAAGTATTTGACAACTTTAGTTACTAGTTACTTTGTAGATTTAGATTATTAATACAAAACATGCATTAACCACTTCAGCCCTATATACATTTAGACCATTTGAAAATAGCCGATCTACAAGCTCACAATGTGTCGCGATGCAACGCATTGTGAGCTTGTAGATCTGCTATTTTCAAAAGATTTGTATACATGTTCAACTTGTGAAATGGGACATTCTGCATAATGAGTCCTTTTACTTTTGGTACTTTAAGTATATTTTGATGCCAATACTTTTGTACTTTTACTCAAGTAAATTTTGATTACCGGACTTTTACTTGTAACAGAGTATATCTACACTGCAGTATTGATACTTTTACTTAAGTGAAACATCTGAGTACTTTTTCTACCACTGCTCAGAAGCGAGCTTGAAGATATCAGTTCTTGGCTTTCAGACAACTGTCACACACACACACGCACGCACGGACGGACGGACGGACGGACGGACGGACGGACGCGTGTACGCACTTGGCAGGCGTCAACCATAACGTTTCCTGCACAGATCATGGTGTCATCCAGTCGGTCTCCGTAGAAATCTGGCTGCATGCAGCTATGCTTAGAGATCAAGGCAACGTGGGCTTCCATCAGCTTGTTTGAAAAGACATGTCTGCCTGTGACTGAGTCTGGGTCTGAGACTTAGGAACACAAAAGAGACACAGAGAGAAAAAAAAAACATGTAAACCTAATGGTCTTCATTTATCAAACTTGCGCAGACCAAAACATGGTCATGTGGTCATCTCAACACAACTGTCGCCATTTATCAATCCGTAATCAATTTGGGCTTGTGCATTGGCTATTTTGGTGAAGAGATTAGGTGTACTGTCGATGGAAAAAACAATCCAAGCACAGTTGTAACTCAGATCCGTTCTACTGAGAATAGAGAGTGTAAGTGGTTAAAGGAGAATCTGAAAATGTGAATGACATTAGTTAGGGCATAACAACTAGGGTTATATCATACATGGGCAACTGGCGGCCCGGGGGCCACATGCAGACCCCACCTTCACTTAATGCGGCCCGCAGGTTAATATCGGCATTCTGATATATTATTGATTTCAGCTGTTTACATTTCCAAACATGCAAACATGACCCACTTGAATTGCTTCAGTCTATATTAGCCAAAGGGGAGAATTCTCCCCTTTTCAGTCAATGGTCTGAACCGCCAAAGGGGAGAATTCTCCCCTTTTAATTATTTTCTTTTATTCTGTTTTTGAATTCCTAAAAAGTTTCTCAAATTTTTGAGTATAAATGTATAACCCTAACCCTAACGAGTTAATAAAAAAGATTCACTTCAATGTTAAAAAATAAACGGACAAATAATTCACATTGTTTCTATAAAAAAATGATAAAAATCCTGGCAGTGGGTGATTTTATTATGAAAAAACTTTGGCGGTTGACTAGTATTACAATTTTATTGTCCAATATATGTCCAATGTATTTGGATTTAAGTTCATAAAGTTAACATAAGTATAACTAAATCAATTTGAAATTAAATAAAAATGTTACTTTTCAGGATTCCAATTCAAAAATAGCAAAAAATGTTTCAGGATTCCAATAAAAAAACAGCAAAAATAGCAGATCTACAAGCTCAAAATGTGTCGCACTGCGACGTGTTTTGAGCTTGTAGATCTGCTATTTTTGCTACTTTTGTGTGACATAGAATGACGAAGTACGGCATTAATTACGAAAAAAGTTAAAATACGGAGATAAGAGGTTTCTCCCCAACAGCATTATGCAATGTGGCCCTCTGGAGTGAGTGTAGATATATAGTGGTCCTCTACATCATCAAAGTTGCCCACCCCTGGTTTATATTGTTATAAACATATGGTGGTTACCACGGGACAAATCTGCGATGGCGCTAAAGCCCAAAAAAAAATCAGGGCATGCTCTAACAGTGTACCAAATGTCATGCTTTTATCGTAAAGTTCACGATTCCAACAAAAATATTGCGCTTAGCCGCCAGACACCCTTGGTAGTTGGATACATACCTTCAGTGACGCCCCATCCCGAGATCACACACTTCATTTCATCAGGGAAAGGCTGGTTTGGCAGACAGGCAGTTTTAACATAGCGAGTTTCCTTGGCACACAATGGGCTGTCCGTGAAGTTTAGCTGGAGTAAGGCTGAGGCACAGAATGGTACATTGAGCATCTCTGACTGACATAGATGTCATTTATGAAATTAATTCATTACAACATTTGATCTTAAAATGTTTATTGAAGAATATATTGTTTTGATATTGCTAAATTGCTAATAAGATACCACAGAAAACCCTCTTTCAAAGGCCACAAACACTCGTTAACTTTTTATTTCTAGAGAGCATAATCTGCTCTCCTTTTTTTATTCAGCCCCACTAAATAGAGCACAGGGCTGTAAGGATGTTGATCGTTCAAAATAGTTTTGGGGCCCTATTAAGAGTGGGTCCACGGGGTCTCATGCTTTTGGGGCCAATCTACATCGTCACGTTGTGAGCTTGTAGATCGGCCATTTGAACTATTTTAAAATGTTTTTTTGTGGATAGGACTCATATGAACAAACTTGTTATATCAACAAAACGCATCGCATTCTGTTGGTGTGACATGCTTGATGATGCAAAATGTTTTGAAAGAGAAACTGGCCAAAGTCACTGGCCACCTGCAGTACTGTAGTTATGTTGCTAGTTACCACAAAATGTAGTTGCGTTACAGTAACGCGTTACTTTGTAGCGCGTTAGTCCCAACACTGCTGGTGACATTACGTTCTAGGCTCTCAAAGTGGCTTCCAGGTACCCTCATGGTTCCAGGAGGTTTCCAAATGAACCCTTACGGACTGTGTAACTCTGTGTACAAATAGAACTAAATAGACCTGTAAGGGTCCATTTGGTACCATTTGTTTAAACTAAACCGGTTCATACGGGGACTAGAGCTCGTCGAGTTAGGCATGTAACCCGAAATACCCGGGTTCCGACCCGTACCCGGCTCGGTCACGGGTCCATTCACAAGAAGTGACTCCGGGTCCGGGTCGGAGCCGGTACAGTCCGTCTCGGGTCTCGGTTCTCCGACTGTGAAATGGACGGTTCCACTAATACCCGAGTTGACCCGGCGAGCGGGTTTATCGGGGCTCAGACTGTGAAATGCACGGTTCCACTAATACCCGAGTGGACCCGGCGAGCGGGGGGTCTCGGGGCTCAGACTGTGAAATGGACGGTTCCATTAATACCCGGGAGGAGGGAGTGAGGTCGGTCGCTCAGAAGACAGACTGGCAGTGACGCAGTCAATGACTGGCTGCTATTTATATTATCATATCACTACATAGTGTTATATCATTGACCTAAATGGCGATATATTAACAAGGATAGGACGATTAAAACATATTTATGTCTGTATTAGCCTTGATGATCGTCTTTCTTGACCGAAGGCTCTGTCTGTATTAGGAACAACTTTGGACAGGTGGAAAACTTTAGTTAAACTTGCAGAGTGGCGCATTACTTTACCTGAGTTATATCTTCTGATACTTGTACTTGAATGTTGGCATTAAATAATAATCCTGTTTAGTGTTTCACTACCACGAGCAAAGACTACAGCGCATATTAACGGCGCTGATCCGCGCTGATCACACACGTTGAAAGGCTAGGACAAAGATACCAAGGATTCGACAGTGATGTCATTATGCAACAAGGAAGTAGCGACGGACGCTACGCCATGTTCGAAGTTGTTTTAAAGATAGCAAGGATTCGTCGGCGATCTGATGTGACATCACCGACGAATCCTTGGACATATTTTACCCACTCATTTATATACACCAGTTATATCAAATATTGTCGATTAACGTAACGCTTTGGTTAATGGTTAAAAATTGAAAAATAATCGAGTTAATATCAACATGTTGTTACCGGTATACTCAAAGCACAATGGAAACTCCAAAGCCAATTATAATGTTAAACAACATTAAATGTGGTTTAACATTAGAAATTAACGGGGATTATAGTTGGCAATGAAGAAGGATTACAAACATCTAGAACGTGGATTTATTTTTGTATAGCTGTCCAATGAGCATTGACTGGGATTATACATCATAATCATGGAGGCTATACATTTAGGTAAGAAAGTATGAAACAAGTCTTATTTAACGCTGGACAACTTGTACTAATGACGTTGGCAAACAATTTTGCGTTCGGGTTTTTCGGAGGCTCGGGTTATGTACGGGTTCGGTTCTTGTATGTCACGGTTCTATACGGGTCGGTTTCCGACAGCTCTCGGTGCTGTTCGGGTCCGGTTCTCAATTTCTAATAATGGCCCGGGTCCATTCGGTCACGGGTATTTTTTTCGCGGGTCCATTCGGGTATGGGTCCTTCATATTGGACCATAGGCCGGGTCCATTCGGTTCCGGGTAAAAAGATCACGGGTCCATTTGGGTTCGGGTATTTATATTTGACCCGTGAAGACCTCTAACGGGGACACAAACCGGAAACTAACAATTTGTGCCCAGACATCACAGGGGATAAGTTAAGGATGAGATAGGATAAGATAAGATGGAAATATAGCGCAGTTAAGATACATATTGCAGTAGTAGGAAGTGATGACACAAAGAAGTAAGCAGACAGAATATATATATACACAATATATAGCGCTTTTAACTTTTTAACAAAAAAATAAAAATACAAAACGTTTAATCATGCTGTGTTAGTGACATACATCAATTAATGGCCTCACCAACGTCATTATGAACAGCGACGAGTTTGTCCCCATTCAAGGAATTCCTGTAATCCGCGTGAACGATGGCTCTCAGCACAGGGATGACCTGGTCATAGTCTTCATGGGTCATAATGTCCACTCCCCCCAAGACCACCTGCATGTCCGTGGAATCCTTACTGGAGAAACAACCAGTCAGCCATTTATCCAGAGAGAAGTACTGCACTTATTATGCACATTATGTGAATGTACATCGGAATAGAGACTTGAGAAATATCAGTGAGTTTATCAAGTAAAATACATGCACAAATTGATTAATTAATCAATAATAATGATAATAATATTATTAATAATAATAATAATAATAATAATAATAATAATAATAATAATAATAATAATAATAATAAAGTGGTTCTCCTCCTACCTAACTGACCGGACCTACTAGGTTTCTTGGAAAGGTTTGCTTTCATCCCCTCTTACCCTCCTAACCTGGATCCCCCAGGTATCTGTACTCGGCCACCTCCTTTCCCTGCGTCCCTGTACACTAAATCTCTTGGTGCTGTCATCTCTGCTCACAATCTATCTTATCACTGCTATGCCGATGACAATCAATTGTTTCTATGCTTCCTCCCCTCTGCCACTCAGGTGGAAGAGCGCATCACTGCATGTCTGGCTGACATCTCACAGTGGATGTCTTCTCACCACCTCAAGCTGAACCTAGACAAGTCCTGCCCCACGCAGGATCTAACTATGTCCATAGACAACGCCCTGGTGACTTCGGTTCCAACAGCCAAGAACCTTGGTGTTGTCCTGGACAGTCAGCTCTCATTCAAGGCACACATCGCAGCAGTCACTCGATCCTGTAGGTTTACACTCTATAACACTCAAAGGATCAGACCCTTCCTCACCCAGGAGTCAGCCTAGCTCCTTATCCAGACATCAGTCATATCAAAACTTGACTATTGTAACTCTCTCCTTACTGGCCTCCCGGCATGTGCACTTAAGCCTCTCCAAATGATCCAGAGTGCCGCAGCACGCTTGGTCTTCAACCAGACAATGTCTCCCCCCTTCTCCGCTCCCTCCATTGGCTCCCAGTTACTGCCCGCACAGAGTACAAAACACTGTACTCTGTGCCAAGCAACCAAAGGTGCCAAGCAACCAAAGGTATGGCAGCCCCTTCAAAGCCTGATCCAACCCTACAACCCCTCCCACTCACTAAGATCAGCTAACACAGAGAAGCTGTCAGAACCTTTGATAGAACATCCGGGACAACGCTCCACACGTCCCACACTCTTCTCCCTTCTGGCTCCCAAACTATGGAATGAACTCCCTATTGCAATTAGAATGGCAGACTCACTCCCAATCTTTCGCCGTAATCTGAAGACTCTCACCTCTTCAGACTCCACCTTAGCCCGTAGCACTTGCCGTAGCACTTGCCATAGCCTCGACGACCTTCCAGGCTTATGCAAAGGCTAAAATGTAATTTAGATAGCATGTTATATAGACAGATGCCAGGTCATTGTTGACCTGGCATTCTATAGTGTGTATAGATTCAATTTTGATTTTGTTTTTGGATATTCAACAGTTAGACCGATGATAGATTCTTGGTTTACTAGTGATCCTAGATGACCTTTTCTATGAATTCGATGTATTACCTTGTGTTGTCCTTGCTTACTGTAAATCACTCTGGATTAAGAGCATCTGCTAAATGCCTAGATTGTAATAATAATAATAATAATAATAATAATAATAATAATAATAATAATAATAATAAGGGTAATAATAATAAATAAATACAAATAATAATAATAATAATAATAATAATGATAAGGGTAATAATAATAATAATAATAATAATAATAATAATGATAATAATAATAATAATAATAATAATAATAATAATAATAATAATAATAATAAGGGTAATAATAATAAATAAATACAAATAATAATAATAATATATATCTCCTTGTTAAGGAGACGGCGGACACGTCTGAGGTCTCCCCCGGTTATCTACCAAAAAAATCGTCCTTACGGCCAAAATATTCACCTTACACGCATGTTTTGGGCATTATGTAGCCACACTTGTCTTCTTTCACACAATGTGACTACCAAAGCAGAGACATACAGAATGTGAACAACAGCCTTCTGAGCGACAGGAGTTCCATCAGGCTCCTCCATTGTGACTCATGTTAATTTATTTATCATTTGGCAAAAAGATGTTTACAAACACAATTTCTTAACTCGCTCTTATAATCACATTTTTGATCGTACCAGCACAAACATTGCACATGTTGTACCTCAATGTCTCGGGCCACACACAGTAAAACAAAAAAGTGCACTTTTTGCGATATAGCCATTTGTTCTGACATAGCCCTCTGCTGTTAGTCTCTGTTTAAACAGGTCTATGGGGAAAAGTTAACCCACAACCACGCTACAATTTGTAGCACGCCAGCTTCAATAGATCAGGGGGTCCTCAGCAAATGACTCACAGTGTGGCATATGACACAACCCCGCAAAATAGCGTGACACGTTGTGAGCTTGTAGATTGGCTATTTTCCAGCTCATAGCCATTACCATTCCATCTCTCCTCTCATTGGCCAGCCGTCCCAGTGCTTATCAAAAAAACAAAACACTTAAACGTTGTTAAAATGAGTAAAACATGCTTAAAGGAACTTCAAATGAGTTAAACTAATTAAAAGTGCATAACATGAGTAATAATCCTCAAAAATACATAAAATGTGTACAAATACTCTAAAGTCTACTGTACTTGAGTTAAAGTACTTACAAGTAATTAAAGGGAGTTAAAAGACTTAACGAGCGGCAGTCACACTTGAAACTTCTTAGACATTTTGTTTCTAGTTATTATTATTAACTCTTTGCCTGCCACTGACGAGTTCCCTTATCAGGTTCTGCAAAGGCGCAGAGTTTTGCTTTTTCAGTGGCGCTGTTATCTAGCCTATGAATGATGCTATCACAGCCTGATGATGACAGACCCGGAATTGACGTCATTAAAAAAAACAAAAGCTTGTTTACTTCCTGTTTATTTCCTGTGGGGAAATGGCTATATCTCCGTTCCTCTTGCTTTACGGCAAGCCACAGTCACAGATAATATTCCATGATTTTCCCAAGGTACAGTAAACTCGCTCGTTTTCGCTGGCAGTAGCGTCACACTATTACACTATTACTCTGGCAGTTAAAGAGTTAAGTGTGCCTGCCATGCCAATGGCAAAACACGTATTATTGTCCCGTAATTGCGCCCGCACTGTTATAGTTAATAGTTATTATTATTACATTTAAAATCAGATAATAGCAGAGGCCACATTAAGCCGGCAATTGTCTGTTTTGGACACCTTTTGTGTGAGAAATAATAAAATAGTAATTGAATGCAGCTTACATGCAGTGTGCAGCAGTGAGAACCCAACAGGACGCAATTAGGACGCCTCCACATTTGTGTTTGAACGGTTCAGATGAGCCAGTAGGTCTGTGCTGCAGGGACGCCTGCCATGGATGATCGCCAGGAAGAGTCGGCTTGCCTCCGATGATCCTGGTTATATCACCAGGCTCGGGTGTGAGGAACTGGGGTCTGCCACATGGGGAGAACAGGGCTGGACAAGATGGAGACATTGCATGAGAACTAGGGAGAGTGGGGCAATGTATCTACCCCAAGAGGAAGTTGAATAGAATTAGTCTGTTCTTTGTGCTGGTAACCATGAAGATTTACAACGTCTTATTACGGTTATTACACTGATTATACTGTTGACACTGTAACAATATTTGTGTACTCTGATATCGTTAAGCATTTCTGATTGCATGTATTTACTTGCGTGTATCTTTGCTTTCATATTAGCTTAGGATGGGATTATGTAATTACACTGTGACTGTGTTTCTTGTTCTGCATATTACAGGCTACTGTACAGGGTGTATACTGTTGTACACCACTTGATTAGGTAGTAGTCTTTGCATTGAGATGTTTTTGACACTGTGTGTGTATTTGCCTCTGGCACCTGAATTTCACCCAATTGCATTCTATCGTTTCACAAAACCGGAACTCAAATCCACACCAGAAGGTAACATTTAGGTAAACATTTTAGGTAACCTTTTTTTTTTTTAAACTAATGTCTGCCCAGAAATCCTCCTTCTCACGTGTATCTGTAGTTAGCAAACATATCTTTGTGTCTAGCACTCTCTTAGAAACCGGTTAGGGCTCTTTTCTAGAACAGTGACATATCAATATGTCGAACAGGGACGTCGATACACACTCGCTCGTGCCCTAGGTACATTGACAATAATGGGGGCTGTTTTGACATGCAACGTTCTGAGCCAGTGTGTAATGGCCTTAACTTGGCACGTGTGCTTGTAAGAAAAACTCCCTTGAGAACACAGAGCCATGGAGTTTTGCAAAGCCTTACCACCACCCACCGTCTCCTAGCTCAACACCCTTCACCAAGGGTGTAGCTACCATTTATGACATGTCAGGACAGGACAGGACAGGACAGTGAGTTTCATAATTCTGACATGAAAAGTTTCATTCCGTTTACCTGTGACAGTGAGAGAGAGAAACTCGCTCTCAGAGGAGAAGTTATGATTAAAAACATTGATGTGATAAACACAGCTGTAGTTTCCTTGGTGGGTGAGGTCTGCTGCAGGGAACCAGAAGTTGGCAGAATGACTGACAGCTGGCTGGGTGTGGTTGTGGGTTGTGTTGGATCCAGTGAAGGTGAGGTGGAAGGAGCCTCCTGGGTACTGTGTCTGTGTGGAGCAGCGGATGGTGAAGCTGGGACCCTCCCACACCTGCAGCCCCTGCTGCTGGCCCTCAGAAACCTTATTTATGGAGGGTAAGACGGTGATATTTGGCTTAAACAGCAGACCTGTAACAAGAGTTGATTGGCAGAAACAGCAGATAAGCATGAGTTGCCAATGATAAGTGTGTTGTCTAACCTCAATGTGTCGTCATGTTATCAGGCGCAAACAAATCAGCCAGCCCTATATATGGCCATAAAAGGGATAAGGACTGACATATACATAGATTTCCATATATTGGCATATTGGCCCACACTCTAGATGTGAGGGCTGCATAGCGGCCCGAACCTCTAGTACATGCGTATACATATTCCACATATGAAAATAGAGAGTCAGACATCTTAGCCAGATGTTTAATTCCTGAAATTCCTTCTTTTGTCTCCACAATCTCTGTTTCTGTTATTGAGTAATTTGTTTAACCAAATTATATTTGCTGAGTTTAAGGACTCCCCAGACTAATTATTATGATATTCCAGTCTGGTGATAGATAGATAGATAGATAGATAGATAGATAGATAGATAGATAGATAGATAGATAGATAGATAGATAGATAGATAGATAGATAGATAGATAGATAGATAGATAGATAGATTACTGTCATTGTTGAAGTCATTGTTTGTTACCTGAACAGATCACCTCCAGTCTGTCCCAGGAACTAACAGACCGCACTGTTCCACACTCCCTCAGTGAAGATTCAGATCCAACACAGGAAGATGTAATCCACCATACAAGTTGACGTGAGGAACCACGTCCGTGAAAACGCCATTCTGTTGAAACAGCAGAGCCACAGTCCAACAATCTACACACTACAGAGGATGACATCAGGTTCCAGACTGACGTAAAATCAGCCACTGGTCTCCACTTTCCGAGGTGTTTCATCTCCAGTCTACCAGTACAGTGACTGGTTCCTCCCACCAACCTGACATCATCAGGCTCTGTACAGAGACAATTGGATAAGGAGTAAAAGGATCATATTATTTCGATTAGAAGAAAACCTTTGTGGCTACATTTTATAATTGTCTCCACCGGAGGTGGAGAGTATGTTTTCGTTCTTGTCCTTCCGTGTGTCCCCCCGTCTCAGCCAAGCTAACATTGGTCAAGCTTCGCGTGACACGTGACAATATTGTTGTCACCAATGCTCTGATTGGCTAGCGAGACGCATGATGACATAGAAACCTATAAATAGGTGTGTCACTTCAAAAAATCTTTTTTAATTTTTGAAGTGAGCTTCCATCAGCCAAGCTAACATTGGTCAAGTGACACGTGACAATATGTAATATAAATAGGTAAGACAGGATTAATCAGGAACAGTACTGGCGGAGACCTGTGCTCCGAGGAGCACATTTTCTAGTATATATATATTTCTTTCATCTTTGTTAACTGTTGTGTGGTGTTTTGGTTGGAGTGAAACAGAGTACATGGATCCTCTCTAGCAGTACAGCAGGTTGGTTTATATTAGTTTCTCCTTTTTGCTGCTATTTGTTTGATATTCGCATGGTGGGAAATGGTGGGAAATGAATAAAATAAAAGCGATCTGTTTAAGAAAGTAGGTAGCTGATATATTGCACTTTTACCTTAGCGCTAGGTATACTCTTAGTTACTTGTTACTTGTTCTAGAAGAGAATGCACTTAAGACTTCTGGTTTCCTTGCCTACCTATGTTGAATGCACTTATTGTAAGTATGATTTTTATCAGAACACACATAATAATAAAAAGGAATGCATGTAAGACAAGCAATTGCTTGTTTTAACAAACAGGTAGGTTGCCATGGTGATTTGGTGCCATGGTGAAGATACCATTTAGGACACGAAGGTCATGACCTCTGTATGTATCATGTTTTCAACAGTTTCAATCATGTTACCTGTGACAGTGAGAGAGAGGAATTCGCTCTCAGAGGAGAAGTTATGTTTAAATACATTGATGTGATAAAGACAGCTGTAGTTCCCTCGGTGGGTGTGGTCTGTTGCAGGAAACAGGAAGTTGGCCGAGTGACTGACAGCTCGCTGGGTGTGGTTGTGTGCTGTGTTGGATCCAGTGAAGGTGAGGTGGAAGGAGCCTCCTGGGTACTGTGGCTGGATAGAGCAGCTGATGGTGAAGTTGGAACCCTCAAACGCATGCAGCACCTGCTGCTGGCCCTCAGAAACCCCATTTATGGAGGGGAAGATGGTGATGTTTGGTTTAAACAGCAGATCTGTAACAAGACAGAGGTGATTGGCTGACACAACACATATGTAGATGATGATAGAGAGATCAAATGTATTGAACATAAAACAATTATAATCATATTGTGTAAATAGACAGTGTACAATGGCAGACATTTCTTATGGTTTCTACTGAGTAGTGTCTGTCCAATGAGGACACACTGTGTTCAATAGAAACAGACCTGAGACCAGCTGTCCAGTGAGGACATACTGGCCCTCATTAGCCATTAGTCAAATATTTGTATTTACAGTATGTAATGCATTTTTTCGTATATTCAAAGAGTCATTGATGGCTAGAAGTTTATTATTTACTACTGCATCTCCACATCAGTGATTTTCTTCCACACCACATTGTTCTGACTATATGCCGCTTTTTAGTTTGTTCAATTGGACTTGCGCTGTTATGATTGAGTTCATATTTCTGTCTATATGTGTCAGGTGTTGTATGTGTGCTGATAGCTTTTGCTGGTTAGGCAACCAGGGTCTAAAGGTCTCAGTAGAAGAGTAGAGAGATCACCTCCAACCACTGCATGTGTACTAGTTATGTACCAATTTATGTTTAAGTTATGTTTTACCACTGTGCTAATAGAGCCTGCCAACTTGCTGTGGGGGAGACATTTAGGTCAAAATATGTCAAACAAGAAACAGGATCATGTGTCGTGAGTTCACGTTAAAATGTGGGTCAATGAAAGAGGTAGTGCACACACATCCACGTGGTCCAGGTGCAGGACAAACAGCAGTATAACGGGAAGAAATAAAGTCTGCATGCTGGTATTGGACTCATAGTCCTGATCAAGATCACATCGAAACTTTGACAGCAATAGAACATGCAGCTGAGCTTTTGCAGCAGTACCAGTGTGCAGACTTTATTTCTTCCTAAAATGTGTCAATCCAGAACAGTTTGTTATGGCATTAGAAAAATATTTGAAAATGACCCCCCCCCCCCTCCATCCTTCCTCCACAACCTGGGATCAAATCAGCAATTCTGTTCATATTGTTAATTGTTCATTATTATTTGTTTGTCTGCTATATTGTTCATGATTTGTCAACATACTGTAGGTCCTGTCATGACAATAAAGAACTTCATTAAATTGAACATTGGGGGAAAAATATATATATATTCCGCATGCACGCACGCACGTACAACACAACACACACAGGACACATACAGATGGACAGATGAAATAAGAGACTGTATAGGTTACTATCATTGTTGAAGTCATTGTTTGTTACCTGAGCAGAACACCTCCAGTGTGGAGGAGGAAGTATCAGACTGCATTGTTACACACTGCCTCAGTGAAGATTCTGAACCAACACAGGAAGATACAATCAACCATACAGTTTGAGGTGTGGAACCATGGCGTCTTTCTGTTGAAACGGGAGAGCCACAGTCGAGCTGTCTGCACACTACAGATAATGACTCCTGGTTCCAGACAGACCATAAACCATCCACTGGTTTCCATTCTTCCTGGTGTTTTATCTCCAGCCTGCCAGTACATTGGCTGGTTCCTCCCATCAACCTCACATCATGTTCTGTACAGAGACAATAGAATAAACATTAAAACAATAATGTTTTATATAACTTTGATTAGAAGAAAACATTTAGGCTACAATCTGTAATATTTAGTTGTTTGTCCATGTTTGTTTACCTGTTATGTGATGTGTTGGTTGAACCTGGAGAACTGAAGAGAAAAATACATTTGTTTGAGTGTAATTTGCTGCTATGTTTGACATTCACAGGGTTGGAATGAGTAACTGTATGATTTATCAGAACACACTGAACTTTTTATACTAATACTAGTTTGTTTTAATTAAATCAATACATTTTAAAGTATAAAATAGTCATCCTATAGTTATGAATTGGGGAGGAAAAATTACAGAGCTGCAATATGTGACGAGTTGAGGTGCAAAAGTGTTGAACTATCATTGATTAGAGCTTCAAATAACATTGAAAACAGTAGGTGGGACAGTAAGCTTGGTAGTGTACTGTGGTAAACTGTTCCCAAGCTCATGGACTGAAATCCCACTGCAGGTGTGTGTGTGTGTGTGTGTGTGTGTGTGTGTGTGTGTGTGTGTGTGTGTGTGTGTGTGTGTGTGTGTGTGTGTGTGTGTGTGTGTGTGTGTGTGTGTGTGTGTGTGTGTGTGTGTGTGTGTGTGTGTGTGTGTGTGTGTGTGTGTGTGTGTGTGTGTGTGTGTGTGTGTGTGCGTGCGTGCGTGCGTGCGTGCGTGCGTGTGTCTTTTATCTTTTTCTTCTTTTTTTATACTCCAAAGCATGTTGTGACAAATGGCTGTTTTTGGTTACTGGTAGGATAGGTTGGTTAGGTTTAGCACTAGGTTAGGGTTAACAAAAAAAAAAGTCTCCAATGGGCCATATGGTGGTTAAATAGAAGAAGTAAAAGGCCAGTGATTTCTGCGTTTTGTATTCATTGGGGGCTGTGCATAGCAGGGGTGTCCAACTACCCTTATAAGCCACTGATAAGAACCAGTATGCGCGCGCAGGCCGGCACCAAATGAACCCCACCGCTCATAAGATGCAATGAAAAAGTGGTCTCTGCACTCATGTGTAAATATGCATGCCATCAAACTTTCAGATGTTGTTTTTCTCCCAGTATGGAGGAAGAATGCTTAGATATTTCTTGAAATATATATTCCTTGGTTTCTGTTGTGTTTAAACAATAATAGCAATTCAAAGCAGTTGTCCTCAAAATCGCTGTCATAAGACCAGAGGGAGTGCTCTATGATCACGGCACCAGAGCCTGCTCTTGCTTGCGCAGCTGCAGCCCATCAAGCCTAATTTATGCTCCGTCCCGCAAAGGTGTCGCTTGCAGAGAACGGCTGAGAATAGCAAACCTCCAAGCTCACACCGGTCGCATCCGTGACGCGGTTGTGAGCTTGTATGTCAGCTATTCTTGGCGGGCAATACCGTTGCGTGATGAAGTATATATATCTCGCTAGGGAGCGCCTCACTAGCCAATACACAAGAGGAGGTTGAAGGAACTGAAACCAGCGCTCCCCAAAACAACAGGTTTGGGGATCTGTTGGGAATTGATGACATGAAACAGTCACCAATGTTCTCAATGTTTGTAAACAAATAATTGGTCTAGACTCTGTCCCGAACAATCATCCACAACTTAATCTAAAAACATCTAAAATCAGGACCCACAATTAAACTTGGGACCGTCTAAGCCGGGAATCAAACTTGTGGCCTTTGGTGTAACTCTTTGACTGCCAGATCAATAGTGTAATAGTGTGCCACTGCTGTCAGCAAAAACAGCGGTTTTACTGTACCTTTGAAAAATCATGGAATATTCTCTGTACTGCCCAAGAAAATAAAAACCTACAGTGATGGGTGCGATCGCCAGAGCGCATAATTGGAGGCGAGCTCCCCACGCTCCAGGAACTGTACAGGAAGTGGTGTGCAGTCAATGCCCAGTGCATCATCTAGGACAAGCACCACCCCAGACACAAACGACCGCGGCCGGACAAGGAGGCCTACCGCAGTATCAAGGGCAACACAGGGGCACAAGGATACCGTCAGACTGCTGAATAAGGCATGGTCACCGCCTGTCGTCAGGCCTGTCTTAGACTTTTGGACCTCTTATTATTTTTTAAAGACCCCCCTTGCTCTTCTCACCTTTCTCTTATGGAAATAACAAAAATGATGGAGATTGCACTAAAACGAATTTCACTCACTGTTTTATGTAATGTAAAACTGTGATGTGACAATAAAGTGATTAATGATGTATACTGCATTGGAAGTGCACAAGGAGTTCCCGTAGATTTGTGTTCCTTTTGAAAGCTGAAAATATTCTGTGAGACTAATGGGGGATATGTGTGTCGTCAAATTATGTTTAAATGTGTTGTAAGGCCTTATTAAATGGATGAGGAGGTGGACAGTATGGGAGAGGAAGGGGGGGCAGAAGGTGGGGGCAGACAATGTGGTGTGAAAGGGAGTGGGAACCCAGGTCTGCTAGGAAGGTTACGTATATGAGAGGTTAAGGTTAGGGTTAGGGATGGAGATATAGCTGTTGATTAGTTGAATGTTTCTTGTTGTTTGCTGTGGGGTCAGGAACTTAATTGAGGGTATATGTATATGAATGGAGTGGATGTGTATTGTAGCATTGGGGAAAGTGGCTTTGGCCTTCTTGTGCGTTCTGCTTAATTGCTTGTAGGAGGTCTGGGCCGCATCATTGTCCTTGATGCTCACCGAAGGACCACTATTTCTACCCGGGGTGGACCTCAGTCTTTTCTAAGACTCTGGTGAGGTTATAGAAGTTCGAACTAATAACAAACAGGTGAAATGCTAAGCACACAATAATCAATAAGTGCAAGTGTTTTTGGCACTTACCACTCGCGGTCTTTGGCTTCAGATGCAGGAGCCTCTCCAGCTGAAAGCATCGGTCCTTTTGGTCGTTGGTCCAAGAATCAGAAACCCCGTTTATGGAGGGGAAGACGGTGATACTTGGCTCAAACAGCAGACCTGTAACAAGAAAGAGGTGATTGGTTGAAATAGCAGATCTGTAAATATAGTAGATAACGTTAGATATATCAAATATATTGAAAATACATCAGTTAGAATGGATAGTATTCATTGACACAAATTCTTTCCCAGATAACATTGCACATCATAGCCAGGTGCTAAATGTAGGATTTTTTTAATTTTGACTCCACAGTACTATTTATAGTGTATTTGAGTTGTGCTGTGCTGCACTCCCTACTCCCCCATCATTTTATAAAACTCAAAGAATAGAATTGGATGGCCTGTGTATTTTCTCCATCAGTTTGACTTGTTCATTTTGTTTAGTTGTTAATAAATGTTTTATTGGACGTGACAGTAGAACCAAGGAAATAATTAGGGCTGTCAATCGATTAAAATATTTAATCTGATTAATCGCATGATTGTCCATAGTTAATTGTGATTAATCGCAAATTAATCGCATATTTTTTATACGTTCTAATTTTCGAAATCTACCTTAAACAGATATTTTTCAAGTTTTTAATACTCTTCAATCAACATGGGAGTAGACAAATGCTTGCTTTATGCAAATGCATGTTTTTATTATTATTGTAACAATGACAAATACTGTCCAGAATCTTCAAGTAAAATAAATTCTTCAAGTAAAAGAAATGCTGAAATTATAAACTCAGTCATAGTAATGCTTACTAATACTAACACACAACGTAGTGTGTTCAACTTGACACTTGAACTATGCATCCCCATCTTGTTTAAGCAGCCATTAACACAAAAGGATGACCCTCATGCGTTGCATTTGCATCCAATTCAAAACAAACAGTGCGATGCACAAAATAAATTAAAAACTATGAATAAAGTGCGCATGAAACAGTGGGGAGTGTAATACAGACAGGACTCAATATAGTGCAGTTTGGCTATTGCCTGTAAACAGCTGTTCTGTAGTATTCAGCAGAGGCTGAACAACCCAGCCTCCTTCTCTTGTCTTTTTTTAACAGACAAAATTAACATGGACGACAAAGGCAAAACAAGACAAAAGTAGACAGTACACTTAGTTATTTTTCTTTGCACTGAGCCAGTTGCTCAAACAGACAAGCCTGTTGACATTTTCGGATGACAGGGAGGCTCGCTTCTTATTAACAACATGCCCAGACAGTGAGAACAATCTCTCGCATGGCACGGATGTGGCAGGTGTTGCCAAGTACTTGCGTGCAAGGCAGGCCATCATGCTGTGTGCCCCTTCATGGTCGGACCACCACTGCTGCGGACAGTCCTCCATGTCAATAGTGGGCTCCGCCCTGTAGCGGTCCACACAGGTCTCAATACAGTCCTCCTCTTCATCAGAGGAAGAATCAGGGGCAAGCATGAGAGCTGATCTTTTCTTAGGTGGCTCAGACGTTGCTGGTTGTTCCGGCTGTGCAGGCCTCTCCTCCCTGAGCAAGGCACTGATCGAACGCCACACCTCAGCCCTGTCAGGTTTGCTCAGACACTTGAGGTCCTTGAACCTAGGATCCAGAGCTGTCGCAACCCTCAGCCATTTGATGTTAGTTTTTTCCTTGCGTTGCTCCATATCTGCTGTGAAGGTCTCCTTGAATTTCACCAAGTACGCTGGGTCATCCTCAGAGACCTCCATGACTCGCGATAGATGACGAAAGGCTGGCAGCACCACGGAGCAGGAAACAAACTTCTCTCCTCCGAGAAGTTCAGTTATGTACCTAAACGTGTTACATTCACCCACACAAGGGCTGAGGACTCACACACACACACACACACACACACACACACACACACACACACACACACACACACACACACACACACACACACACACAGCCAGCCCCCTTTCTCTCATGTCTCTCACCCCCCTCTCACACACACTCCCAGCACCCTTTCTCTCTCTCTCCCCTTCTCTCTCCCTCTCCCTCTCTCTCTCTCTCTCTCTCTCTCTCTCTCTCTCACACAGCACCCTTTCTGTGTCTCCCCTCTCTCTCTCTCTCTCTCTCTCTCTCTCTCTCTCTCACACACACACACACACACACACACACACACACACACACACACACACACACACACACACACACACACACACACACACACACACACACACACAATAAACGAGAGTAGTAACAATTCACCTGCAGGGCTCCAGCACTGTCGCCAACTTCTGCAGCTTATCCAGCTCAGCTGTTGTTGGCATAGTGACCTTGGTTGTATGTTGGGCCAGGGTAGCTCTCAGTGGTTCTTCATTTCTCAGAATACGCTTGATCATCTCCAGGGTGCTGTTCCATCTAGTTGACACGTCTTGTGACAGCGCCTCTATTTTCTTTCCAAGGTCAACTTGCTGCTGCTTAAGCTCTGCTGCATTTAGTGGGCTGTGCTTGAAATGGCCCACTACCTTTCTGCATTTTGCCAATGCGTTATCAAATGGGCTGTGTTGTAGAGACACTGTGATGGCTCGTTGGAGGAGATGTGCTGCGCAAGGCATATGCCCATACGGGAGTTCCCTGGCCGCTGCTATCATGTTACGTGCACTGTCGGTGGTCAGCGTGCTGACTTTCGGTTCAATGTCCCACTCTTTGGCTACTTGGGTGAAGTGCTCCGCACACGTGTGGGCGAAGTGCCTCTCCTCTGTCTTCATAACGGTCAACGCATGTGACCGAAGTCCCCACTGCTCGTCAAAATAATGCGCTGTGACCCCGAGGTAACTGTGATTACTGAGTGAAGTCCAATAGTCTCCCGTGAGCGCAACTGTGCGGGTCTTTCCCAACGCCTCAGCCACTGTGGCTCTCTCGTTGTCATACAAAGAGTGGATGTTTTTTACGGTAGTGGTTCTCGAAGGCAACTCATACATACAGTCGTTGGATGCGATGCGTATTATTTCACGCAGACCCTCGTCCTCCACGATGTTAATCGGCCTGCAGGCTGTAGCCACCCATTTGGCGACCGCTGTTGTAAGTTTTCGGGTTGTAGAGTTGTCCATCTGTCTCCTCGGCAAACTATCCAGCGTGGCTTGCCTTAGGCGAGGAGGGGGCGTAGGGCTCTCTGCATCAGCTGTATGCTTGGCCGACAAGTGGTATTTGAGACTGGACGTACTCCGGTGGTAACTAAATTCACATCGACAGTAAATACAAATTACTTTTGTCCTGTCCAGAGAACCATCTGGCAGGGCTTTGAAGCTAAACTTGCCATTCAAAATAGTTTCTTTTTTATCCATTGTACTGCTCACGGGGGTTTGTTTATGTGCGGCATCGACGTCAGTGCATTACTTCCTGATTTCCCAAACTACGGTGCGGACCGAGGTTCAAACATCACAGCGCGTTAATCGCGCATCAAAGAAAATAGTGCCGTTAAAACGATTGTGCGTTAACTCGTTAATAGCGCGTTAACTTTGACAGCCCTAGAAATAATATAAAAATCTTACCCAATGAATATGGAACACAGATTTTACCGCGCACAGCGGTAAAATCGGTGTCATGAAACACATACCAGGAAGTATATTACTTCACTGCTTGGATGACCAACATATGTGTGCATTATTTTCATCTTTACACATTGCTTTCAATACTGATGTTTAGGTAAATTAAAGACAATTATTTGATGATTCAGACACAGACTATTGTGATATTCCGGTCTGGGTGATGCTGGGTCACATATCTTGTCCAGAACAGACAGACAGACAGACAGACAGACATTGTTTGTTACCTGAACAGGTCACGTACAGCCTGTCCCTGGAACTAACAGACTGCACTGTTCCACACCCCGTCAGTAATGAAGAAGATGTAATCCACCATACATGTTGACGTGAAGAACCAAAACTCCTTTCTGTTGAAACAGCAGAGCCACAGTCCAGGAGTCTACACACTACAGATGATGACCTCAGGTCCCAGACTGATATAAGATCAGCCACCGGTCTCCAGTTCCCCAGGCGTTTCAGTTCCAGTGTACCAGAACAGTGACTGGTTCCTCCCACCAACCTGACACCATCAAGCTCTGTACAGAGACAACATAATAAGCAGTAAAAACTTTGATCGGAAGAAAACCTTTTAGGCTACAATCTATAACATGTACAGTAGTTGTTTGTTTATACAGAAGATGATGTTCTTTGTTTCTCCTGTTTGTTGCTATTTATTACACATTCAGAGGCTGTGAATGAGTAACGATATTATTTCAGAACACATACTAATGACAAGGTATGCAGGAATGAATGTAAGACAAGCAATGGTTTATTGTAAACAAACAGGTTGTAATGGTGATTTGGTGACACGGTGACCTTCACCATCAAGGGTGTACTGTAGCTACCATTTAGGACACGGAAGTTCATGACTTCTGTATATACTTGTTTTCATGTGACTTTCATGTTTGCCTGTTTGACTGAGTTGTATGTTTTCACTTGAAATGTTTCATTCAGGTTACCTGTGACAGTGAGAGAGAGAAACTCGCTCTCAGAGGATAAGTTATGCTCAAAAACGTTGATGTGATAAACACAGCTGTAGCTCCCTTGGTGGGTGTGGTCTGCAGCCGGAAACCGGAAGTTGGCTGAATGACTGACTGCTGGCTGGGTGTGGTTGTGTGTGGTGTGGGATCCAGTGAAGGTGAGGTAGAAGGAGCCTCCTGAGTACTGTGGCTGGATGGAGCAGCTGATGGTGAAGCTGGAATCCTCTAACACCTGCAGCCCCTTCTGCTGGCCCTCAGAAGCCCCATTTATGGATGGGAAGAAGGTGATGTTTGGCTTAAACAGCAGATCTGTAACAAGACAAAGGTGATTGGCCGACACAACAGATACAGTATGTAAATATTCACCTTATGAGGTAGGGGAGTAGAGGGGGTGGGGAGCCCCATAACAACGGGTTTCCTGTTTACCAGTCTTGCCATGTCTGCTTATAATAAGTGATTTTGGGCTTGTTTAGTGTAGCTGCTTTTTTAAACCAGTGGTTCCCACATTTTTTCATGTCAAGGAACCCCAGATTAATATGTATTCGTCCGCGGACCCCCATCTGTTTCAAAAATATATTTTTTTCTCAACTATTGTTTTTGAAAATAGTAGATCTACATGACACGTTATGAGTTTGTAGATCTGCTATTTTCAAATAGCTGATGTAAAGTTTGGGCTTGTTTTCATACACCAGGCCGCTTGTTTCTCTTGCAAAACCTGGCAACACTGCTGATAAACTGCATTACACCTGCAGTTGCTTACTAGGAAGGAAGTGGACAGATATTGAATGAAGAAGCACACAGAGAAAAAATCAATAGTGCCACCCTGGAGAGGAGCCAATAAGGTGAATAGTAGATGATGATAGAGTAGTAGTAGCCTTCGGTCTCGAGAAACCATGACACATGTGCACTTGGTTTAGATAAGGTGGTGCTATCGCAGGAATTTCATGGAGGTCACAAAGGTCATGGCAAAAATTGCTCCTCATTTTGGCTTCATGCCCTTCAAAAAAAATTCTACCCTAGGGCCACAGTGGCCTTGATGCCCTGTCCACTCTGCCCCAGTGTGCCAGTTGATTTCACAGTGTTTTCCTTTGCTTCTTCTCTGTCAATATGTTTTTAGACTCCAGTGTCTTGTTGAGATTCTGAATTCTGTATGTATTTATTCATTTATGTATTAATTTATATATATACATTAACTTAATACAAATCATTGTGTGATGGCCTTGCTGCACTGTCAAATCCAATTTGACTATCTAGGGGACACATTTGTGAGAGCAATGTGCTACCGCCTGGCACAATACACCCTGAATTACATTAATTACACCAATCAGAGTGTTGGCTGCCACCACCTTTAAGAACGAGGTGCGCCCCGGTGTGAGGCACAATCCTTTTTAAGGAGCTAAGATCGCAACTGAAGACGCACAGAGCGCTTATTCAGCAACGAAAAACGAAGGTCCTTGGGCATAAAGTGAAAGTACTCTAGCTTAACATTGATGGGAGCAGCATTAATAATGTGATCTAATGATGTCAGGAGATGCAGGGAAACTTAAGTTCCCTTCTCACCAAAACATTGAAAGAAGGGGTGTCCAAACTGTGGTCAGAATCACTGTAGCCTGCGATAAGACCAGCTCCAATCTGGTCTTAACTTGATGCGCAAAGTCTGTGGAAAAATAGCATCGTGCCATGATTCATGATTGCGCCAACCCACACTGCATCGTAATTAAACCATTTCAAATGGGCTCTCTTGGATTAAGTGATGCCTCGGAAAGGGCTTATGGCTCTGTAGCCTATCTAAGGATGGAGGACGAGAAAGGGGGAATTCATGTTTCATTCATTATGGCAAGATCTCGAGTAGCTCCCACACAACAGATCACCATTCCTCATCTTGAGCTTTCTGTTGCCTTCTGATGGCTCAGCTCCTCCAGAGAGAGTTAACAATCCCTATCGATAAAACTGTGCTTATTGTCTCCTCCAGGCCTCCAGGCATGGCTGAGACTTTTTTGCAACCTGTCCGTCCGTCCGTCCGTGTGTGTGTGTGTGTGTGTGTGTGTGTGTGTGTGTGTGTGTGTGTGTGTGTGTCCGTCCGTCTGTGAACAGCTAATCTACGATTAGCTTCCAAAGTTTGCAGGAGTGCTCCGTTTTAAACAAAATCCCTCAAATCATGAACACAGCGTGCAATTTCCGTGAAATTTTGCACGCACATTCCCACTAGGCCGAGGAAGAAATGCCACAGATTTTTCAAAACAGCCTCATGGTGACACTATAACAGGACGATTCTTGTTTTTACCTATAACTGCATCTGTGTACAACTGCATATGTGCACTCCCTAGAGGCCAAGGAAAAACCTTTGCCCTGCATTTTTCACATCTGCCTTTTATAGCGCCACCAGGAGGCCGGCTTATGCAAAACATTTCTTTTATATTACTCCTTCAGATTTTATCCAAATTTCACGCAAATCGGTATACATTATCTCATAGTCATGTGATCAAGAGGGGCAGGTTGATTTTTCATATTCCATCCCGATTGACATCTAAAGTTTGCAGGAGGGCCCGTTTTGAACATAATGCCACAAATCATGAACGCAGCGTCCGATTGAAACTTGGCACGCACATTCGCACTACGTTGAGGAACAAATGCCACCCCTTTAACAAATGCCTTTGAAGTCATTGTTTGTTACCTGAACAGAACAACTCCAGTCTGGAGGAGGAATTATCAGAATCCATTGTTACACACCCCCTCAGAGACAATTCAGATCCAACACAGGAAGATATAATCAACCATACAGGTTGAGGTGTGGAACCATATCTCCTTTTTGTTGAAACAGCAGAGCCACATTCAAGCTGTCTACACACTACAGCTAGTGACTCCTGGTTCCACACAGACCAATATCCATCCACTGGTCTCCACTCTCCTTGGTGTTTCATCTCCAGTATACCAGTACAGTTACTGGTTCTTACCACCAACCTGACATCATCAGACCCTGTACAGACACAATAGAATAAATAGTGAAAAAGTAATATAACTTTGATTAGAAGAAACCCTTTTTAGCTTCAATCTATATTTAGTTGTTTGTTCTTGATTGTTTACCTGATGTGTGGTGTGTTGGTTGAACCTGGAGAGCTGAATAGAAAAAAAACAAATCAAATTAAAGGTGCAAGCAGCGATGACCGGGCCCTCGACGTTCTGTCTACGATACAAGTCTGTAAGGTAATCAGCTGAAAAGTTAGGCTACAGAGCTTAAGTGATTACAGCCTGTCTCTATTGGCCGTCTAAGTGCACCTAGCATGTTTCAGAAGTTTAGCATGTGGGGAACTGGAGTTATGGCTGTTTAATGGCCAGCCTATAGGAACACAGAGGGGGCGGGGCTTAATACATTTCAGCCTGTCCCTGTTGGCCATCTAAGTAGACTTACAGAGTTTCGAAGGTTTTCGATGCTAGGAACCGGAATTATGGCTGTTTAAAGCCCAGCCAATAGGAATTGTAGATTGGCTATTTTCACTTCTTGTTTGGCGTTGAAGTTTGACGTTTTGCCACGGTCACGCTGTTTTACGAAAACTCAAGCTTTTGATAACTTTTCATCGTTTTTTGTGTAATCTGAGCGAATTTGAGGCGGATCCGACAATCCGCATAGGAGGAGTTTGTTAAAGTACTACCTGTGAAAATGGCGTGAAAAACACAAAAAGACACTATCAATTCAAAATCGCCGACTTCCTGTTTGGTTTAGGTCATGGCTCCAAGAGAGTCGGGACATGATACAGGTGTATACCAATTTGCATGCATGCAGGTAAAACCGTATTGTCGGGCTTGAAGCACAAACTTTTGTAGAGGGCGCTATCGAGCCATTAGGCCATGCCCCTTTTTATTTTAAAGACCCTCAGTTTGATCTGCATCAGACCACAACCCCCATTTGATAGCATGATTAATGTATCATCTCTTTACACTATAACATCCTCAGTGTTAGTTTAACTCTGAGAGTGTACAAACGGAACCAAATGGACCCTTATAGGTCCATTTGGTTCCATGTATATGTCACAGGACGATTGAATAACCAGGACGATTGAAGACAGAGCGCTCGTTTTTAGGCACGGGGCTTCGGGGCGAGGCGGGGCTTTGATGCGACGCGGACCTGTATGTTGTTGTTCCCCCCCACGTAGCAACCAGGAAGCTACGCTACGCTGAACACGCGTTCACACGCACGTGATAATAGTTATTGTCCATGACGGAGGCGCGCCGACTCAGCAGAGCTTGAGGCCGAGGAGGCGCGCCCTCGCGCCTCCAGGCGCGAGTGCCCGCGCTGACCGGCCGATGCTCTGATAGTCGACACAGCGCCGTCCGAGTTGTAAACCGATAGGGACAGAATAGTTATTTTCATGGATCACTGTGTGTGTGTGTGTGTGTGTGTGTGTGTGTGTGTGTGTGTGTGTGTGTGTGTGTGTGTGTGTGTGTGTGTGTGTGTGTGTGTGTGTGTGTCTCAGGGAGAAACTAAAACAATGCGTGTGTGCGCGGGCGCGTGCATGCGCGCGCGCATGTGTGTGCATGCGTGTGCGCGTGTGCACAAACGTGCACGCACACACACACACACACACACACACACACATACACACACACACACACACACACACACCCTCCCTCTAGTCTGGCTTGCATTGCCCTCTAGCGTTGGTTTTACAGAATTGCCTGAAAACAAGCGCTCCTTCTTCAATCGTCCTGGTTATTCAATCGTCCTGTAACATATACACTCTCAGAGTTACAGGTCTGGTGTATAAGGTGTCTATTTTTGGACCCCTGGGGTGGGAGGTTGAGACAGAGGCCAACCTAGGAGTGTACCTAGGACGTTTTTGGAGGTTTTCGAAGCTGGGAACCGGGGTTATGGCTGTTTAAAGCCCAGCCAATAGGAACACAGAGGGGGCGGGGCTTAAGCAATTTCATCCTGTCCCTATTGGCCGTCTAAATTTATCTAAGACGTTTTGTAGGTTTTCGATGCTGGGAACCGGAGTTATGGCTGTTTAAAGCCCAGCCAATAGGAACACAGAGGGGCGGGGCTTAAGCAATTTTGGCCTGTCCCTATTGGCCGTCTAATTGTACCTAGGAAGTTTTGTAGGTATTCGATGCTGGGAACCGGAGTTATGGCTGTTCAAAGCCCAGCCAACAGGAATTGTAGATCGGCTATTTTCACGTCCTGTTTGGCGTTGAAGTTTGACGCTTCGCCATGGTCACGCCGTTTTACAAAAACAGAACACACATCGGTAGCCTCATAGCATAATTGCCTAACTCATATTGTTTAAGGTTTTCAGGAGAGACAAAGCTAAAAAATCACTGCTGATTCATCCTGCCTTATTGCCAATGTTCTCAGCCTATCAGAATGCTTGTTACATTCAAAATAATTTCTGCCTAATTTCAGTCAAAACTTAGGCAGAAATTGACTTTCTGCCTCAGTCATTTTGGAACAAGCATTCTGATTGGCTTAGGACAAAAGGTATGCAGGAATTAATGTAAGACAAAACGATGGTTTGTTGTAAACAAATCAATACATTTTCACAAATAGTCGTCCTGTAGTGATGAATTGGGGGAAAAAAATTACAGAGCTGCAATATGTGATGAGTTGGGTGCTAAAAAGGATGAACTATCATTGAATAGAGCTTCAAATAACATGAAAACATGTAGGAGGGGCAATAAGCTTTGTAATGTGCTCTGCTAAAATGTTTGGCCCATGTGTGTGTGTGTATGCGTGCGTGCGTGCGTGCGTGCGTGCGTGCGTGCGTGCGTGCGTGCGTGCGTGCGTGCGTGCGTGCGTGCGTGCGTGAGTGAGTGAATGCGTGAGTGAGTGAGTGAGTGAGTGCGTGAGTGCGTGAGTGCGTGCGCGGCTCTTTTTTAGTTTGTTTGTGTGTTTGTTTGTTTGTTTTCATGCTTCAAAGCATGGTTGTTTTTGGTTACTTAGAGGTTTAAGCATATATTTTGTGAGGTTAAAGTTAGGGTCAAGGTTATGTTTAGGCATAGTTGCGTCAACATGCAGAGAGAGATAGAGAGGGAGAGAGAGAGAGAGAGAGAGAGTGACAGTGAGAGAGAGAGAGAGAGAGATGTGTGTGTGAACTTTGACCATAATGACTAATCCAGGATCTGAACAAGATCAATAAAATCTCATCATCACTGCTGACATTCTGATTTTCTTCTAACACCATGTCTACATATCTATGAACGCAGCATACAACTAATACAACTGAACAAATGCAAAGCAACAACACATCATCCCTCTAGACAGTGAGGTTAACAGTTTACTATGTGACACATAATCTGTTATAAGCTAATATTCTCTACAATAAGACACATAACCTGTTATAACCTAACATTCTCTACAATAAGACACATAACCTGTTATAACCTAACATTCTCTACAATAAAACACATAACCTGTTATTAACTATGCTCTTAAACAAGACAAACTCATGAGCAGAACACATCCCTGTCCCAAACTGAGCGTGTGCAGATAATCCCTGGTCACCACACAGGGTTTGTGTCACTCTAAAACATGTCATCATAGTGACATCATCCTGTCTCACATGGTATCAGGAGGTGGAGGATTATATCTACTTACATTGCAGCTCCACGGTTAGAGAGGAAAGGAGCAGAGTTGCCACACTCAGCCACAGAACCATCTTCACCCACTGTCTGCTCCTGTGTCTGCTGAAGCTACACAGATACCTTCACCCTCTGTACTCTGACACTATGTCCTGATACGCTCCCTCCATAGCCTGCCCAAATGCCTCCCCCCTCTCACACGCGCGCACGCACAGTGTTACCCAGCAACTGTTGACTTTTGATAGGAACTCAATATACTGGAAGATAAAACTATAATTATATTTATTATTTTCCCTGATATGAAACACTACATCATTGCTATTCATAATACTTTCATTTATCTATATATTTATTTCATTTTATTTTTGAACTCAATTAATTTATCTTTGCCACATGTTTAGAAGTATCTGACCAGCCTTTCTACCCGGTTTTACAAATCAGAAAGAGTACTGCAGTTCATTAGAACTTAAGTTCGGCAACCACTGCAGAAGAGGTATGAGAGAAGGAGGAGCTCGCCTTTGGGAGAAGAGGGGTTTCTTTGGGGAAATTTCCCCCAAGTAGGAGTCATTTCACACTGAAGCTAATACAATCCCTGTTATCCTTACTGAGCGCCAGGGCCCTTCCACCATTTCTTCCAACGACGGCAGAGACGACTGCTGACATTGTACGCCTTCCTGGTAGATGACCAAGAGAATCTTTAGCGGCAGCCAAGTAGATAACCCAGAAATGTGAAGAAACCAGTCTAAGCAGGGTTACTGCTTATATGCATTCAGATATGTGTATAGTTAGTTCTTGTGTTCCTTGTTTCTTAGTTATAGTTAGTGTTAGTTAGGTGTAGTAATGTTCTGGTGTCTCTTGGTTTCCTCTGTTGCTGCTGTTACCTGTCTCGTCTCACCAGTCCTGTGATTAGCCAATGTTTTGCACCTAGTTTTAGTCTATTCCTGTGTTGATTGTCAGTTGGTTCACCTGTGTCTAGTTAAACCTTGTCTATTTATACTATCCTGTGTTTTCAGTTCTTTGCTAGTTTGTGGTTTGAAAGTCACTGTGAGTTGTATGTGTTGACCTCTTGATTCCTTTGATTCCTTGTAGTTTTCCCAGTGCTTTCCTAGCAGACTTTCGAGCGGCTTCCTTGTCATTGACCTCCATTTTCCCCCATGTTTTGTGTGTTAATAAACACTTCTGAATCGATCTGCCCTGCCTCTGCCTCATCCTGTGTTTGGGTCCTACACTGTAGTCTGTACCATTTTCTAACAGGAGCTTCTGTGCCCTACAATGTCTCAATCTTATAATAGCTATTATCCCCAAAGCAATCTTATGCTCTCTCCCTCTCTGCCCATGGAAGAGAGAAGTTGCCTTGCAATAAATTTATATTTGATTCACAGAATTATCACTCACACATTGCTGTTTATAGATAACTTTAAATTACAGCAATCTGCGTGTGTTCTGGATTAATTAAACAACATGGTCTGGTGTGGTTATAGCAAATGCAGATCAAACGACATTGTATTAGTCTTTGATAAGTTTAACTGGCAACTGCTGATAAAAACACAATTTATTGACACAAGGAATTAACAGTCACACTTTTGTGGATTACTTTTGTAGATCGGCTAAATTTGGCATAGCGGGGGGTTTTAGAATCCGCTATGCTCTTTCCCAAACGTGTGTGGGGAAGATAGCAATATGCAAAGAGTTAATTTTATTTAATAGTTAATATTACTTATTTTAACCGTGCGCACGTTTTATTGTTTCACTTGTTTACTTTGCTACAGTAAATGTACAATTTGACTATTGTGAGTGATGACATACTGTACTGTTCTTGTTGACAAATATATATATCATAGATGTAACAATGTGGACCTCATCTACCGCAATCCCAATGAGCAGCTGGCGGTAGAGAGGACTCGCATGAACGCCGCATCTCCATGAAGGGCTGGACAAGCGACTCCGGTGAACCAAAGACAATGTTGTATTCACCGCCCTTGATTGCTTGGTCGGTTCTATAATCCTTACCAACATGGGCAGCTCTGATGCCTCTAGAGGGGCCCTATTCTGTGGCATACTAAACCCCTACCCGTTACCCTTTACCCGCAATTTTGCACCCCACCCGTTAAATACGGATAAGGGAGCTGGCACTGTCCCTAAACGCTATTCTGTACCTGCTATACCCGTTCTCCATTATGCCAACACCGTTTTTTAGCGGGTGGAGGCGTGCCCGTGGGCATGTTGTTGCTATATCCCCAAAATTGCTATTTTGCACAGCGGATTCTAAAACCACCCGCAAGAGCGCACAGACTGCAATGGATTTGTGGAGACGGCCAGGACGCACAGTGCGCACCTCTCTCTACTAGGCTATTATTGTCAACAAATCTCTGTGATTCTAATTTAGCTATAATCAGCAGAAGGGAGGGTGTCAATTCCTTGTGTCAATTGTATTTATGTTCCATGCTCCAATTTACACACGTCAGTTTTATTCATCGATTATGC
Organism: Gymnoscopelus braueri; assembly: GCF_963280865.1. Lineage (NCBI taxonomy): Eukaryota > Metazoa > Chordata > Actinopteri > Myctophiformes > Myctophidae > Gymnoscopelus > Gymnoscopelus braueri. The sequence goes on along the minus strand of NC_137605.1, from coordinate 55,897,835 downwards.
AGGAAATAATGAACTGATTACAAAAATATCAAATTCTCTCTAATCAGTGACATGTAGGTGATACTTATATCTATCAAATGTGGTTTTAGAAATAAGCAACAAGGTCTATGAAAACAAGGCCAAAAGAAGTGACTATAGGCTACATGAGCACTTCAAACCTATATATGTCGTCCATTAAACAATGTGCATATTTATATATGTTGGCTATTTAAAAATAGATGATCTACAAGCTCACAACCGTTCTACCATTATTTACAAGCAACTTCAGAAAAACAAGCCCAATGTGGCTTATAATAATCAGACCAGGCAACACTGCAGACAGGGAGATAGGAGAGCGTATATTGGATTGGGGATAATGGGTATCGCAGTCTCCTCTTAAAGGTAATGGCATCTGGCGCGGTGATTGGTTTTATCATTGTAACGCCCAAACCACACCTATGCATAATGTAACGGGTAGCGCACATGTTAAGCAGGTAAGGGAGGTGTCCCAGAATAGCAACTTTTGCGGGGGAACGCCCCTTCCCCAGTCCTAATCCGATATTAGTGGCTTTAGTAACTTGAACCTTGAATAGGGCCCTAGGAGTCCTGTCTGGTCCTCAATGATCGATATTAGTGGGCTAATCACTATGACAATTCCATTTACCGCACCTCGATAGCAATATCTGTATCACTCACCAGAGCCCAAATTTGGTAAATTCAACTTTTACCGTGTTGTTGCTGTCGGGCAGTACCCTCTTATCTCCATAACTTTTTGTATAGTTAATCCTACTTGATCATACATTTTTTATGCATTTCTGCTACATTTGCTGTTTTTGAATTTGAATCCTCCAAAGTAACAGTTTTGGACATATGAGGTTTCCAACCAACAGAGAAGATGTTAGCAAACAAGCTAACTCGTCCTCCTGTCCTTTAACTAAATAGCTAAACATCGCTTCTGGAGCGGTTTAAAACCATCAACATGTAGGGCCATGTAAGCGCCCTACAATTTGTAGAAATGTGTACAAAATAGCTTCACTGGATACCGTTCCCATTTTACACTGTTTGGTTTCTCTTCAGACTGTTTACCAGTGCGCACCCTAGAAGAGGGGCGTGTTTAACTCCCCTCTCATAGTCTGAGCAGATAGCATTTCCTGTACACAAATATGTGGGCTCCAAGTTCTCGCCCTGCCATTTTTTTATGCAAGAGCATCTGGAAACTCACATTAGGTTGTGCTTTGATTTCATTCCTATGTTCACGAAAAAGTGTTTGTAACCATTTACATGTCTTCCTTGCTGTAATGTTTTTGTTGTTCCAGGTGGAAAGACTGTTGAGTTTGTTCCTTGTGAGTCCATTTAATATTTTCCATAGTACTTTCATATTATTCTATTTTCTAGGTAGGATGTTATTATAATATTATAATGTTCTCATTATATTAGTTAACTTATTGTTATCTATAGTTTGTTTTTATATAAATTACTTACTGTCTGTACTGATTCTTTTTTATACAGGTTTTTTGTTCCTTTGTCATCCAAGGTTTTGTCATTTCCAGATTTTCTAATAGGGCAAGTTTTTAAAAGAAAGATCCCTTCTGAAGGTAACATTTAAATGTTTAAATCTAAATGTGTTTTTGATCTCCTTTCCCTCATGTTTGCATTGATGCAAGGCAAACACAGGCCTGTGATGTCAGTGATGTCTCTCAATATTTTCTTATGTAACTTCTAAAAATGTTGTCAATTAAGGTTGCAGTCTTTTTATTCAACTAGGTCTAGATATGTATGGGAATAGGTTAACATATCATGCATGATAATGATACAATCATCTGTTAGGGAGAAACACAGGGGGAACATTTATTGTCTCCGCCAGGCCGAAAGGCATGGCGAGAGAGTATGTTTTGCACCCCGTCCGTCCGTCCGTGTGTGTGTCCGTCTGTCTGTCACCAGCTTATCTCTGGCACCGTTGGCTTGATTGCAGCAAAACTGTGCACACACACTCCCTGGATGCCAATTCAGAACCTCTGCCCCAAAACTTTCACATGGGCCTGTAATAGCGCCACCAGGAGGCCGATTTGTGCAAAACACATTTTTTGACAGTACTCCTACAGATTTTGTCCAAAAGTCACGCAAATCGGTACACAGTATCTCTATAGTCATTAAACGAAACAGGTCTTTCAGATTTCTCATATTCCATCCTGATTGGCTAAAAATGTCTTCCAAAGTTTGCAGGAGTGCTCCGTTTTGAACAAAATGCCTCAAATCATGAACACAGCATGCAATTTCCGTGAAATTTTGCAAACACAGTCGCATTAGGCCGAGGAAGAACTACAATTTGAATTTTGTCAAATCAGCCTCATGGTGGCGCTATAACAGGCCGATTCGTGTTTTTACCTATAACTGCACCGATCTGTGTAAAACTTTTTATGCACACTCCCTAGGGGTCAAGGAAAAACCTTTGCCCTGCATTTTTCACATCTGCCTTTTATAGCGCCACCAGGAGGCCGACTTATGTAAAACACATTATTTTATACTACTCTTTCCAATTTTATCCAAATTTCACGCAAATCGGTACACATGATCTCTATAGTCATGTGATCACGACGGATGTGTTTGATTTTTCATATTCCATACTGATTGGTTAAGATTGACATCTAAAGTTTGCATTATTGGCTTGTTTTGAACAACATTCCGCAAATCAGGAACGCAGCGTCCAATTGCGCTCAAACTTTGCACGCACATTCACACTATGTTGAGGAAAAAATGCCACCCTTTTAACATTGGCCTGTTTTAGCGCCACCAACAGGTCTAATTTAGCGAAACAAATGTTTTTAACAAAATGCCTCAAATCATGAATGCAGTCAGTGTCCGATTGTCGTGCAAGGCCTAAGAAGAAATGGCACCCTTTTCACGTTGGCTTATTATAGCGCCACCAGGAGGCCACAATAGCCTACCTGACCTGGCGGAGACCTGAGCACTTTGTCTAGTTATAATTGAATTTCTGCTTCTAACTCTTGGTGGCATCGCGACCCAATATTGACTTCTTAGTGTTTCTCTCAGGTTTCAAAAGCGTTATATAACACTTTGGTCCAAATAGTGCCACCAAAAGGCCCAAACTAGATGCTAAAATAGCAAATACCTCCACTACATCTGCATATTTGCCAGGAGAGCTGATATATGCTGGGATTAAGGCTATCCACACGGCACTGAAGATCAACATGCTGAAAGTGATTAACTTGGCTTCATTGAAGTTGTCTGGAAGATTCCTTGCCATGAATGCCAGGGTGAAACTGAGCAGTGCTAGCAAACCAATATAACCTAGTAACAACGCAAAACCAACAGTTGATCCCACATCACACTCATAAACTATGTGTGTTTTTATGAGGAATTGGTGAGGCAGACACAAGCCAGGCTGTGCAGATTATTGCCTGGATGAAAGTAAGTGCCAGAACTGTTCCTCTCTGCTGCATAGCTCCGAACCACTTCATAATTTTTGCACCCCCAGGCTTGGAGGCCTTGAACACGACCAACACCACCATAGTCTTTACCAGGATACACGAGACACACAGCACAAAGCTGATCCCAAATACTGCATGCCTCAGTTGACAAGTCCAGAGCCGGGGACGGCCAATGAACAGAAGTGAACACAAGAAACATAGATGGAGTGACAGCAAAAGTTGGAAGCTGAGTTCTGAGTTGTTGGCGCGTACCATGGGTGTGTCTCGAAGATAGATGAAGATTCCCAGGACAATGGTACACATAAGTGTACCTAGCGACGAGATTGTTGTCAAGCAGATACCCAGGCCCTCATGGTAGGAGAGGAACTCCATGCTCTTAGGGACACAGTGGTCACACTGGGGACTGGACCAGAAGTCCTCTGGACAACTGGTGCACTCTGAAGAGTCTAACAAAGAAGAGATTAAAGGGACAGACAAGTAGAGTGTCAGCCAAAAGATAATCTAATGTACATACACTAGAGGGTCGGGGCGCTGGCCCTTCCCCCTATCCACTGCGCGGTGCTTTGTGTTTGTTGGTCTCTATAATATATAACATATATATATAGAGAATATATATAAATATCCATATAATATCCATATTCATATGTACATTATGTATATAGATTCACCGTCTCTCGCCCTCTCCCTTTAGTTTTTTTCATGAACCTGGTTGCTTGTGTCGTGTATTATGGACCCCAAGTTGCTTATATTAATCTAAAACCAGATAGAAATGTTAAAAGTTATTGTACTAAAGTGAGGAGTAGTCATGTGTTGTAGACAGACCCAGTCTAACTGTCTGCACTTCTAGGCTATTCAAGCACATGATGTTAATCTTGACCTGTTGTTCAAGAGGAAGCCTGCTGCCAGGTGTGAATGGCAATTTACATCACCTTTGTTAACCTGAAAGACACAGGGTCTGGGCCATTGTCTCCACTCCCTTCCTTCAGGCACTTGCAAATCAAATCAACAGATGTTCCTTGATCTTCGTCTAGGTGGGGGTCTCACTGACCCCACACACATAATGCCTGTATTCTAATGTGCTACCTACAGTAGAAGAGTTTACTGAAAATGTGACTTGTTGTTAGTTAGTACTGTCCCACTCCTGAAGCCGAAGGGCTGAGGGAGAGGGCTCCTGGTTCTTATGCTGTTGTACTGAATGCTGAATAAACCAAAGGATGATCAGACCTGATCTGGACGTCTTCTACACATTCTTTTAAGCAGCTAGGCCTGGTAACCCGCAGTCTAGTTATGCCTCGATTTTACCACACTTGTTTCTTGCACACAATCTGGCAACACCGACCTGGTTGCTTGTTTTCTCGCGCACAATCTGGCAACACTGGTGTGGAAGACCGTGCCGACAAACCGTGGAAGTACAAAGGCACAGTAACAAACACACACGCACACACACAGGACGTGTACACAGGCGTGCAATGTTGGAAGAAGGGAGAAGCAGCGAAAACGAAAGCGAAAGCAACAGCGGTGGTTGAAAGGCTCGCGTCTGTTTTTGCTCCGAGGTAATGTGTAAATGAATCGTGCACGATGTGGCTAGTGACATGTGATATGTTGTTGTCGTGTTGATACCGAAACAATGAAATGGCTTCAGTGACACCAGGAAGGGCTGACTTTTCTCTAATGTATAGATAGATAATGTAAATCTACCAGTCTCATTGCTGATCTCTCCCTCAGAACAAGCAATGCAGTCAAAGCAGCAGACAGATTCTCCTTTCCGTCTGGCTAGACGGGTTCCAGGGGAACAGCTCTCACTGCACACTGACCGAGGAGGCTACAGAGGAAAGTAACAACGATCAGTTTCAGTCTAAACCTAATTACATTCACATCATGAGCTCAACATTAGATTTTAGAAAGCTGAAATTACCTTTTTGGATTCAAAGTTCCAGGAGATTCTGTCTTCATCAAGGATGAGTTCTTCATCTCCGGAGGCTGACTTCTTGAACATACCTACATTGAGAAGCTGTGTGCTTCCATCAGGAAACCACGCCCAGTTCATTAGATCGAGGATTGGTAAAGCATCACCATTCTCATAAAATGATACACGATCACCAACAGATGCGGTAAAGTTGACCTTTTCCAGGTAATAGAGAAGCTAGAAATGGTGATGAGCAAATTCATGAAGAGTAAAAGACTTAAACAAATCTACTGTATGCAATATACACTATAATTATATGGTTACATTGACAGGAACTGTTGTATTAACTATACCCCTTGCATCCCCCCCGGGATTTCCGCGCCTGTGTACAACACAACATCAACTGAATGGTTGTGTGTGTGTGTGTGTGTGTGTGTGTGTGTGTGTGTGTGTGTGTATGTGTGTGTGTGTGTGTGTGTGTGTGTGTGTGTGTGTGTGTGTGTGTGTGTGTGCGTGCGTGCGTGCGTGCGTGCGTGCGTGCGTACGTGCGTGCGTCTTATTTTTCACCAATGTCATATTTATATTTTTGAATCCAAGTAGAAACAAGTATGCTGTGAATTAATATCCCACCTGCCATGGCTGCATTTTCTGCAAACTGGCACAGCTGTGCCCAGTGAAAGGCCCTCTTCCTGGCACACATTGCAACATGTCATGGAGGGCATGGGCCAGAGCATACACAGCCTTGTACACATTATACACTGTCCTGAGGTTTGTCACATCCAACAGGGTAGTTTCTGCTGTTCCTATGTCCTCTTGTCCAGTACACACCCTTCCACCAGCATCCACCCACTCTGACGGAAGGGGTGCAAATTTACACTGAAATGTGTGCTCCCAAAACTGCCTCACCTGATGAAACAACAATGAAGAAATAAGCATAAATAAAATAACAGAAATAAAAGCTTAATTGCAAAATTAAACAGAATACTCACCAAGTTATCTTCATTGCCATTGTCAGGGTCATTGTCAGGATGTATTTTTAACAAGAAATCATTGATACCCGGTATCTCTCCACGACGAATGGCAAAACCCAAGGTGCCTCTCAGGTAGGGCAGGTAGTGAGGAGACTGGAGATAATGGTCTCTCCACCAAGCAGGCAGGTAAGATCCATAGCAGACCTGTCACATTCTGCTTTACCACCTGTTGTGTGTTAGGAAGAAAATAACAAATTAATAAATGCATTATATATATATATATATATATATATATATATATATATATGTATATATATATATATATATATATATATATATATATATATATGCTCACTTATATGTTCATAGATGAAGAGATGTCTTTACTTCAATGTATTCTCATTTTAGATTCCATCGGATTATGAATCCCTAAAGGTACATGTATCATAAAACAAACCTCCTCCATGATATTATATATATATCTTCCATATCCAAATACAATGACCACACGAGCTGTGGACGTCTTCATCACAGTGACAATCCTCTGGAGTTTGGCCAGGTCATTGTTAAAGGGCAGAGCCTCTGAATAAGCCACACAACCAAGACCAGACTGTTCCAGGTCAGACTGGAGTAATAGGGCAGCATCACGGCCCCCATCATCATCACTAAACAACAGTCCTACCCAGGTCCACTCAAACCACCTCATGGTCTGGAGTATAGCTCGCACCTGATTGGTTAAAGAATGGAGGGATAAGTGCTTAGGTTAGATTATTCACATAGTGGTAAATCAGTGTGTGAAATATGAACTACTAGATACCAACATGTCTATTGTGTGTACAAGTTCACCTGGAAGATGAAACTTGGTATTGTTCTAAAGAAGGATGGGAACTGAGTCAGGTCACTGAAACAGGAGCAAGCGGCCAAGGGACTTATCTGAAAGAAAAAAAAAAGAAAAAACATCTGTTCTAGTACTAGATCATTGATGTTCAACAGTGGGTCTACTTCAGGGGGGGCGGCAAATCTTTGTGTGATGGAACATTTGCCAAAAAAGGAAAAGGGGAGAAATTTAAATTGTATTTAGCTTCAAACAAGCAGTGACTGCCTTTGCCCTTTGGAATCTCATTCAAGAAAGCAAGTGGATCACAATGTGCTGTTTTAACACTCTGCCCTACCCTATGATTACAATGCAGACTTAATACATCTGTATATCCTTCAGCACCATGGACAGTGACACTGTCATAAAACATATTTTTTTAACCCCTAATGAATTACTAGGCTAGACATTTTACTAAGATACATGGACATTGGCTTTTTCATAAGACGGGCAATAACAACAAATATTTCAGGGTAATCACCTGGTACCCCCCTCCCCATCTCTCTCTCCTACGAGAGAGAGACTGTCATGTCCACGTTATAACATTGTTGAAACCTTATTATGTATAGAGAACAGTGATTGATAAATACGGTTTAATGTTATTATTATACATTTTACATGCTGAATATCACACCACATAGTTTACTCTCCAGTCTATAATATAAAAATCACACCCTGTGTGAAGTGGGCGGTGTCTTCCTAGCTAACCACAATACTGAATGGAGTCAACCAATATATATGCTTTGATCTGAAAGAGCCACTTAACATCTTGACATCAATGGTAGTTATTCCTGCCTGAGATGGAGTTCTCGGAAGAGTGTGCAGAGTGTTCATTACATCATTGTCTTCTATGGGAATATTAATAAGTCTGTCTCGTGTAGCTGGCATTAATGAAGTGGGAAGTCTAAATATCTTTTGAAACAAAATCTTTTTGGCAATAACATTGTTTGCATTCTTGATAGCATTCTTGCTTTTCTCAAACATCTTCCATTTACCGATTATCTTGGCTACTGTGTTCCAGGAAATCTTAACTGCAGCGGCAATTATTTTGTAAGTTTGGCAAGATCTGTGCTTTGCCACAATTCTGTCTTTGAGCTCTTCTGGAATACCCTTTGATCTTACCATTATCATTTTATCCTTTTGCTTTTCCTTTTTTGGGTTCTTCTTTACGTTTCTCACCAAGTCTCGTCTCTTACATTTATGGATTATGTTGGTAACTGTGTTCTTAGAAATCTTAGGTTTGCCTGAAATTCTTCTGTAACCTTGGACAGATCTATGCTTTGTCACAATTCCATCTTTAACCTTTTCTGATATATGCTTTGATCTTAAAGAGCCACTTCTAGGAAGACTTTCTATTTTCTTCTCAATATCGGTTTTCCCTTTTCTCATTTCAGCCATAGTGATCTTTGACTTCTACTTTACTGTTCTCACGAAATGGACAGAATCTAAGTAATATACTAGTGTTACATCACAGTGGTTTTAGATTAGTTTCGTCATATGTATCACTAGCCAATCACAGCATGTGTCTTGCTAGCTAATCACAATACTGAATGGAGTCGATCAATCATGTACAAAAGATAAATAAATTTATTGAAACACTCTTTATGATGGACAAAACCATAACTTAAAAAAAACAATTTTATGTTTTTTTTTTAAGTTATGGTTGCTTATATAGGGCTATGCACATGTGTCATGTGACACTGGCCAATCACAGTCCTGAATAGATTGTGATTGGCCAATCACAGGGCAGGATAATTGTACAAATTTCCAAACCTCACTTTTAGGGGCGGTTTCACTGCCCAAGATATTTGTACATTTTTCCAAATCTCACTTATAGGGGCGGTTTCACCGCCCAAAAAGAAAAAGCATTACAGTATATCAGACCAATGGATGGGCCCGACTTAGTACTGTAGGATTCCTACTCTCAGGTCTGGACAAAGAATCAAATTATTGTGACAGCGGTGTTCAGCACTTTCTGCCGGAAGGTTGCTGGTTCCCCCCCAACACGGCTGAAGTGCCCTTGAGCAAGGCACTGAACCCCTAACTGCTCAGTGGCTAAAAGTATAAGACTGTGGTTGTACTGGTCAGCTCCCAGATTTTAGTGTGTGTGTGTGTGTGTGTGTGTGTGTGTGTGTGTGTGTGTGTGTGTGTGTGTGTGTGTGTGTGTGCTTAAGATTTTTGCCCGAACCCGACGGGACCTGACCCGGCCCGTCGCCACGGGTCGGGTCCCGCATATGTAGGCAAGCGCAGCGCGGTAGGCCTATGTTATGTTGTCTGTCTGTCTCTGTGACTGTTCACTGTTGTAAGCTGCACTTGACTGTGTGTGTGTATGTGTTTATGTGTGTGTATGTGTTTATGTGTGTGTGTGTGTGTGTGTGTGTGTGTGTGTGTGTGTGTGTGTGTGTGTGTGTGTGTGTGTGTGTGTGTGTGTGTGTGACGCCCCCCCCTTCCCTCTCCCTCATGACCTGCCTTGACCAATAACCTGTCAGATGCGTTGATCTGAATGTGACAGCTGTCAGCGAAACGACAATAACGAACAGCTGCACGGCAAAGGTGAACAATGGAGAAAGAAATGGAGTCTGGTGAAGTGAAAAGGAGACTGGCATCTGGTGATTATGTTTAGTTGTGCAAGAAATGTCTGATTTATTAAACTTCTTTGACAAGGTGCATGACGAGAACAATGATCAGGTGGATTTTGTGCAATGCAAAAGCTGCAAAATTGTGCTCCGTCAAAGCAGCAGAAACACAGGGACTTCCACACTTAGCAGGCACACAGAGCGGTGTGAAGCTGGACTGCTGGTCAAGGCAAGTCAACCAAGTGTGGCATCGTTTTTCACAACTGCTAAAGCCTTGCCCGCAAAGGTGAAACAAAATGTGTCCGCTTTTGCTGTAAAGATATTAGGCAGTTTAATATTGTGAATGGAGAGGGCTTTGGAGATCTTGCGCAAGAGATCATTAACGTGGGGGCTGAGGCCCTGGTTGCCCAAGGTACGATTCCAGGCCACGCCAGCATATGTGTTGATGAAATGAAATGTGTCCCTGAGCAAGACTCTTAACCCCTAATTGCTCACAGGCCCTCATTGCAAACAAGCCCGCAAGGACTTTCATGAACGTCCTGTTAAAAGGAATTATCCTAAAAGGAATTATCCTTATCCCATTGGAAGATCCAAAGCCTGGAGAGAATGTCTGACGGGAGATTGTCAACAAGCTAGTGACAAAGTTTGGCATTGAAGCTACTTCTCTGAGCAGAATTGTGTGGGATATAACATTAGGTTCTCTCTGTGTCCATACATCCGACTCGATTGCATTGACCACGTAATCAACACAGTCTTACGCCATGGACTTGACATTGCAGAGTTGAAGAAGGATGTTGCTCTCGATATAGGAGAGACACTTACTGCTGCGAAAGAGTTAGTGAGGTATGTTAAACAGACTGGGCTGGCAGCTCAACTGTCCAAAACTCTGTTGCAAATGGTGGACACCCGGTTCAGTACAGTTTTCCTCACAGTGACCAATGTTCAGGACATTTACCATGAGCTCTATGAGAAACTGGAAGCGCGTGGAGAGAGTGAACAGATTGAAAAAATAGCCCCCGACTAGTAGACTTCCTGAGGCCTTTCTACGAAGCGTAGAAGGAACTCGAGGGAGACCAGTATCCTTCACTCAATCTTGTGTGCCTTTGGCATGAGAGACTCAAACGCCATTGTCAACCCCACCTACTGGCCACCATCGGACAGGGACCATGTGTATGCGGATACCCGCACTCTTCTCCGGGCCATGTCTGCAGCACCACGAGATGTTGACACTGATGGAGAGGCTACGGGAACACCAGCTCCTTCTGCCCAAAATGCGGACACTGAGTTTGCAGAGTGGGAAAATGAGCAGAGAGGCGCAGACGAGGGAGGAGTTGACGAGGTGAATCTGTATATTGCCCAGACGCCTGTCATGGCTGATGAAAGAGATGTCCTTGGCTGGTCGAGTGCCAACAAGGCACAGTACCCAAAGCTGGCACGGTTGGTTAGATCAGTGCTTTGCATCCCGGCCAGCAGCAGTTCCAGTGAACGGGTTTTCAGAGCTGCAGGCAGAACCATCTCCGAGCGGAGGACATCGTTGAAAAAGTCCACAGTGGATTCCATCCTTTTTCTTCATAACAACTTATAATATTGGTGAGCACTGTAGCCTCTAGCCTTTAATTAGTCATTGGTAACTAAGCATTGTAAGCCTTAAATGTAGGCTTAGTCTCACTCTCTTGTGATTGTATCATTTTCACTTAGCCTTTAGCCTTTTTTATTTTTTTCAGCTGCTGCTGCGCTGCTGCGGCCTGAGGCCCTGCGTGCGCTGACTTGTTGGGTCTATTAAGAAGATGTGTTAATTCATACAAAGAAGAAGTTTTGTTTACGGACTAAAATAACAAATGTTGGTTACTTTATTTGTTTAGCCTATTTTGATATTAATCCGGAAATGTTTAGTTACTGGACTGATTCAGGCTATCCATATAAATATATATATATATATTTTTTTTCATGTTATATGTTTCATGTTGTTATCCTTGGCTTTTATTTAATTTATCCTAGGCTAATTTCATGAGCCCAGAGTCCCAGACTTTATTTAATATGTTTTATTTTAGTAGCACAATGTAACGTTTTGTAAACACGAAAGAATGTTAAATTGTCCTCCAGACCTAGTGCATTAGAGCCTAGTTTGATTTAAGTCAATATTTCTTCACAATTGAATTGTTATCGCTATTAAGTATACGTTTTTTTGGTTTGTTGGTTTGTTGTTTAAATATAGGCTACTTTTGTATAGCCTAATAGACGTTGTTTGATCTATAATAGAGAGAGACTCCAACAATGTTTATTTGTTCCTTACTTAGGACGGTTATTATTATTATTTTTCTTTCATTGTATACATGTATAGCCCTATTTGCTGATTTTGCTCCAAGCTGTTCTTTAAAAAAAAAATAAAGACAGTTGGAAAAGGGTAGAATGACTCATGTTCTTAACGAATTATCATGATGTAATGAGAAAAAAGGTTGCATGCAGCAATTAAGCTTGTGTGTGTGTGTGTGTGTGTGTGCGTGTGCGTGTGCGTGTAGGGCTTTGCTGAAAATGAACACTTGTGCTCAGCTACTACCCTGGGTAAAAACAGACAAACAAAAAAGCAGATGCATTGAGCTCCGACCTTTAGAAAACCTGCTTCCCACTCCATTCACAACCTGCCCTCTCTGCTCTGCTGCAAAGAAATATCATCTCCGTCGGTTGAAAACCTTGTGTGTACAAAACTGTTACTTTCCATTTTGACTTAAAAAAAAAAATAGCAGACCCACAAGCTTACAACATATCACACTTTAATGCGTTGTGACCTTGCTGATTGACTATTTTTGCTACTTTGGTCTAGCACTGCAGTATGACGAAATAGGGCATTCATTTAAAAAGAGAAGGAAAAAAACCACAATTTAAAAGTTGACATATGGAGACACAAGGTTTCTTCCCGACAGCAACGATTATGTTCCATGTCTTTCAAACTGCAAAAAGACCAAATATATTATTTATCATATTTTATATTTGCAAATAGCCAATTAAGTACAATTAAGCATAATACTGTATGGCAAAAAGGGATTAAAGTAGGAAACTTACCATGGGCACTCGGTAAAAACCTAACATTCTAGAGATGGCAATAGAACTTTTTGAGGTATAAGGACCCACAATTCCGAGCACTGGAGGAGACCCGGCACAGCTCTCATCCAGTGTAAACTGCTCCTCTCTCCCACTGATCAGTGACATCGCTGCACGGAATCCAACTCCAAGCGTGACACATGTATCATAGATACTGTATCCCAGAGTCACATTGGGCAGCAGGCTGGGGCTTCTGTTGATCTCATTGACGGCAAAAGCCATGGTCTGGGCCAATCTGAACAATTGGATGTTAAAACTAACACACAAAATTACACTGTAACCTTGAATATCATTGCTGCCAGAAAACATATATCTCCATATTGAAAGGTTTTATGTTTTTGTTTAATAAATCAATGCCGATCTACAAGCTCACAAGACATTGACTGCACCACAACGCCTTGTGAGCTTGTGGATCGACTAGTTTAGCAATTTTTTAAAAAGAAAATATTCAAGTGAAAGTGAACGTGGTTAAGTGTGTTAAGGGGCTTATATACATATTGAACTAATGAAAAGTATTAGCAAGAGCTTGTGACTAAATAATATCAACAATGGATCCAAGAGTAACAGTTTTGAATACAAGGTTTCCACCCGACAGCGACTATTATGTACATTTGTAGAAATATACAAATCAACTAATCCTGGTTCTATTTATCGAAACATGGTCAGTGTTCTCTTGCTTGCTAGTTTTACCACGGTTCTCCGTTTACTACTCACTATGGGATATCAGCGCCCTCAGGCGATGAGACAGAGCAACACACACACTCCCGGTGCCAATACTGATTGGCTAAGGGTATGTCACGAGTCCGGAAGACCCGGGAGTATAAAGCTCCCTCGTGACGTAGGCTCTTCCTCTTTTCTCCACTCTGCAAGCGAATGCGCAGAAATTCACACACAAGAAAGCAAGAAATTTTTCAACTTAAACCCAACGAGGGAATACGGAGTATATCCCCACGGGAAAATCCTTGCAAATAAGTTTTCTCCCGGAACTTATTATTAAGTATTTATTTATTTATTTACCTATCCTCTCAGTTTTCCTTAATTCTTGGTCTGTTCTGGAAAAGCCGGTTAGCTGAAAAAGCCGGTTAGCTGCTAACACCGGTTAGCAGCTACTAGCTCATTCATTCATTCAGTGGCTAGGCTAATACTAGCAGCTACTAGGCTACGCTACTGGCTAGGCTTTAGCCTGTTGTTTTCCCAGACCGAGGACCAAGATGGAACCACCGAGGAGTTGCGGGTTCGCGGAATGCGACCCCCTCATCGCCGCAGACGACCCCCACCGCGTCTTCATCCACTGCTTGGGGGTCGATCACGCGTTCTGCGCCAGGACCCACCCGGGTGAGACAGATGCGTGCCCTAACTGCACAAGGTTAACCGTTTCTCAACTTGACGCTCGGCTCGTCAGGGCTAGGACCCTGGTCGGCTGGACTAGACGAGATAACGGTGAGACCTCCACCGCCACCGGACCGGGGACCCCAGTCGGGCAGCACGAGCGGCCCCCCGGCTCATGGGACCCCCACCGGTGCCGATGCCAAGACTAGAGCGTCAAGCGTCCACGACGCTGACGCCACCTCCCGCCACCTCCCCCCCTGCCAGCGAGGAGTCGATGGCTCTTCACGATGACGACATGGCGGAGGACGGGGAAGATTTCCTGGAGCTCCCGTCGTACCAGGACACCCAGGAGGTGTCCACGACGAGCCCCGGACGGGGAGAACCTCCCGCAGCCACCGAGGAAGAGATCCTCGAACCTGTGGCGGCTGGTTTCAACGAATGGCTAGCCTCACTAAGCAACAGGTTGTTAGCAGCGCTGTTCTAGCTTAGCTTGCTAGGACAACACCAGCTCGTTAGCCTCTTCAGAGCCGGCGTCTGTACCACGAAGAACGAGGCTACAATCGGGTGCTTTGAGACACATAAAGGGTTTTCATAAGAGTATGTTGAACTGTTGATGCTGTTTCCGTGTTTTATTCTGTTCCATTAAAATTTCCCAAAATACACAAGCACACTTCCAGCCCCGGTCAGGAGGTCACGACGCTAGGGGTCCCTGGGGGTCCCCGGGCGTCGATGCCCTCCTCTATAAGCCCATTGTGCCTATCAGGCCTGCTTTCACAGCATGATAGACAATAATGGGATACTTCTCTGCCTGTTTTCAACAACTGTCGGGGTGCATCGATGCATAGGGATCACTAGGTGGTCCCCGTGTTGATAACCACCCCTTATAAGCCCAAAGCGCTTGGAAAGTCCCTTGGTGACTTTCCAAACGCTGCTGGGATGAATACTGTGCATGCGATGAACAAGACAAAGGTAATAAACCCATTGCTAATTCTATACGCCAGTGTACATGGGTCACGCCAAAATTTTCCAATTCTACCATCCATCCGGCAGAGGGCGCCAGAGGCCCACTGTGGGAAGGAAGGTTTGCAAGATGGCGGTGCGGGTCGAAGGTCACTCCAATATTTACAACCTGCCAAGCACCGTGTCACGCCAGCCTCTGGAGGGCGACAGAGTGCTTCCTTCGGTGGAGGTGGCTCCGTCGCTTCCTTTAGCCAGGCCAAGAAGCCTAGACAAGATGGCGACGGACTTTGTAAACACCAAGGGAGCAGCGTGGAATGCTTCCGTACTCAGTCACGTGACCCCCACGCTTGCACGGGCCCTGTGGGTTAGGTGTCGACGTCACCTGTTTCCATGGAAACGGATGTCAACGTCTCTTCACTCCTGGTGAGTTAACCGTGACTATTACTAGCTATGGTATGCTAGGTTAGCATAGCCTCCAGTCAGACTGCTGTTGTTTCACTTAGTGGCTGACTAGCCTCACTAACATCGACACAGTTAAAGAGCAGTGTTGTTTTGGTGCAGTGCTTAGACAGTCCCCTAAAACAACACGTGGTGACCATAGCTCTCCTTCGTTCTTGGTTAGCCAAACAACTACAGGTAGCGGCTAAAGGCTAAAGGCGACCTGTAGCTAGGCTAGACTAGACCAGACTAAGCTTACAGGCTAAGCTAGTTAGCCCTTTGTCTACACTACCACGATGGAGGCTCAGGTTCACTGGGTGCCTTGAGACAAACATAAAGGGTTTTCATAAGAGTATGTTAAACTGTTTATGTTGTTTTACACTGTCTTTGTGCTTTATTTTGTTGCATTAAAAATGTACTAAAATACACAAGCACATTATCCAGCCCCGGCCAGGAGGTCACGACGCTAGGGGTCCCAGGGGGTCCCTGGGCGTCGAAGGCCTCCTCTATGAGACCATAGAGTCAGGCTGATGTTGTTTCACTTAGCGGCTGACTAGCCTCACTAACATCGACACAGTTAAAGAGCAGTGTTGTTTTGGTGCAGCGCTTAGCCAGTCCCCTAAAACAACGCTGCGGTGGGCATAGCTCTCCTTCGTTCTTGGTTAGCCAAACAGCTACAGGTAGCAGCTAAAGGCTAAAAGCGACCTGTAGCTAGGCTAGACTAGACCAGGCTAAGCTTACAAACTAAGCTAGTTAGCCCTTTGTCTACACTACCACGATGGAGGCTCAGGTTCATTGAGTGCTTTGAGACACACATAAAGGGTTTTCATAAGAGTATGTTAAACTTTTTATGTTGTTTTACACTGTCTCTGTGCTTTATTTTGTTCCATTAAAAATGTCTTAAAATACACAAGCACGTAATCCAGCCCCGGTCAGGAGGTCACGACGCTAGGGGTCCCAGGGGGTCCCTGGGCGTCGATGGCCTCCTCTATGAGCCCTTTGTGCCTGACAGGCCTGTTCACAGCATGGCAGACACTAACGGTCTCTAATGGACGCCACAGTACGAGTCCGCTGGACCGCGTGGCGACGTCATCGGTCCCCGTGGAAATGTGCACGTTGCCCACGGGACTGATAACAGCAGCGCCTCCTCCCGACTCGCTCGCTCGGTGAGCAGCTTTTGGGAGGGTTGCAATCCGAATCTGTTTTTATCCCAGTACATCAGCGTTGCACTGTGTTTTACTGGTTAAGCTCAGTACGGCAGTGACACACTGTGGTTGTACTGGCCAGGCTCCCCTGAACAACAACAACACATTGTGGTTGAACTGGTGTGTTTTCCACATGCCTTGTGTTACTTCCTATGTCAGACGAGTGTGTCTCTCTCATGCGGAAGATAAAAGCAGCCATGACTCTAAGAGAGAAGGTTCTCTCTCTCTCTCTTGAGCATGAGCGTTACCAGAGAAATATCTACGAATCAGAACCGACTGGGTTTCTGTTCAAAGCTTTTTCTGGTGAGAAAAAGGGGGGGGGGGCGTACGGCCCTTTCTGAATCTGAAAGGCCTCAACAAGTATCCATTTCTTTGTTGACGACCGTAAAAGCTGTTGCAAAACGGTACATCAGGGGCACTGATGGGCGGGCATCAACCTCTAGGTTGCTTGCCTCCACGTTCCAGTCTGGCCTCCACACAGAGAATTCCTGCACTTCGGCTACAAAGGGGAGTGTACGAGTACACGGTTTTTCCCTTTGGTATGTCATTGAGCCTGCGAGTGCGCGTGCAGTGTACCAATGCGGCCATAGCTCCACTGCGGCGACAGGGGATCGGTCTGTCGACTTAACTTCGACGACTGGTTAATTGCTGGCTCAGAGGAGGAGGTGGCACGGCACACGGCCGTGGCCCTCTCCCACCTGACGTCGCTATGTTCACAATCAACGTCCAGAAGAGCGTTCTGGTTCCATCTCAGCGGACCACCTTTTGGGGGATCTCGCTGGACTCGAACACGCTCAGAACGCGGCTGTCCAAGGCAGGTTAGACAGCGTCTTAGCTTGTGTGAGGTCTTTTCGCGTAGGGCGTCAAGTCACTTACAAACTAGGCATGCAGGCGGTGAGTCTCATGGCTTCAGTCATTCACTTAATCCGCTTGGGCAGGTTCTACATGAGACCTGTATAGAGGTGGCAGCGGGCTCTTCGGATCCCACTCACCTCAGGCTTTCAGCAAGTGGTGGTGTTCCAGGGTGTCGTGGAGACACTCGGATCGTGGTCGCAGGTGGCTTTTATGTCCCAGGGGGTCAGTATAGGCGCTGTGATATCACAGAAGGTCATCACCACGGACGCCAGCCTCACAGGGTTTTTCCTCGCTCTCAAACAGTTCGGTGCTCGGTTTCCGGGTTGTTCTGTCTCGATCAGAACATACAACACCGCGACCATGTGCTATGTCAACAAGCAGGAAGGTTTGGCCTCCCTGGTGTTGGACGGTTTGGCGTGCGAGATGGCGCTGTGATGCGACTCACGTCTCGCGTCCATTCAGGCGTTCCAGGTGCAGAGTCTCCTGAACGAACTGCTTTATGCTTTCCCACCAATAGAGCTGATCCTTCCCATGTGGGGGAGGGTCAGGCTCCGAGGGTTGTTGATGTTGCTGGTGGCCCCAGCATGGGACACGTAGAGGTCAGGAGATAACTCCTCTCCTTCACGACGTGCCTTGGGCCCTCCTTGTCGGCAGGGACTTGCTGCGGCAGGGAGGGGGGACGCCCTCAGGACCTAGACCTATGGGTCTGGCCCGTGAGAGGGTGAATTTGAGCTCGTGTGGCCTTCCCCCTGACGTGATGGCTACCATCCAGGGCGCAAGGGCCGTGTCCACGAGGAATGCTTACGAGGTCAGATGGGGGTTGGAACAGTCACCAGTGGTGGTGGCTTTCCAGGCCTCGATGTGTAGCATTCTTACTTTCTGCAGAAAAGGCTAGATCGGGATTTATCCTTCTCAACAGTGAAGGTGTTTTGGGGCGGCCATTTCGCTTGCCACGAAGTTTCGATGGCAAGACGGTGGGCCAGCACCCCTTGGTGCGCCGGTTTTGTGCGGCGCCAGGAGAGCCAGGCCGGGTAACAGGCCACTGTTCCCAGCCTGGGATCTGACGGTTGTGCTGGAGGCACTATGCTGTCCATCGTTCGAGCCTTTTGAGTCTGTGGATCTGAGGATCTTTAGTCTCAAAACGGTCCTCTTGGTGGCCCTGTCTACGGCTAAACGGGTCAGTGACATGCATGCACTCACGGAGTGCATGAAGTGTTTTAACAATGACAGGAGGGTTTTGCTTAAACCTAACCTGACGTTCGTTACCAGGACCGGGGTGGCCCCGGATCCGGGTGAGTTGGTAGCCTTCCATCCGCCTCCCTTCGTTTCGGCGGAGGATAGGCGGTTGCATTGTTCTGTCCAGTGAGAGTTGAAGCTCTATTGTCAGAAGACAGCGGCCAATCGCTCATCGACGTAGCTCTTTGTCTCTTTTGGGCCTTGGGGTTCAGAGGAAGGCGGTCAATAAGGCAACGTTTTCTAGATGGATCCGAGATGCCATTAGGTTGGCTTATGTGAGTAGTGGTGCCCCTGTCCCGGAGGGTCTGAGGGCTCACTCTACTAGAGGCATGGCTACATCCTGGGCTCTCTACAGGGGAGCTTCGATCCAGGAGATCTGTGCAGCCGCAAATTGGTCGTCCCAATCGACTTTTGCGGTTTTCTACAGCCTGGACGTGGCGGCGTCATCCTTGGCGCGCGCGGTCCTAGGCGTAGCGGCTGCCTCCAGGCCAGTGGAGGGAAGGGAGTAGGCTTGGGGCTTTCTCCCTATTTCTCGACTTCCTCTGGGGTTTCCGTGGGACCAGCTGGGCTGGCTCCCAGGAGATGGGGCCCTGTTCCTCATATTGAGTTATGAGGCAGGCTTGTGTCTGCCTGATTAGTAAATAGGCGGACTCTGGAGTCTGTCAGGGCCTAGCTTGATTATCTATACCGCATCCCAGCCCGGTGGGTTGGGGGCGCCCATGGGGCCATAGGTCACGTCCAGGGGGGACGTGACCTAGGAGCTGAGGGACGTGCGGGGTTGTCAGGGTTGTGTGGCTCATTACCTCAAGGGGGGCTTATGAATCCCATAGTGAGTAGTAAACGGAGAACCGTGGTAAAACTAGAGGTTACGAATGTAACCCCGGTTTTAGTAGGTTCGGAGTTTACTACTCACCAGACACCCCTTTCTGTGCGCATTTGGCATGCAGAGAGGAGAATGTTAAGAGGAAGAGCCTACGTCACGAGGGAGCTTTATACTCCCGGGTCTTCCGGACTCGTGACATACCCTTAGCCAATCAGTATTGGCACCGGGAGCGTGTGTGTTGCTCTGTCTCATCGCCTGAGGGCGCTGATATCCCATAGTGAGTAGTAAACTCCGAACCTACTAAAACCGGGGTTACATTCGTAACCTATAGTTGTGATACTTACTGATAGCAAGAGGTTGCTTGGAGGTAAAAGACTGCTCAGGGAACACAGAGGAGACGTGGAACGGAAACAAACCACCCAGAAGCACGTCTCCAGCCTTGTACAATCTGTTGAGATTAAACTGTGCCTGTAACTCACAAGAAGATGAGGAAGACAAAGGAGAAGGACGAGAATAATATCAAGTATGAAAACAGGTGTATGTCTAGAGAAACCCTCATGACTGTCCTCCTCTGTCTAACACCCTCCTCCCTTCTCTAAATCCATTGTCCGGTTGGTACGTTTTATACACAGTGCTGTGCCATCCCCTGTGCCACCTTATTACGTAATCCCTGTTCCACCTTATGGCATTACGTAATTCCTGTGCCACTTTATGGCATTACGTAATCTATTACAACACCCATCTGGGCAGAGACAGAAGTAGAGACAGGGCTTAAAGGAGCATTTCACCCCTGGAAGAACTTGCAGTCACTCAATGTTAATAATATATATATTAATTATCTATTATAATATAGTAGATAACAGTAGCAAAATTTCAAATTTGCACCCTATGGCCCGAAAAATATAGAAGTCTTGACTTTGACTGGATGACTGGGGTTTGGCTGCATTACTACAATGACCACAATGCTTTGTGGCACTGCACTTCCTTGTGGGGAGGAGGCTGCGTGGGGGCGTGGTCTACATTGTAACTTTCCCCTCCCAGTTCTCACTACAACAACATCAACAAACACATACAGCACATTGGCCAGTGTTGCCATGTCTGCTTATTATAAGCGGCTGGTTTCTAAAATATAGTTGATATTTGGGCTCGTTTCCAAATGTTTTGATTGTTGTTTAAACCATTGGTTCTCAAACATGTTCATGTACTTTTCCACGGACCCTCATCTGTGCACTGCGCGCCAACATATTTGCCAGGGAGACCCTACCAAAAATGTGTTGTTAAAATGTTTAAAAAATATTCCACATTTTGCACTTTTTTCCCCTCAAGATTTTTTGGAAAATAGCAGATCTACAAGCTCACACTGCGTCACATCGTTACGCGTTGTGAGCTTGTAGATCGGCAATTTTCAAATAGCCCATGCTCTTGGCACAGGTATTTTCTTTTGGGCTTGTTTTCATATACCTGGTTGCTTATTTCTCTCACAAGATCTGGCAACTGAATGCTGAAGAATGATGAATGTTACGTTACAACTTTTCCGACTTTTTTGTCTACCTTTGGATCACAAAACACGACATCGAAGCCATGTTCTTTCTTGGACCACGTGAAATCTGCCTCTGTTGAACCAGTACAGTTGGACCAGTAGGCCTACCCATTGCAAGTTTGCTATATCTACCAGAATGTCAGTCCCATCATCACCGTGTCTTTGTTGCGCCAGCAAGGTGAAACTATAGTCTTGGCTGCTGTTGTATTGTCTTCTGTATTGATTTGATTGTATCTTATAGTAAACTAAATATATCATGTATAAATTAGCATAGTAACACTAAACGTGTGTGTCTCTGTGCGCGCACGCACGTGCATCAATTTTTTTTTCTACATTCCATCCCACCATGTAGACAGTCCGGTGCTGGTGACGTGACGTCCATCTTCTACTTGGGAGTCGGGACATCCATGGAGATGCAAAATAGTCAACAATATAATAATAAAACAAAACGTTTCATACTCATGTCATGTGTGACTCCTTATCTCTGAGAGCATGTTTCACTGTCATTTCCAGTTATATTCTTTGGACTAAACTTATAGAAAACATGGGCATTACTTTAGAATTACATCGTTTTTTTCCCTCTTTTTTCAAATGAGACCGTTTCATGCTTTCAATTGGTGTTTATGGATAATATTAGATTTTACTATAGCCTATTGTATCTAAGACTAGTAAAGTTGAATCCAATGTGCTGGGGTCCCCAGAAAAATTATGATTACATGTAGAAGTAAATACTAACAGAATGTACAAGAGTTTTTCACTATTATATCTGTAATGCTTACAGTCATGTAATTATGTACCATTCTGCCAAATGAAAGACCATCTCCTATCATGAAACAGTTCAAAAGAACCCTTATAGAATTGGGTGTAAATACATTTTGTCATTATAAATGCTTACACAATGTAGAATATACCAATGAGTAGAGCAAGCAGTGTGTAAATGTAACCGTTTTATTTAGAAAAAAATATATATGGCTGTAGTGTCCCAGGTCTTCATCTGCAGTTCCTTCATTTTTGCAGGCTGATGACAACTTTCTGTCCTGTCATTGGAAAGAACACATTAGATTAGATTTAGTTTACATGGATATCATCCGACGTGATACCTAATTTATTCTTAGTTGCATGCGCACCAAAAATAGCAGACCTACAAGCTCACAAAGTGTCGAGTCCGCGACGCGTTGTGAGCTTGTAGATCTGCTATTTTCGGGACCTGACGTCGTCATGTACTGAGTAGCTCTGAAACATGTCAGTCATGGCGGAGCTTCAACCTGGTGTTTGCACTTTCTACATGTACAGACCGTACATCTACATAAACGTTCATATTTGAAATATAAAGTGCTGACCTCATGCCACGGATGTTACAATTTGAATCAGGTGGGTCTAAGTACCAGTATCTTCCGTATTGTTTAATAAAAAGCATTTTAATCCAATCGGTGGCCATTTTCTCCTTATGCTTTCAATTACGCGACCCTATCGGTTGGGATGTATATTGCACTATGATACATTATACATCTAAGAGAAAATGGCCACCATTCGGATTTAAAACATTTTTTATTGAAAAATACGGAAGATACGGGTACTTAGACCCATCCGATTCCAATTGTAACATATGTGGCCACGGGGTAAGAACTTTATATTTGAAATATGAACGTTTATGTAGATGAAAGGGTTGTGAATGGAGAAAGTGCCAAAACCAGGTTGAAGTTCCGCCATGACAGTCATGTTCCCTGTGGCTACAGGCAAAGTCAACAATAACAAACGTTCCGTTCACGCCACGGCTCCACAAGCTAGTTTAGTGTACCCGAGGGATACAACATGAGATTATAGTGATAGTGGCAACTTTACAGCATGTTTACTTACTCGAGAGACAAGCGTCCACCGTCCACGGTCCGTGTACATTCTGTCAGTTCCACTAGGAAACATCCCCGACGGGTTGTTGCTCCTCACTGTCCGCATAGCTGCGTGTGGGTCCGGGTACTAAAGTATAACTCTGATATGTTTGCAGACGCCATGATAGTACATGTGAGGTAGCTAATGGGAGTGGTCGAGTGGGGAAAGAAGGTTGAACAATGTTACGGTGACACCTTCGGGGCCGGTCCTTTGAGCTATGGGGGTTGGTTTGGATTTGAACTACACCTGTAGTCACCTGCAGTCATGTAGTGCGGACATAAGGTGAGAAGCTGCGGAAAACGTAATTTGACACTATGGGCAGCAAAATCGGCGAAGTGTCCCTTTAACATACATTAACAATACTTTCATACATGAAAATATGAAATCACATATTGGGCCTCTCATCCACAACCGGTGGCGGACAGTAACTAAGTACATTTACTTGAGTTCTGTTCTTGATTACATTTTTGGAGTTTTTTGACTTTTAGGCTTTTAGGCTACTACATTTACTGTTGAGGAAAGACTTTCGCACACCTAGAGTAAAAGCTTAAGAGCAGATGCGTAGGCGTAGGCGAACAAGTGCACGTCAATAATAAAAGAATACGTATGCATACGCGAACTGCCGAACTGCACGGTATAGGAGCACATTTATTGAAGGAGAAGTAACGTTTTGGTCACTGATGAGGCATGAAGGCTACTACATTTCAAATAGAAATATTGGACTTTTGACTCCACTACATTTCTGGGAAGAGACCCAAACTACAAAACATATATTATGAATTAACCACTTCAGCCCAATTTAAAATGTAGTGGAAAATAGCAGATCTACAAGCCCACAACTTCGAAAAGGTCTGACATTTTTACTTAAAAATTATATTATATTGTATTATTATAATTAAAATTAACAAAGTGACATGTTCCTGACAAACGAATATGGACATGACTGACATCATGGTACTGCCCAGTGCCACTGGGTTACTAAGAGTTGCGTCGAGGGATCAGAAACACTGCGGGTCACATATTGCCGTCATGTGGTTAACATAGCTCTACATAGTTACAAGCGGATGATTTGAATCCATTGTTTTCTTAGGGAGCATCTGTTTTGCTAGAGGAACATTTTCTCTCCGTCTGCCATGTTTTCACGCACCACATACCCTACCAACAGTCAGCAAAAAGTGTGACTCCTTACCCTTCTTCAAATCCGCCATAAAAGAGCACCTATCTGCAATTTGTAACTGGTCCCTGTATAAAGTCTAAGCTTAACACCAGAAATGTCCCCCCTGCGCACCCCCACCTGTTTACTCTACATATTTTATTTTATTGCTACTAGTGTTGATTAGTACACATTAGCACAGGACCACAATGGAAACAAGCCCTTACGGCTTTTTATGTTATCCTTTTACCACCATTTGTATAATTGTACCACTGTACTTTTTTGCAAACTGTTAATAAAGTATTCAATCAATCAATCACTCTCTGAAGTAATTTTTTTTGTTTCAAATGTTTCAAAGTGAATCTCTCAGTTACAGCAGCATTGGTGTAACCAGCACCACTGTGAATAAGTTTGTGTTTAATGGTGAAACTATAAGGCAGAGAGCGTTGATTCCAAATTGTTAAACATCTGTACGTCCACAGATCGGGCTCCAGACCAACTAGAGGCTCTAGATTTTCAGCAAGACCAAATCATGAATCTGGTGTTTGCAGGTGCTCTGGAAAACTTTTCTGCACATTCACCCTCTGAAAGGAATGCCAAAACGCTCGCCCCAAAACACAGTCGCCCCGGGAGCTAATCCGGTGACCTACCTGGTATTCCTAAACGTAACCTCAGTAAACTATGCCTGAACCTAACCTTATTCCTAACCTTAACCTCAGTAAAACGGTGCCTGGGGAGGCCATAACTGAGTGGTTAGTGAGCCCGCCTAGGGAGCCAGAGGCCCTGGTTGCCACAGGTACGATTCCAGGCCAGGCCAGCATATGTGTCGATGAAATGAAATTTGTCCCTGAGCAAGACTCTTAACCCCTAATTGCTCACATGTTCTCATTGGAAACAAGACCGCAAGGACTTTCATGAACGACCTGTTAAAAGGAAAAAGAAAAAAAAGGAATTTACCGTAAACGTAATTCTAACCTTATCTTCAGTAAAACAAATACAAGAATACAAGAACCATCCTAGCGTGCGGTCGGCGGTCCTCAGACCCTTTTGATGAGGAATTGATCATTTAGCAAACCTTATTCTGCTACAGGTCCTGGGCTTCTGAATCGGACATAATATGTGGATCTGTACTCAAGTTAGAGTGATCCTGAAGTGGTTGCACCTCTCTACGGTAACCGCAACGCTCGCCCCAAAACAATGACCGTTTCCCCCTGTGGTTCTTATATTCTTGTATTTGTTTTACGGATGTTAAGGTTAGGACTGAGGTTAGGTTTAGGCATGGTTTTACTGAGGTTACGTTTTGGAATACCTGGTGGCGACCGTTCCGAGGTGGCCGGATTTGACCCGGGGCAAGCGTGTTTTGGGGCGAGAGTTCTTGTATTCCTCACTTTGTATCTCGTGCGGCCCATGGAAGCACATCCACATCTCATAACAAATCCATGGGGTTTAAAAGACCCTGAGAGATAACCTGAGACCACTTGTTCAACATACATTTTATTATTTTAATCACATTGCACCAACGTCACGTGAATGGAACAAGAGAGCTATTGTAACACACGCACACACTCGTACACACTGTTCTGTTCACTACTCTCTCTCTCTTCTCTCTGCACCTCGACCAGCAAGCTGAGCACTTGAACTTGAACCTTGACCTTGAACCTTGACCTTGTCGTCATAATGAAAAGGGGTATTCTCCTCATCCACTTTAGTCGTCTCTGCTTATCAATTATCTATAATCAATGTACATATGAATTAATATTACACACGTTATTACAATGTAGTTACAAATTCATCTGTTAGGGAGAAACACAGGGAGAACATTTATTAAGGGGCCAAGGCCGAAGGGCCAAGGGCCATTGGACCCTTATTGCATCTCTACCTTTTTTTATTAATCTTCCGCCGTTTTACGCATAATCGCCGTATTATCTCTACCGTGCAGTCACTTTTTACAAAACTCGGCAATATGGTAGAGGCCTATGTCAAGTGTCAGTGACACGAAAGCCACAACAATTGGCCAAACGGCGGCACTGTAGCAATCAATTGAATGCAAAACTTTGAGCAGGTACAACTCATGCCCTGTTTGACCTACAGCCATGAAACTTCGATACACATATTCGTCTCCTCATGCCGAACAACTCTGACCTTTAGATCTCCCACCATTTTGATCAATGTGCACAAAACTTTCTACACATGTACTTTGGACCTATGCCGACACAATTATGGGAGTGGATTTTTTCTAAGTAAAATAAATAAGCTTTTATGAGCCAATGAACATTGCAGTTTTATGTTTTTTTTTTCTTGTTTGCGTGAACCGTTTTACACACACTGTATGGACCATTATCTAAAATCCCAGAGAAATGTGTACATAAAAAAAAGAAGCCTTCATGAGCCAAATAATATTGTAAAGGGCATGGCTTCATTAAAAAAGGAAGAACAATTATCTTTTTTGGCTCTTTCTCACAGAACATTGTCTGTTTGAATAGCTCAGTCGGTAAGGCAATTACCTAACAGTCAGGAGATTCCAGGTTCAAGCCTTACCTCATGCAGGCTTCATTTCAATCGTATCACACAAAACATCAATGTTGTATCAATTAGTGTGTGTGCAATTGTTAAAGATAATATGAAATGCTTTTCTGAGAGTAGGTATTTTTCAATCTATACCCTATTTCCTTGTGAAAATACATGATCTACAAGCTCACAACTTTTTGGATAGCAACGCTTTGTGAGCTTGTAGATTGGCTACTTTCACTAGTTTCGGTTCCGAGGAGACATAACATTTCTCTACTGGAAAATGGTTTGTGAACCACCGATCTTAGTGTTCATGAAACAGGGGCTTGGTTCATGACAGAAGGCAAGAGTCTATGATCCTCAACAGGAGCCATAGCTCAATTGTTAGTGTGGCAGCCTTTGAGTGAGAAAGTCGAGGGTTCGATTCCTGTCTACGGCCATGTGTTGGACTGTCCATGTGTGAGGTTGTTAACCCCTGATTGCTCCCCTGCGTGCTATATCTGACCACCTAAGCTGGGTCAAGCTGAAAATCAATGTCCCCTGTTGGAATCATTTAAGGTCTTTATTATTTTTTTTTATTATTATTATTATTATTATTATTATTATTATTATTATTATTATTATTATTATTATAATAAAAAAGCATCCTGACATCCAATATTGACCTGTGAAAACAAAATGGCAGTGCTACAGTACGTAGCTTATTTCATATGTTAAAGTTGACTTCTTACAGTAGTAGAAGGGCAACACCGATATCCACTGCCGACTAACCACATATTGTCGCCATGACGACATGTATAAGACTAATTAGAATTAGAATGGATGGATTAGAATACAATCCATCTGTGTTGTCTAGAACGATGAAATAAAATACATTTCAAACTTTTGTCATAATAACATAATTTGTGAGACGAGTTTGGAATCTGCATTGTAAGCAACACAATACAGATAAACATTACAATATCCACAATCCCTCAGCACTCTGCTCAGCTGTTCAGAATGCTCATTTGTTAATTGCATGGGCTGCTTTGTCTCAAGTTCAATCTATTCTGTTTCTACGTCTTATTGTGCTATTATTGCATATTGTTTTTTGGATTTAATTCCTTGGCCCCATTTTTCACTGCTTAAAGCTATATTTATAATTGGATTTCTGCTTCTAGCTCTTGGTGGCATCGCGACCCAATATTGACTTCTTAGTGTTTCTCTCAGGTTTCAAAAGCATTATATAACACTTTGGTCCAAATAGTGCCACCAAGAGGCCCAAACTAGATGCTAAAATAGCAAATACCTCCACTACATCTGCATATTTGCCAGGAGAGCTGATATATGCTGGGATGAAGGCTATCCACACGGCACAGAAGATCAACATGCTAAAAGTAATTAACTTGGCTTCATTGAAGTTGTCTGGAAGATTCCTTGCCATGAATGCCAGGATGAAACTGAGGAGTGCCAGCAAACCAATATAACCTAGTAACAATGCAAAACCAACAGTTGATCCCACATCACACTCATAAACTATCTTATCACTGAGGTATTGTGTGTTTTTATGAGGAGTCGGTGAGGCAGACACAAGCCAGGCTGTGCAGATTATTGCCTGGATGAAAGTAAGAGCCAGAACTGTTCCTCTCTGCTGCATAGCTCCAAACCACTTCATAATGTTTGCACCCCCAGGCTTGGAGGCCTTGAACACTACCAACACCACCATAGTCTTTACCAGGATACATGAGACACACAGCACAAAGCTGATCCCAAATACTGCATGCCTCAGTTGACAAGTCCAGAGCCGTGGACGGCCAATGAACAGAAGTGAACACAAGAAACATAGATGGAGTGACAGCAAAAGTTGGAAGCTGAGTTCTGAGTTGTTGGCGCGTACCATGGGTGTGTCTCGAAGATAGACAAAGATTCCCAGGACAATGGTACACATTAGTGTACCTAGCAATGTGATGGTTGTCAAGCAGATACCCAGGGCCTCATGGTAGGAGAGGAACTCCACACTCTTTGGGACACAGTGGTCACGCTGGGGACTGGACCAGAAGTCCTCTGGACAACTGGTGCACTCTGTAGAGTCTAACAAAGAAGAGAAGATTAAAAGGGACAGACAAGTACAGTATCAGCCAAAAGATAATCTACTGTACATGCACAATTTAAATCTACCAGTCTCATTGCTGATCTCTCCCTCAGAACAAGCAATGCAGTCAAAGCAGCAGACAGGTTCTCCTTTCCTTCTGCCCAGACGGGTTCCAGGGGAACAGCTCTCACTGCACACTGACCTTACTGGCTACAGGGGATAATAACAATACTCAATATCGGTCCAAACTATATTACATTCATGTCATGAGCTCAACATTAGGCATTTAAAAAAGCCAAAGTGACCTGTTTTGTTTCAAAGTTCCAGAATATTCTGTCTTCATCAAGGATGAGTTCTTCTCCTGAGGAGGCTGACTTCTTGAACATACCTACATTGTTAACCTTTGTGCTTCCATCAGGGAGCCACGCCCAGTTCATGATATCACAGATTGGTAAGGCATCACCATTCTCATCAAATGAGACTTGATCGCCAAAGGAGGTGGTGAAGTTGATCTTTTCCAGGTAATAAACAAGCTAGAAATGGGTACAACATACACAATAGTCACAAAGACGGGACTGTTTATGTATTAACTACATCGTTGCAGCATTTACAACACAATTTAAACATAAACATGAACTATATTTGCATTGGTGAATGGGAAGGGGGCTTCTGTGTCCCTGAACACACACACACACACACACACACACACACACACACACACACACACACACACACACACGTAAGAAACTGTAATTCAAACCAACTGGAAACTCTAGTAAACTGTTTATTCACCTGCCATGGCTGTATTTTCACTAAACTGGCACAGCTGTGGCCAGTGAAAGGCCCTTTTCCTGGCACACATTGCAACATGTCATGGAGGGCATGGGCCACAGCATACACAGCCTTGTAAACATTATACTCTGCCCTGAGGTCAGACACATCCAACAGTGTAGTTTCTGCTGTTCCTATGTCCTCTTGTCCAGTACACACCCTTCCACCAGCATCCACCCACTCTGACGGAAGGGGTGCAAATTTACACTGAAATGTGCGCTCCCAAAACTGCCTCACCTGAAGAAACAACATTAATACTCAAACAGAAATATAATACTGTGTGCATATTTAAAAACAGACAGCAGATTGATAATTGATACTAAATCTATCTTGTGGACAGCCAAACGCATCAGCGGATGTGATCTTCTCTCCAACCAAGACTTAAACGATGAACGCTGTGTCAGCATTAATGCTCGCAGAATCATCAAAGGTCGTCATCCCAACAGCGGATTGTTTCAGAAGATGCCACATGGAATGTGGCTCCACAGTCACAGGCCACTGGCAATAAACTGATAAAGAGTTTCTTCCCAAGACCATCACATCCTTGAACAAACTAGCCAAAGTAAAGCTTGAGAAACGCTAATGAACCCAGTCCCCGAGCCCAGAAATATTCCACTTATATTATTCCACAGTATGACATAAAAATGCCTCATGTAAACACCTCAATTGTAAGAGAATATTCCAATTTGGTCTGATTCGAAATAGTTTTCATTCTGTTTGAGAGGGGTGGTATAAACCTTTTGATGTTCAGAACGACAGGAAACACTTATTCTGATTTCTCTCTGGTTGGTATTACTTCACAATGTTTGTGCATCGTTGCATGTTTGCTATTAGGGTAAAATGAAAGACACTGTGAGTCCATGGACTAAAATTTACAGAAGAAAACAGGCAAAACCATGTCAAAAGTGATATTCCAATTGAATTATTTGAGGCATGTAAACAAGGATGACCTTTTTTAGCGTCCATGTAAACGTTAAGTCGGAATCTCTTATCGGAATCAGAATTAAGAAATATTGTCGATGTAAACAATGTTATCAATGTTCGAGGAGCCAAACAAAAGAAATTTTTACTCTCATGTACCTGTGCACAAGATGTAACAATAGATGATCACCTTGAATGTTGAAATTAATCAAAAGACTCACTATGACATTTTCATGGCTGTTGTCAAGGTCATTTTCAGGATGTATTTTCAACAAGAAGTCCTTGAGGCCTGGTATCTCTCCACGACGGAATGTAAGACCTAGGCTTCCTCTCACATACCACATGTAGTGAGGAGTTAGGAGCTTTGGCACTTCCATGAAGCTTATATCAGCTATCCACTGTAGACCTGTCACCTTCTGCTTCATGACCTGTTGATCGTAATAAGAACAATAATATTATTAATAACAAGACCAGGAGACCAGGGGTCTATTCCACGAAAGCGGAATTAAATTATCCTGGTTTGAAAGGCAAATCCAGGTTTGACAAGCCTGCGCTGTTCAGCCTGGTTTATTCAGTTCCACGAACGCCAAGCCGGGCTGAGAAGGAGAGGTTTGTCGAGCCAGGATCGTTAAACCAGGCTGAATGTGAGTTCACATATTCCTATAAAAGACCATGAAAGTCGATAGCAGAATCCTTGAACTTGACCAATCATGGAGCCCTAAACCAGAGCGGCGTTCTTCTCTGTGGCTGAACAGCAGCACTGCAGCAGCTCATGAAATCATATAAGGAAGTAAAATGTATAATAAGCAAGAGAGGAAACACAGCCGCAATAAATATAGATCCAGGGAGAAAGCGTGGCAAAGTATTGCAGACAAATTAAATGCACAAGTTGTCCAAAAATATGCAATTAATTTATATACAAATCCATAAATATATAATTCAGTTAGGCTTAAACATAAGGAGTTTAAGTAAATGTTGGAATTATAATTACACACTTAGAATAATTTTCTAATTTCTAATTTCTAAAATCGAAGATCTACAAGTGAAAAGCTTGCCTTTTGACGGCCGGGGGTCCCCGGTCCACGGAGGTCAACGGGGGGCCGGGGGTCAACGGGGGTCTGGGAGTACCCGGCCCCCCGTGTACTCCCGGACCCCCGTTGACCCCCAACAGAGGTCCGGGATATACGGGGGTCCGGGGGTCCACGGGGGCGGGGGTCCACGGGGGTCCGGAGGTACACAGGGGGCCGGGGGTCCACGGGGGTCCGGAGGTACACAGGGGGCCGGGGGTACACGGGGCGGGGGTCCACGGGGGTCCACGGGGGTCCGCAGGCTCACAACTGGGGTTCCCCAAGGCTCGGTTCTGGGTCCTCTTCTTTTCTCTCTCTACACTACATCTCTGGGTGCTGTCATCCACTCCCATGGCTTTTCCTACCACTGCTATGCCGATGACACCCAGCTGATCCTCTCATTCCCCCCCTCTGATACCCAAGTGGAGGCACGCATTGCTGCTTGTCTGGCTGACATCTCGGAGTGGATGTCGACAAACCACCTGAAGCTCAACCTGGACAAGACCGAGCTGATGTTCCTCCCGGGGAAGGGCTGTCCGCACCGAGACATGGCCATCACCATTGATAATGCTGTGGTGACCTCAACTCGGACTGCGAAGAATCTGGGTGTGACCCTGGACGATCAACTGACGTTCTCGGCAAACATCGCATCAGTGACGAGGTCCTGCAGATTCCTGCTCTACAACATCAGGAGGATTCGCCCCTTCCTCACGGAGAAGGCAGCCCAGGTGCTCATCCAGGCTCTCGTCATCTCCCGCCTGGACTACTGCAACTCCCTCCTTGCTGGTGCTCCGGCATCTGCCATCAGACCTCTGGAGCTTGTTCAGAAAGCTGCGGCTCGTCTGGTGTTCAACCGCCCCAAGTTCTCCCACACAACCATCCTTCTCCGCTCTCTACACTGGCTCCCCGTAGCGGCTCGCATCCAGTTCAAAACCCTGGTGCTAGCCTATAGGGCAGTGAAAGGAACAGCTCCTTCTTACCTCCGGGCTATGGTCGATGCCTACACCCCTGCCCGACCACTTCGGTCTGCCACCTCGGGGCGACTGATTGCCTCGTCACTCAAGGGTCCTTCTGGCCGATCCACACGGTCACGACTCTTTTCTGTTCTGGCCCCACAGTGGTGGAATGAACTTCCCACTGATGTTAGGACAGCAGAGTCACTGCCCATATTTCGCCGCAGGCTGAAAACCCACCTCTTCAGGAAACACTACCCTTCCTCTCTGCCTGACCTACTTGTTGTTAACTAGTTGTACGAACGCTTGTTTTCTATTGTTGTATTGTTTATTGGATCTTGTTTAGTCGATACACTTATTTGTTTTAGCTCATGCTCATTTGATTTAGCTATTTTGTCTCATCTGTTTAAGGAAATAGGTAGCTGATATATTGCACTTTTACCTTAGCGCTAGGTATACTCTTGGTTGCTTGTTTTTGCAGAAAATGCACTAAAGACTTCTGGTGATTAGTAGTTTTCGTTCCCTACCTATGTTGAATACACTTATTGTAAGTCGCTTTGGATAAAAGCGTCTGCTAAATGACTGTAATGTAATGTAATGTAATGTCCGGAGGTACACAGGGGGCCGGGGGTACACGGGGGTCCACGGGGGCGGGGGTCCATGGGGGGCCGGGGACCCCCGGCCGCCATAAGACAAAAACATTTCGGGCTTGTAGATCTTCGATTTTCGCATAAGAATTGAATAAGTGTGGAAAAACTCATTGGTTTATGATTGGAGTCATTGGACTAACAGCTATTTCACAAAACTTGAAGAACAAGGCACTGGATTAATAAAGCTTGGCTGTTAGCCTGCTCCGGACCAGGCTAACTTCACAGCTAAATTGCCATGGTAACTAAGGCAGGATTGCTTCAATTTTCTTTTGTGAAACAGGATCATGGATAAACATATCCAGGTTTACTGGCTAAGTTAATCTGCCGAGCTAACTCAGCTTTCGTGAAACCGATTCCTGGATAATTTAAGCCAGGATAGCCGATTAAACCCGGTTTAAACCCGGTTTATCCCTAATCCAGGTTTCGTGGAATAGACCCCTGGTTCTGCCAGACCCAGACTTCACATGACGTGTCAGCCTGTGTCTATGCCCATGTATGGACGAAAGGGGGACAGACTTTTATGGCTGGGGCCTAAGGACAAAGTGACCAAAACCTGTTTTTTGCCCATGTATGGAGAAAACAGGTACAAAACATGCCCATGTATGGACGAAAGGGGGACAGACTTTTATGGCTGGGGCCTAAGGACAAAGTGACCAAAACCAGTTTTTTGCCCATGTATGGAGAAAACAGGTACAAAACATGCCCATGTATGGACGAAAGGGGGACAGACTTTTATGGCTGGGGCCTAAGGACAAAGTGACCATGCCCATGTATGGAGAAAACAGGTACAAAGCCTCATGTAAGCCCGACCCCTTGGGTCTGGCAATAATAATAATAACTAGAAAGTACTGTTCCTGAAGAAACAGTGTGGGATCGAAGAATGTTGATAGTATCACACTAGAAAGTCCTGTTCCTGATTAATCCTGTCTTACAATACATATTGTGATGTCATGTGAAGCTTGACCAATCTGAAAACGGGCGGAATAATAATAATAACTCGAAATTACTGTTCCTGAAGAAACAGTGTGGAATCGCTAAGATCCCACTATCTATTTATAGTACATATTGTGATGTCACATGAAGCTTGACCAATAGCTAAAGGTATGACGGACTAGTTAGCCGTCAAAAAACGGGCGGAATAATAATAATAACTAGAAAATGTGCTCCTCGGAGCACAAGTCTCCGCCAGCAGACCCGTGCTATTTTAATAGCACGGGTCGTCTTGGTAGAACGGGTCGTCTTGGTAGAATGCGTGTGGTTTTTGGTGTTCTGCAGGGGCGACTGAATATGTAGTGTCTGCATCTAAAAAAAATTCTTCTTGAAGCAATGTGTCATATGGGAGTCGTCGTAATTGACTGGTTTGTTCAAATGCTTGTCTGTCTTCTTCATCTTCATTGTCTTGAACAGTTTCAGCAGTTGATTGGTGTGTTTGATCTATGTCAGTTTTCTCTAGTGCTACATAATGTATTTGATCAAGGTGGCCAATTGTTACAGTATTAAGACTTCGGCCTTGTTGTGGGATCAATTCAACTCTATAGTCCTCTTCTGTGTTACTGTTGTAGATGAGTATGCTTTCTTAGCTTTGGCCTTCTGCGCCTTTGCTTGACCAATGTTAGGTGTTCTCAGAGGGACACACACACGCACGGACGGGTGATTTGTACTGGAAGGTACTGTTCCAATCAAGACTGATTGATCCTGTACCTCACTTCAAAAACATAAAATGGCTTTTTGAAGTGACACACCTATTTATAGGATTTTATTTCGTCATGCGTCCCTCTAGCCAATCAAAGGCATTGGTGTCAACATATTGACACGTGTCACGTGGAGCTTGACCAATGTTAGCTTGGCTAGGAGGGAGGTGAACACACAGCGGGACGAAGCGAAAACATACTCTTCGCCTCCGGCGGAGACAATAACTAGAAAGTACTATTCCTGAAGAAACAGTGTGGGATCGCTAAGAATGTTGATAGTATCACACTAGAAAGTATAAACTCAACCTCGTCCAGGAGTTTAATCAGACGTCTCCCGTATACAAATACAACGACCACACGAGCTGTGGATCTCTTCATCACAGAGACAATCCTCTGGAGTTCAGCCGGGTCGCTGCCCCAGGGTATAAGCTCCACGTACGCCAGGCAACCCCAACCTGACTGGACCAGCTCGGACTGGAACATCTGGGCCCCATCGCGACCATAGGCATCATCATGATACAACAATCCTGCCCAGGTCCAGCCGAACCGTCTCATGATCTGGAGCATAGCTCGCACCTGATTGGATAAAGAATGGAGGGATAAGTGCTTAAACTAGTTCAAATCGTGGTAAATTCTTGACCTTTGGCAACTGAATTTCCCCAGCGGGATCATTGAAGGTCTGTCTGTCTGTCTGTCTGTCTGTCTGTCTGTCTGTCTGTCTGTCTGTCTGTGACCATAGGCTCCAGCAGTAATACACACAAGCAAATGAGAGGTCGTATGCAATATCAATTACACTCACTAGAGGGAGGTATTTGTCAAGTGTGTGGAATGTACTACTTAGACGTTTACCTGGATGGTATTACTTATGACTGTTCTAAAGAAGGAAGTGTACTGATTCCGGTCACTCAGACAGGAGCACAAGGCATAGGCACTTATCTGAAAAAGACACAAAACATGCGTTCTGTAATGTACTGTTTCATTCTTTTTTGGGGGACACATTTCTCCTAGCCTGGTAAAGCCCCTCCCTCCGGAAAATTTCATTTCCATTTGATTTCAGGAAGGAGTCTGGCCTGAAGGCTTGTCTGGGCGTTTCCAGCCCGTCACCAAATGGACGAGCCTATCAGCGTCGTCGCTCATCGTTCTGTGATTGACAGAGAATGTTGGCCAATCAGGGGGCGAGTTCGAGTGAGCCCGAATGGAACCGAGTGCAGCCTGAGTGCAGCCGACCAAAAACGAACGGCAGCCATCTTTTTTGACCGCAGTGTTGTCTACTCTCTTTTAAACTTCAAAACGCTCTAAAACTTCTATTTTGAGGCACGGAATTTACTTTTAAGATATCGTTTGGATAGAATTTAGTTGTTTAACTTCATATATGTGGTCAATTAATCATGACAGAGCCTATTGAAAATTACAAATTCAGAGAACCGGCAGGGGCGGGCAGTGACACGCATGTATCCGAATAAGGCAACCTATTTTGGGCATGGCAGTCTCAAAAGTCCCGTTGCGTCACATTAGTCTGGAGGTGGTAAAAATGCACTGGCTGAAGGGGAACACAGCTGATTGGCTGAAGGGGT
Source organism: Gymnoscopelus braueri (assembly GCF_963280865.1). NCBI lineage: Eukaryota > Metazoa > Chordata > Actinopteri > Myctophiformes > Myctophidae > Gymnoscopelus > Gymnoscopelus braueri. The sequence continues at coordinate 55,861,289 of NC_137605.1, read as the reverse complement.
TGTCAGTCAACGGTATTACTCCCGCCCAACTCCAGCCCACAGCCAAAGTGAATGAATGGAGAAGCCCCTGACTGCAGCCCGCAGATCGGGGCGGGGCTTCTCCTAGGAGGAGTGGGCGGGGTTATGGAGGAGGAGTGGGTGGGGTTTTGAGAGGAGTGGGTGGGGTTACTCCCTGGCGTGACTCCATGATTGGCCAGTAGCCACTTTGAGTGACAGTTGGGGCAAACGCTCTCACCAAAACATTATTTACTATTCTGTCCATATCGGTACATAACTCGAACGGCGCTGAGTCGACTAGCAGACCATCGGCCGGTCGACGCGGGCACTCGCGCCTGGAGGCGCTCGGGCGCGTCTCCTCGGCCTCAAGGTCTGCTGAGTCGGCGCGCCTCCGTCATGGTCCAAAATGATCAGTACTGTGAACAGTCAAGCAGTGGAGCCCCGCTCCCTCCTCACGGAGCCCCGCCCCCTCCTCCCTAAACCCGCCCCCTCTTCCCTACTGCGCGCTGCAGTGAGGGGTACATGAATGAATGGGCGATCATGCCTGACTCACTCCTGAAATAAATTACAAATGAGATTTCCGGAGGGAGGGTTTACCAGGCTACATTTCTCCTGCAAGCAAAGCATGTGAGTGGAGCGAGGGCTGACGAGGCTGTTCTCATGCTCCACTCAACCCGTCACTGTGCTCAACATCTCTCACCTCTGACCTATAGATTTGCCCCGCCCTGCTAAACACCACACTCACTGTTCCAAACAAACAAACAAACAAACAATGTTTTGATTGACTGATTATTAAAACACATGAATGAACTCGAAAAAGTGCTCCTCGGAGCACAGGTCTCCGCCAGGTCAGGTAGGTTATTGTGGCCTCCTGGTGGCGTTATAATAGGCCAATGTGAAAAGGGTGGCATTTCTTCTTAGGCCTTTCAATCGGACACTGCATTCATGATTTGAGGCATTTTGTTCCAAAAATATGTTTTGCTAAATTAGACCTGCTGGTGGCGCTATATCAGGCCAAGGTGAATGTGAAAAGGGGGGCATTTCTTCCTCGGCCGAGTGGGAATCTGCATGCAAAATTGCACGGAAATGTTTTCAGGCATTTTGTTCAAAACCGACCAATCCTGCAAACTTTGGAAGCCACTGTAAGCCAAATAGGATGGAATATGAAATATCGGACAGATCCATCAGAATCATATTACTATGGAGATACTGCGTACCAATTTGCTCCTGGTGGCGCTGTAAAAAACAGATGTGAAAAGTGCAGTGCAGATGTTTTTCCTTGGCCTCTAGGGAGTGTGCGTGCAAAGTTTCACGCAGATCGGTGCAGTTATAGTTAAAATGCAGATCGGCCTGTTATAGCGCCACCGTGAGGCTGATTTGGAAACTTTCAAGTGGCATTTCTTCCTCGGCCTAGTGGGAATGTGCGTGTGCAATTTTATGGAAATGGCAAGCTACGTTCATGATTTGAGGCAGTTTGTTCAAAACGGACCAATCCTGCAAACTTTGGAAGCCAACCTTAGCCAATGAGGATGGAATATGGGAAATCGGACAGATCCGGGTTGATCACATGACTATAGAGATAATGTGTACCGATTTGCATGCACAAATGGGCCTCCTGGTGGCGCTATGATAGGCCCATGTAAACAATGGCAGAGGTTCCGAATTGGCATCCAGGGAGTGGGTGTGCACAGTTTCGCAGCGACCGGGCCAACGGTGCCGGAGATTAGCTGGTAACACACGGACAGGACACACGGACGGACGGACGGACGGACGGACGGACGGACGGACAGACAGTGGGAAAAACATACTCTCTCGCCATGCCTTTCGGCCTGGCGGAGACAACAATCTGATCTTATCTGAAATTTCAATGAGACAAATACGTTGAGAATTGAGTGCATGAAATTACAGAACCAGGGACATGCGATGTGTCCACATGTTGCAATGTATTTTGCCTTTAAACAATTGTGTAATCTTATTATGTGCAGTTCATATGATATAAGTAAGCCTTGCTGAGCCATGTGGCAGGAGCCTATCTCCTGTTTGTAACGTGATGCTGAGTTTCAAGGAGGGAGGCTATGGGAATCGAACCTTGACCTCACAATCTCGGGGTGGACACTCTAACCACAAGGCCACTGAGCTGGCACAGTACTTCGCACATAAGGTATTATGTTACAAATTTATAAAAACATAATACATAAAACATTCTGAATATTACACCAAATAGCTTACTCCCCAACCCTAGTTATGTACAAAGACATATGTGACCATGACAGCAGCCTGACTCAGGGCCCTAGAATTCCTACTCTCAGGTTCATTATTGATCAAACCTGGAACACAGATGCATCGCACTCTGACCTTATGAAAACCTATATTCTAAATCAGCCTGCTCCGCTTAACATGCTATGACTGTAAGGAAATATGTTCTAGGTCTTTAAAGCTTTTAAATGAACTGGCCACAACAATTTTGTAAAGTTAACTTCGGTCGATTATTTCTCCCCTTTAATTATACCCATTGGTATTGTGTTGTATATCATTTTTATCATTGATTAGGCATCTTTCCACCAGTGTTGCTGATTGGGGCATACACAAACTCAAAAGTTGCAGGACCCATGTGCCAGGCACACACCTGTGACTGGCACTCACAACAGAACAATATTGCAGGAGATGTTGGCATTTTTTTAAAGGCGCAACCCACATGTTTAGCTGTATTGCTCATTCCACCAATGCCCGATCCTTACAAGCTGTACCTCGTTGTAAAGGTGACTAATCAACAATACAAAGTGGTATAAAATACGATACCAATTGGTATTATGAAAGGGGAGAAATAATTGACCGAAGTAACTTTCCAAACTTTTTGTGGGAAGTTTACTATATATATTATACACGTTCTTGTCGGGTGGAAATCAGATAAAGTCCAAAACTGTTACTTTTTAGGATTCAAATAAAAAAATCTAAACGTTCAAAACACATTTTGAGCTTGTAGATCGGCTATTTGTGTAACTTTTGTGTGACACTGTAGTGTGACAAAGTAGTAGTAATAGTAGTAGTAATTTACGAAGAAAAAAGACTTATATTCAAGAAAGTACAAGTTCTGCCCGACAGCAACGATATGATAAACAATGAAATCACATCATCATCAATAGGTGATGGTAAAAGAGGGTTCAAGTAATAAACTTACCAGGGGCACTCTGTACAAACCTATTATACTAGAGATGGCCATAGAATTTGCTGACCCCACATCACCCACAATTCCAATCACTGGAGGGGAGCCAACACAGCTCTCATCCAGTGTAAACTGCTCCTCTCTCCCACTGATCAGTGACAATGCTGCACGGATTGCAACTCCAGGCGTGTAACAGGTATCGTAGAGACTAAACCCCAGAGTGACATTTGGTAGCAGGCTGGGGTTTCTGTTGATCTCTGTAACGGCAAAAGCCATGGTCTGGGCCCATCTGAACTCGTCAATGTCGAAACTAACACACAAAATGCCAGTGTAACCTTCAATATTTACCTTTGTAGAAATATACAACATCAACTAATCCTGTGGTACCAACACATCAAAACAAGGTCCCTGTTCTCTTGCTTGCTATTCTATGTGTGATACTCACTCATAGCAAATGGGGTCCTGTGGCTCGGAGGTGAAAGACAGATCAGGGAAGACAGAGGACAGGTGGATAGCAAACATGGCACCCAGAACCAAGTCTCCAGGCTTGTAGATTCTGTTGGGATTAAACGGTGCCTGTAACTCACAAGAAGAGGAAGATGAGGAAGACAAAGGAGAGAATAATATCAAGAATACAAGCAGGTGTATGTCTAGAGAAAACCTCATGACTGTCCTCCTCTGTCTAGCACCCCCCTCCCCCTTCTCTAAATCCATTGTCCAGCTTTATACACAGTGCTGTGCCAACCCCTGTGCCATATTATGGCATTACGTAATCTTTGACAACACTCCTCTGAGCAGAGGCAGGGCTTAACATACATTAACAATACTTTCATATGAAAATAATGTTGTGTGTGTCCTGTAATGTGTCAATGACATTGGCAACTATTCACCCGCTGTAGGTCATGACTCATGAAATGCTTTGTAAAAATGAATAAATAAAGTAGGAGAAATGTCTCTGATCAATTTTCTTTTCTAGTTAGTATTCTATAAACAAGCCTAAAACCCACACAATTTGCACATGCCTCGAAAGTGGCGAAACATTTCAAATGTTATGGGTCTCTAAAATGGGTGGGGCAAACCCCTTATTACGGTTTCACATGCACATACAAACTTCAGAACGCACATGTATCCAGACTGACCAAAAGGCCACCAAGTCACAACCAGATATTTGCGGAGGACACTGTCATTGTCAGCTGCATCACGGTTGACAACACAGGTGAGCATGATGCCTTAGACTAGTGCTTCAAGGGGACGGGACGGGAAGGTCAAAACAAAACAAAAAAAATGTTCGAGGGGACCGCCATGAAATAGTTGTGACAAATGCACATTATATTTATTATGTTTATCTGCTTGATCTATGGGTGTTATTATATACGAGTGATATGTAACATCTGATCTACTTTTGCATGTTATTATATACGTGTGATATGAAACATGTTGGACACAATGAGCAATATGAACATTTCCTATTCACGTGAGGGGTAATGGGTCTGGTTAGGGGGTGATTGAATGATTTGTGCCACCCGACGTTACTAATAGAGGGTGCGGTTCAGGGGGGAGGGAATCGAGCAAACAACCTGTGCAACAGAAGCGACAGGAGGAAGAGAGAGGAGATCTCCTAGGCGCCAGCGTTACCGTGTTTAAGTCATTAAAAGTTTAGACTCGGGTGTAACTAAGCTGCAGCCAAGAATTAAGAACGGACGAGCCCTGCGGACAACGGACAGAGTCGTTGCGACGCCGTGGGGAATCGAGTGCTGGTTTTATGAATGAAAGGCCGAGGAGCGGGAGGATTCTGACGGAGCCGCCGCGGTGAGATAAAACCAAGCCTTCTGTTCTGTTGGATTACAATTTACGGGGTACCCCAACCGTCTGTGCGGCGCTCTGACTATAGTAACTTTTGTTGTACCTTTGTTTATTGTTTACGGGGGAAGCTGTGATTTGGGTGGGAAGGGGTTGTTGAAAGAAGTACTGTTTTTGTTTATCTGTTTGTTTATTTATTTCGTTTATTAGGGAAAGAGTTAGGGACAGAAGTTGATTTAAAGCCGAAGTGTATTATTTATTTACCATTTAATTTGTCAAATGTTTAATTTGTGGCTTATTTATATAAAGTAATTTCAGTTCAAAACCTGCCGATCCCGTTGTTTTTCCTTTAGTTAATAATTATCCTTTCAAGGTAAAGGCCGATTGTTACATAGTTACACCAGGTGCCATGTGTGATCCCGGGGGCCACAGGCGCGCTGTTGCTCCGATCCGTACCAATCTTGGCACAAACACTGTTCAGGGGTCTGCCATCAAAATAACCACACCAGGGGCCACAGGCACAGAGTTGCTCCAATCTGCACCAAACTTGTCACAAACACTGTTCAGGGGTCTGCCATGACAATAGTCACACCAGGGGCCATATCTGGGTCCCCCGGGGGCCACAGTTGCTCCAATAATCATCAAACATGCCAAAAATGCTGTTCAGGGATCTGCCATGACAATACAAAAAAAAAAAAAAACTGGTGACGTGTGTGTTCGGTCTGTGTTTGCATGTATCAGACAGCACCAAGTGAGCGTGTATCATACTAGTGATACAGAGTTGCATGCTCTGCACATCAGAGAAAGCACACGTCAGAGAGGAATTCATTCTGTGTCTCCAATTTCTGTCAATCGCAGACCCATGTCGGGTTGGGGCCTGACATGAAGAAGATGGGAGTTGATTAACAGCAAATTCACGAGATGATGCCAACGTTCACTGTCCCAAAGCAGGCCACAGAGTTGATTGATGAACTTGGGTGCCAAGTGGACTGATGGCTGTCCTCTTTGGTGGAAAGTGCACAGATTCCCTCGCAACAGTGCAATATAAAACCTTCAGCAAGATGCTTGTCTCAGCTTTTGCCTAAACGTCTTTCCCAACTGCATCTGCTACCAAACTTCACGGCCATAGAGCATACAACCAGATCATAGTCTGGCTGGGAAAAGAAGAGGGAATGGATCATGAACTTGGGGTGGATAATCAATTCAGAATCACAATCATCTTTGCGGTCACATCACAGGTGCACAGGTGTAAAACATGTGTTGAAAATGTTTATTTTATTTTGCAAGCTCCGTAGTTTTTTTGTCGTTTCCAGAGAGAGAAAGAAAAAGAAGGGGGAGCTATGCCAGCAGCTGGTATACTGTACATGATACAACCATTAAGGTGCAAAAGAATATCAGCGTGTTCTACATGAGATTAAGGGCGGATTCACACTATGGTCCCGGGTGCGCACCCTGGACCACTTGGCTGACATTGTGATAGTGTGAACGTTGCGTATCGTTCCCCGAAACGGATCACTGTACCCGATGAGGCACATATTTACCATTACTGTTAAATGAAACGGTCTCGAGTGCGGAAGAATCTTGGCCAATGTGAATACTGGCCAGCTGCGAGAGGCCAATCGTACTCGGGAACGGTTTGAATCAATCGGACCCAGTCTGAATCCGCCCTAAGGTACAACGTATCAGCATGTGTCAGGTGCAACCACGTAGTCCACAAAAGGTAACTTTCACTGGTATAATCTACAGGTAGGTCCATGAGGAAAGCAAAAGCATGGCCAGCCTGACGACAGGCGGTGATCATGCCTTGTTCAACAGTCTAATGGTAGCCGGGTGGAAGCTGTTCATAAACCTGGTGTTCTTGCCCTTGATACTACGGTAGGCCCCCTTGTGCTGAGCTTTGACTACACACCTCTTCTTGTACAGTTCCTTCAGCGAGGTAAGCTCGCCTCCCATTATGCAGTCTGCCGACCACACCACCCGCTGTAGATCTTCTTTTCTCGGGCAGTACAGTTTCCGTACCAGGTAGTAACACAGCCTGACAGAACACTTTCAATAAAGTTGTTGTAGTAGCCTACAGCCTGAGGATGCAGGGGCTTACTCCAAACTTCTTCAGGCAACAAAACCAGTATAGTCGGTGCAGAGCCTTTTTCCTCATGTGCGTGGTGTCAATAATCAATTGAAACCCATTTGTATCAATTTCTTTGGGGTTAAGTGATATTATTTCACATATTGACCCATCAGGGCTCTCACAAATTGTTTTTTTTGTGAGGTGCACCGTGCATGGGTGCTCAATTCGTAATTTAACCGTAAGTTCATAGATAATAAATGCACTGAGATACAAACCTGGTCATAAAAGTGCTGGAAATGGCCCAACTAGAAGTCTTTGAAGTATTTTATTAAAGGTGTTACGTTTATTTTTGCTGTGGTTTTCAAACATTTTCATGTCAAGGACTGGACAGGAAGGAATCTGGGAGGATTTTGTGTCAGGAACCCCCATGAGAGAAGATTTTTCAACATTTGTCAATATTTAGCAGATCTACAAGCTCACAATGTGTCATAATAAAAAAAAAGGATAATTCCTTTTAACAGGTCGTTCATGAAAGTCCTTGCGGTCTTGTTTCCAATGAGAACCTGTGAGCAATTGGGGTTAAGAGTCTTGCTCAGGGACAAATTTCATATCATCGGCACATATGCTGGGATAGCCTGGAATCGAACCTGGGGCAACCAGGGCCAGCTGGTTCCCTAGGCGGGCTCACTAACCACTCAGCTATGGCCGCCCTATAATGACACAACACATTGTTTATTGTTGTGTTGTTATTATTATTATTATTATTATTATTATTATTTTGTTTTATTATTATTATTATTATTATTATTATTATTATTATTATTATTATTATTATTATTATTATTATTACAACACATTGTGAGCTTGTAGATCCTCTATTTTTGAAGGAATGGGGTCAAGGATCCCAGGGGGACCCCAGACCCCATTATTTTTAGGGCTTGTTAGATCTTCTATTTTCGAAATATTTAAAAAAATCAATCCTTCAGACGGGGGCCCTCAGACAAATGCATACAAGAAATGTGGGGTCCTTGACACAGAAATGTCTGAGAACCACTGAAATAGAGGTCTTCAGAGCACTCCTTTATATTAGGTATGTGACACGATTGGTTACCAGAACAGTGGGTTTAGATAGATAGATTGATAGATTGATAGAGTGATTTGTACATAATCTGTCAAAAGGATAAAACACACACAAAAAAAGCTTGTCAACTTGTTTCCATTGTGGTCCTGTGAGTGTAAATGTGTTTGTTCTGGGCTTTGCTTATTCACATCATGAGACTACAGCAGACTATACCCAGGTGGGTAGAAATGTAACGAGCAGGGCAAGCAAAGGCAGGTGTGTGTTTACCTCTGATGACATCTGGCCCAAGGCTTATGAAATAGTGGCTCAACAGGTGCAATGTTGGAAGAGGAATTAATTTCAACATCTAATGAGGGGGATTAGTCACTGGGGATCTTTCAAAATCTGCTCAATATAATTAACAACATGTGAGTGCCATATAGGAATCGACAACACTATATGGTACATCAAATTGGTTAATAAAAATTAACAACATACCCCAAAATGTAGGTATCGTTGTTGTGGGGTGGAAACCATGTATGTCCAAAACTGTTACGTTTCAGGAAATAAAAATAAATAAACCTGTGTTCCAATGGAGCCTATGTAGTTATTATGTAGTTCCAAGCTCTGGTTAATACTTTTGATTGTTCAGTATTTATACAATCCCCACACACACTTAAAGGTAGGGTAAGTGATTTTCTTTGGTTAAAATAAGTGTTAAATGGCCCGGACGGCTGGTGTAGCGGTCCGAACGGCTGGTGTAGCAGTCCGGGCAACTAGGTTTCAATGTAGCCTGACAGTGCATCACGGGTCCGAGTCCTGTTCCCGACGAACTTTGCTGCATGTCTCTCCCCCTGTTTCCTGTCTGTCTCTACAGTAAAACTATAAAATAAAGGCAAACAAGCCCCAAAAAAATATTTTTTAAATAAAAAATACAAGTTTTAAATAGCTCTATATTCTGATAGTAGTACACATTGCTTTATGCTGTGTTCACACCGACGGGAAGCTGAACAATGAATCAGCTTCTATTTTCAATGTTATCTCTATGCAAATCAGCTTTTTACATTTTTTCATGAGCTTTTAAAAGCGTAAATAGAAAAGTGTGCTTTTTTTCTCCCCAGACCTCAGCTTTGAAGCTGCTTTTTTTTTGCCTTTAGAGACGTCAGCTTTTTAAAGCTCAATTCTAGCCAATCAGAGCACAGCATGATCTGAGTAGGCGGGGACTATCTCATTCAGCCAAAAAGAAAGTCAAATATTGTCTCGGAGCAGAAACAGAGATGGGGTTTCCGAAATCTTTTTATTTTTTTTAATAACGGGTGTATATGTAATATTAAGGGTGATTTGGCAAGAACATGGCATATTTATGGTCTGAAATAAAAGGATATGTGACCAACAAGTCGTGAAAGCAGTTAAAACTGATTATGTTCCGTGAGCCCCTCTCTCCACCAGCTCACCCCGGGGAGAGGAGAGCCCGCTGGGCACCGTCCGCCGTGGTCCCCCTTGCCCGGTTCTTTTTTAAATTTTTTATCCCTCGATTTTGTAACCCTTTTTTTCACCGGTGCCAATTTGCTAAGTGATCCTGGGAACTACACTCCCCCCACCAGCCTAGGGAGGCCAGGGCCGAGCTCATGCCTCCTTCAATGCATGAGAGCCAACTGACCTTCTTGTCACCTGACAGGGGGGTGTTTCCCTGGTTGGACGTAGCACGTGGAAGGAACACGTTATTCCAACCAGTTCCCTTCCCCTCCATCAGGCGCCCCGGCTGACCAGGGGGAGGCAGTATAGTGACCAGGATTACTACATGTTTTTGTGAGGGTATTAACTACCCTAGGAGACACGGGGAGAACATGCAAACTCCACACAGAGTAGGCCCTTTTCGCCAACCCCACCTACCCCTTGCCCGGTTCTCACCGGGCGGAGCGGGGTAGATGAACGCCGGAAGCCAAAGTGGACTACACACACCCACACAAAACGAATATTAAAGTTACTACATACTGTCATGAATTTATAATAACCTTTATCACCGAGACACCGACAAATCACAACAGATCACTCTGACCTGCTCTGCTCTGCTCTCGGCGAGCAAGTGGAGATCTCCCCGCCGCAGCACGTAGACTTGAGTGACAGGTACTTGGACGCGCCCAGTTTGATCAAAAAACGCTAATTCAAATGGAATTCTGCTTTTTTTATGCCCAGCTTCCTTCGGTGTGAACACAGCAATAGAGTATTTGTTTCAGTAACAGGAGTGTACATGTCTCTCCAGCTCTTTATGAAACAGAAAATGCATTTTCAGGTCAGGATACCAATTTTATCCCAGCCGCCCAAGGCTCTGGAACAGCCGTCCATAGACATTTTACAATCACTGTATTTCTTTTATCTGGCCTTTGAGCACAGCTGAAACTGGTTACTTGTAAAAATGTTGTCAACTAAGGTCGCATTAGACTGCCCTAGCGTGGCTCATATCTGGCATAGAAAGGCGGGTTTAACATCTCCGGAGAGAGAATGCGTGTGATCCCATTGGTTCACCGATCTGTTCGTCAGCCCCCGCCCCGTCAACACAACATTTGGAGCGACGCCCACTGCACTATGGTTGGTTGTGGAAATGAAACATTTCCTATGCCCGGAACACCGACACGCTGGTCCAGGCTTTTATTTTTGAGCAAAACTACAAAGTAAAAGCCTGGAGATCGAGGCTGAGGTCGCATTGGTTCTTTTTATTCAACTAGGTATAGACATGTATGGGAATAGGTCCACATACTATGCATACTATTGATACAGTCATCTGCTAATTTGTGTTTGTTAGGATTCAACAGATCCATATTGTAGTCCCTACACATTATTTCAATGGTTATGCATTCTAGCATCAACTTCATACATTATGTTCGAACACTTTAAGTTAAAAACACAATTTAGTCAAATCAACATGGATGGCTGGCATGTGCACTTTGGTTGGTAGTGTTATGAATCCTTCATACAGAGCATATTGTTTTCAGGCCTTTTGGCCGTGAATATCACAAAGCATGTTGAAACCAGAGGCTTTCAAAATAATGCAGTTAGACAATATTAGCTAACGGGTAAGTTTGTCCATTTTAAACCTACTTACAGTACATAATTTGCCTCTAACATACTTGTGTACTTTGCCCCACAGAAAATTAAGAAGTGCTAATTCTCCTTACCTATATACTGTAGGACTAAAATCATTAGTTTAATCTGGTAGAAAATGTAATGGTAACACTTGCTATGCATACCATATCTAAAATACTTTATAAACATACTTATAATACATTATAATCTGTATTATTACCAATATGATCTATAACTAACAAGGTTGTCAGCTATCAAATATATCCATATACAAATACACATATTGTTATAAAATACACAGGGAGAAAGTGTATTAATTTCTGCTTCTAAGTCTTGGTGGCACCGCGACCCATTATTGACTTCTTAGTGTTTCTTTCAGGTTTCAAAAGCATTATATAACACTTTGGTCCAAATAGTGCCACCAAGAGGCCCAAACTAGATGCTAAAATAGCAAATACCTCCACTACATCTGCATATTTGCCAGGAGAGCTGATATATGCTGGGATGAAGGCTATCCACACAGCACAGAAGATCAACATGCTGAAAGTGATTAACTTGGCTTCATTGAAGTTGTCTGGAAGATTCCTTGCCATGAATGCCAGGATAAAACTGAGGAGTGCCAGCAAACCAATATAACCTAGTAACAATGCAAAACCAACAGTTGATCCCACATCACACTCATAAACTATCTTATCACTGAGGTATTGCGTGTTTTTATGAGGAGTTGGTGAGGCAGACACAAGCCAGGTTGTGCAGATTATTGCCTGGATGAAAGTAAGTGCCAGAACTGTTCCTCTCTGCTGCATAGCTCCGAACCACTTCATAATGTTTGCACCCCCAGGCTTGGAGGCCTTGAACACAACCAACACCACCATAGTCTTTACCAGGATACATGAGACACACAGCACAAAGCTGATCCCAAATACTGCATGCCTCAGTTGACAAGTCCAGAGCCGGGGACGGCCAACGAACAGAAGTGAACACAAAAAACATAGATCGAGTGACAGCAAAAGTTGGAAGCTGAGTTCTGAGTTGTTGGCGCGTACCATGGGTGTGTCTCGAAAATAGACAAAGATTCCCAGGACAATGGTACACATAAGTGTACCTAGCAATGAGATGGTTGTCAAGGAGATACCCAGGCCCTCATGGTAGGAGAGGAACTCCACACTCTTAGGGACACAGTGGTCACGCCGGGGACTGGACCAGAAGTCCTCTGGACAACTAGTGCACTCTGTAGAATCTAACAAAGAAGAGAAGATTAAAGGGACAGACAAGTGCAGTATCAGCCAAAAGATAATCTACTGTACATACATAATTTAAATCTACCAGTCTCATTGCTGATCTCTCCCTCAGAACAAGCAATGCAGTCAAAGCAGCAGACAGGTTCTCCTTTCCTTCTGGCCAGACGCGTTCCAGGGGAACAGCTCTCACTGCACACTGACCTTACTGGCTACAGGAGATAATAAAAAAACAATAATCAATGTCGGTCCAAACTATATTACATTCATGTCATGAGCTCAACATTAGGCATTTAAAAAGCCAAAGTGACCTGTTTTGTTTCATAGTTCCAGAATATTCTGTCTTCATCAAGGATGAGTTCTTCCCCTGAGGAGGCTGACTTCTTGAACATACCTACATTGTGAACCTCTGTGCTTCCATCAGGGAGCCTCGCCCAGTTCATGATATCACAGATTGGTAAGGCATCACCATTCTCATCAAACGAGACTTGATCGCCAAAGGAGGTGGTGAAGTTTGTCTCTTCCAGGTAATACACAAGCTAGACATGGGTGATGAACAAACACAATTAGAATATTCGCAATTTTGGGAAATTGCAAAGTGTGGCTGCGCCGACGCTAGTCGCTGGTCGTGGCACACATACACATATTGTTATAAAATACACAGGGAGAAATTTTATTATAATTTAATTTCTGCTTCTAAGTCTTGGTGGCACCGCGACCCATTATTGACTTCCTGGTGTTTCTTTTAGGTTTCAAAAGCATTATATAACACTTTGGTCCAAATAGTGCCACCAAAAGGCCCAAAATAGATGCTAAAATAGCAAATACCTCCACTTCATCTGCATATTTGCCAGGAGAGCTGATATATGCTGGGATGAAGGCTATCCAAACGGCACAGAAGATCAACATGCAGAAAGTGATTAACTTGGCTTCATTGAAGTTGTCTGGAAGATTCCTTGCCATGAATGCTCGAGGACCCGAGGAATACGCCGGGAGGAATACCGTCGGAGGCCGCGTGACGTGCGATTCGAATTTGGTGCCGATCGCATCCCGCGTTCGTGATACTTGGTGTGATTTTAAGAAATAGGCCCCTCCCACTAAATAAATAGGCCCCTCCCACAAATGTAATTGGCCAATTATATAGTCACCTCACTCCTGAGATCACGTGTATTTCATTTTGAGAGGACTGATCCCCCCAAAAATCTTGTTTTTGCATCAAACGGTTACATTTTGTGCATTTGTGGCGCCCCCTATGGATCAAAGTGGAAATGCTTTTGGGGATTTGTTGAGTAAACCACCCTTGACATGTGATTCATGTCAAGGGTGGGAAAAATGGGATTGACCGGACTTTCGTTCTTGATTTTTGCATTGTTTGTAAAACAGTCCCCTCCCACCAACTTTGGAAGCCTATTACGGACGAACTATCAAAATTCCAGTCCAGAGATAATGTGTACCGATTTGTGTGAGATTTGGACAAAATCTGTAGGAGGAGGAGCTAAAAGTGTGTTTTGAAGAAAATTCAAAATGGCTGAAAATCTATGCAGACGCAAATGGGCGTGGCTTATATGGGGGGTTGCGTCATGACCCAAGGAATCCAGGGGAAAATATGTTTTTTATTCTATGACCTATGGTTTAACAGCTACAGTATAGGCCAAAAGGTAAAGTGGGCTGTTATAGCGTCACCATGAGGCTGACTGGTGTCATTGTTTTATTTAATAATTTCTCACTAAACTATTAACCTCCCCTCCAAGTCTTGTAACTGTAGCCCTTGCGGTTTCCGAGAGAAAAATACTTGAATGGGATTCTTTTCATTTAGCTAACGATTCCCGATGAAGCCGGTCAATTTGACATATGGCACGAAAAAAAACTGTGGGAGGAGTAGTGCGGCAAAATAAAGTTTATCTAGAAATAAAGAATAATAAAGTCGGAATATTACTATAGTCTAGTCCTGTTAGGGCAACCACACTAATTATGAAGAGTAAGTGCCTTAAAAATAAAATAATAATAAAAAAATAAATAATAATAATAATAATAATAATAAGGGTAATAATAATAATAATAATAATAATAAGTGTAATAATAATAATGATAATAATAATAATAATAATAATAATAATAATAATAATAATAATAACAACAACAACAATAAAAAAGAAAATAATCAAAATTTAAACCAACTAGAAACTCTAGTAAACTGTTTATTCACCTGCCATGGCTGTATTTTCTCTAAACTGGCACAGCTGTGCCCAGTGAAAGGCCCTCTTCCTGGCACACATAGCAACATGTCATGGTGGGCATGGGCCACAGCATACACAGCCTTGTACACATTATACTCTGCCCTGAGGTCAGACACATCCAACAGGGTAGTTTCTGCTGTTCCTATGTCCTCTTGTCCAGTACACACCCTTCCACCAGCATCCACCCACTCTGATGGAAGGGGTGGAAATTTACACTGAAATGTTCGCTCCCAAAACTGCCTCACCTGAAGAAACAACATTAATACTCAAACAGAAATATAATACTGTGTGCATATTTAAAAACAGATCAGATTGAAATTGCAGATTGAATACTAAATGTATCTTGCGGACAGCCAAACGCATCAGCGGATGTGATCTTCTCTCCAACCAAGACTTAAACGATGAATGCTGTGTCAGCAATGCTTGCAGAATCATAAAAGGTCGTGGTCACCCCAACAGCGAATTGTTTCAGAAGATGCCAGAAGGAAAGTGGCTCCACAATCACTGACAATAGACTGATAAAGAGCTTCACATACTTGAACAAACTAGTCAAAGCAAAGCTTGTGAAACCCTAATGACCCCCGCCCCCGAGCCCCAACATATTCCACTTATATTCAGAATGACAGCTCAATCTGAATAAAAATGCCTCATGTAAACACCTCAATTGGAAGAGAATTCCAATTTGGTCTGAACCGAAGGAATTTTCATTCTGGTTGAGAGGGGTGGTATAAACCTTTTGATATTCAGAACAACAGAAAAATAGCAGCATGTAAACACTTATTCTGATCGTTTTGCTCTGGTTGGTATTACTTCACAATTTTGTGCATTGTTGCATGTTTGCGAATAGGGTCAAATTAAAGTTTTAAAATAATATATCATAGGCAGCATTACACAGCTTAGTCCCTTTGTAGACTACATTCATCATTCTGATATTTTCTCAAGTTGAAAGAACAGCAAACACTCAAATAGCCAAAGACACAGTGTGAGCCCATGGATACAATTGACAGAAAAAACAGGCAAAACCATGTAAAAAGTGTTATTCCGATTGAATGCTTTGAGGCATGTAGAAGATCAAGGGTTACTTTTAGCGTCCATGTAAACAGTTAAGTTGGATTGTCAGCATTCCAACTTCAGCATGAATCATTATGAAGAAATATTGTCAATGTAAACACAGTCAATGTTCGAGGAGCCAAACAAAACACATTTTACTCTCATGTACAGTACCTGCACAAGATGTAACAATAGATGATCCCCTTGAACGTTGAAATCAAACAAAAGACTCACTATGATATTTTCATGGCTGTTGTCAAGGTCATTTTCAGGATGTATTTTCAACAAGAAGTCCTTGAGGCCTGGTATCTCTCCACGACGGAATGTAAGACCCAGGCTTCCTCCCACATGCGACATGTAGCGAGGAGTTAAGAGCTTTGGCAACTCCATGAAGCTTATATCAGCTATCCACTGTAGACCTGTCACCTTCTGCTTTATAACCTGTTGATTGTATATATATATATATATATATATATATATATATATATATATATATATATATATATATATATATATATATATACATGAACGGATGTCTTCACGTCAATATAACACAAATAAATGTCAGACTCCTTATAATTATGACTTCCTACATTAACATGGATCATAAACTCAACCTCGTCCAGGAGTTTAATCAGACGTCTCCCATATACAAATACAACAACCACACGAGCCGTGGATGTCTTCATCACAGAGACAATTCTCTGGAATTCCGCGGGGTCACTGCCCCAGGGTATACCCTCTACGTACGCCAAGCAACCCAAACCTGACTGGGCCAGCTCGGACTGGAAGATTTGGGCCGCATCTTGGCCATAGGCTTCATCCTGATACAACAATCCTGCCCAGGTCCAGCCGAACCGTCTCATAATCTGGAGCATAGCTCGCACCTGATTGGATAAAGAATGGAGGGATAAGTGCTTAAACTAGTTCATTCAAATCGTGGTAAATCCTTGACCTTCGGCAACTGAATTTTCCCTGCGGGATCATTGAAGGTCTGTCTGTCTGTCTGTCTGTCTGTCTGTCTGTCTATCAACAGAGACCTTAGGCTCCAGCAGTAATACACACAAAGCAAATGAGAGGTCATATGCAATATCAAGTACAATCACTTGAGGGAGGTATTTGTCAAGTTTGTGGAACATGTACTACTTATAAGTTTACCTAATAATTATAATAATAATATCTTGAATTTATATAGCGCCTTTCATGAACCCAAGGACGCTTTACATCAAAGACAATGAACAACCAACAAACGAACAACCAAAGAAAACAACAAACAACTATTTGCAATAAGCCTGAGAGAATAGGTGTCTTTTCGATGCAGAGTCCAGTGTTGGAGCATGGGGTGGGGGCTGCCACACTGAAGGCTCTGTCCCCCAAGGTCTGCTTGCTTACCTGAATGGTATTACTTATGATTGTTCTAAAGAAGGAAGGGTGCTTATTCCGGTCACTCAGACCGGAGCTCAAGGCATAGGCACTTATCTGGAAAAAAGACACAAAACATGCATTCTGTAACATACAACGTTAACCACAAGGCCACTGAGCTAGCACAGTGATTCACACATAAGGTTTAAAGTTACAATGTTGTAATACGTAAAACATTTGGAATATTACACAAAATAGCTTACTCCCATAACCCAGTTATATACAAAGACATTATATGTGACGACGAGAGCAGTCGACTCAGGGCCTTAGAATGCCTGCTCTCAGGTCCAGGATGACTCAAACCTGGAACACAAATGCATTGTATTCTAACCTTATGAAAACCTACACGTTCTAAATCAGCCTGCTCTGCTTACATGATATGTCTGTAAGGAAATATGTTCCATGCCTTTCAAGCTTTAAAAATACTATATATTGTATTATACATTGTTCTTGTCGGGTGGATATTATGTCCAAAAACTGTAACTTTCCAGGATTAAAATATCAAAAAATAGCCGATCTAAAAGTTCAAAACGGGTTGGATCGCACCACATTTTGAGCTATTTTTGCTACTTTCGTGTGACAAAGTAGGGCATTCATTTAAGAAAAACTGAAAAGTTGAAATATGGAGATACAGCAACGATATGATAAACAATGAAATCACATCATCGTTCAAGTAAGAAACTTACCAGGGGCACTCTGTACAGACCTATTACACTAGAGATGGCCAAAGAATTTGCTGACCCCACATCACCCACAATTCCGATGACTGGAGGAGAGCCAACACAGCTCTCATCCAGTTGAAACTGCTCCTCTCTCCCACTGATCAGTGACAACGCTGCACGGATTGCAACTCCAGGCGTGTAACAGGTATCGTAGAGACTAAACCCCAGAGTGACATTTGGTAGCAGGCTGGGGTTTCTGTTGATCTCTGTAACGGCAAAAGCCATGGTCTGGGCCCATCTGAACTCGTCAATGTCGAAACTAACACACAAAATGCCAGTGTAACCTTGAATATTTACCTTTGTAGAAATATACAACATCAACTACCAACTCCTGTTCTACCAACACATCAAAACAAGGTCCCTGTTCTCTTGCTTGCTATTCTATGTGTGATACTCACTCATAGCAAATAGGGTCCTGTGGCTCGGAGGTGAAAGACATATCAGGGAAGACAGAGGACAGGTGGATAGCAAACATGGCACCCAGAACCAAGTCTCCAGGCTTGTAGATTCTGTTGGGATTAAACGGTGCCTGTAACTCACAAGAAGAGGAAGTTGAGGAAGACAAAGGAGGGAAGGATGAGAATAATATCAAGAATACAAGCAGGTGTATGTCTAGAGAAACCCTCATAACTGTCCTCCTCTGTCTAACACCCTCCTCCCCCTTTTCTAAATCCATTGTCCAGCTTTATACACAGTGCTGTGCCAACCCCTGTGCCACATTGTGGCATTACGTAATCTTTCACACCACCCCTCGAGCAGGGCTTAACATACATTAACAATACCTTCATATGAAAATAATGTTGCTTTAATGTAAAAATTAATAAATAAAGCCGCAAGCAGGAGAAACATGTCTGAACAATTTTATTGTCTAGTTATTATTCAGCCTGATCTCCAGAGATCTCCGTAACATTGCACGGATCCAGTGCACTTCATTCCGTGGATAGTCGCCTAGAAACCCCGAAATTGCGTGCATATGTACTAGGGCTGTAGTCGAGACCACCTAAAGCGAGTCCAAGTCAGTACCAAGTCCGAGGGGGGGCGAGTCCGAGTCAAGACCGAGTCCGGGAGGCCAGGGAGGGGGTCGAGTCCGAGTCAAGACCGAGACCGACGGGGGGCGAGACCAAGTCAAGACCGAGACCGACGGGGGGCGAGACCGAGTCAAGACCGAGACCAGATTTTTTTTTAGGTACAGAAAACAATCTTGATCTGAAACACTGCAATTATATGTTTCTGACTTTGGAAAAGCTCAAAATTAGGTATGCCTGGCCTACTACAATGAGCTCTATTCAATAAGTATGCATAATGTGTGAAAATGTGTATTGTCACTATGTGTAAATAAATGTACATGGCACTTTTATGTAAAAATATTACAAAATGTTTGATTCATTCAAATATTTATTTGAAATAACAAGTAAGTAACATAGCCAGAACACAATGCTTTTTGCTAAACACAACTGTGCTGTACAAGCTCATTTTAACCACAAAAAAGAAACAAAAACAAATCACCTTTAACACGACTGCCTGACTGGAATGTGTAGCCATAAAATTAAATCAAAGTGTGGTTGCATTTCAAAAACACAAGAGAATGCAGCATGGTGTGACCTAAACTAGCACGATGGGGTCTCATAATAAGTCCTCCTGCACTAAAAATCCTCTCCACCGGTGCTGAGGAGGCAGGGACTGACAGAACCTTCATCGCTAAAATGCCAAGTTGTGGGAATCTGTCTTGGTTTTCAACCCAGAAGACAAGTGCATCAGCATCATTGTTCTCAATTGCATCAAAGTACTTGGTGACTTGTGATGCAATACTTGCATCCTGGGTTGTTGAGCTACGTTTCTTGTGCGCTTTGTAGCGGGACAGGAGACGAGGACATTTCGCTGCTGGTGGTGAGTCACCGTCCACTTCCTCAGAAGTATAATAATAAAGTAATTAAGTACATTTACTCAAGTACTGTACAACTTAAGTACAATGTTGAGGTATTTTTTTTTACTACTGGATTATTTCCAATTTTCAATACTTTTACTTCTACTCATATCAGAGGCAAATATTGTACTTTTACTCGACTACAATTATTTGAAAACGTAGTTTGCAGCAGATATAAATTATTACATAATAAAAATATATTAACCACTTTAGCCATATTTTATACCATAGAGTAGACTATTTGAAAATAGCAGATCTACAAGCTCACAATTGTGAGCTTGTAGATCGGCTATTTTCAAATATTTTAGTACTTTCACTTTTGGTACTTTAAGTATATTTTGAAGCCAATACTTTTACTCAAGTAACAGTTTGAACACAGCTCAATTACTTTTACAGAGTATTTGCCTCATGCATACAGGTTGATGCTTTTATATTCATGGTGAAAATGTTTCTGGATGTAGGCCTACTTATTGTTTTATTGTATGAAATAAATAATAGGATTGATAGAATTATAGAAATAGAATTGATCTTAATATGAAAAGCAGAAAGAGGTCAGTCTCCCTGTGCGCAATTACGCACAATGTGGTACAACTTACAAGAGAATAGATAATTTAAGTGATTTGTACATTACATGTAGGTATATCTCCAGACAAGCCGACGACAGCATCGGTCAGGATCTAATGTTAATTAATGTTTTTAGTTTTGCTGCTTGGACTGATATATTTACTGCAGTGAGTGACACAGTATAATGTGCGCAAGGAAACCTTACTGAAAGCAGTCTCTATTCATCTTTAGATGATTAGAGAGAGACTGATGATTAAAACAACCACAGGCTACACAGTGAACACACAATAAATAAATAAACACCTGTTCGTGGATATAATTTTAAAAGAATATAAACTAGAGGGACAGGACTGCTGGTGTTCTGCTGCTGCTGCGCTGTCAACTGCTGCAAGATGATGTGCTCCAAGAAAGCTGTCCATAAGCGCCAGACAGCTCTCTTATAATGTTAATGTGAATGGGCTCCTCATAATATGGGTATAATAAAATTATTTCATTGCATTGTAGTGACTTGGTCTTGGACTCGAGTGGACTCGGTGGGGGTAGAGTCCCGAGTCCCTTAGTCCGAGTCCGAGTCAAGACCGAGTCAAATTATGGGCGAGACCGAGTCAAGACCGAGTCAAACTATGGGTGAGACCGAGACAAGACCGAGTAAATCAAAAAGCGGTCTCGAGTACTACAGCCCTAATATGTACGGCGAGTCCCACGGTGGGCGTAACCAGTCGCAAGCAGTCCCCACAACAAAATTTACGATTCTGTGCCTATCGGTACATAACTCAAACGGCGCTGAGTAGGCACAGGCGAACGTCACACCGTTCAGGACGGCAACTCGTCGCCTTAGCTCCCTCGGTGGTCCTTCACGGGGTGACAGTTCGCCTGTGACTGCGCGCCTCCGTCATGGTTTAGTCACAATGGGGGAGATGCGAGGCGGCTATGCACGGAATTTCAGGTTTTTCCGTGTCTATTCACGGAATTTCAAAAACTTCAAAAACGTTCAAAGAGAACGTTTCCTCTGGAGATCGGGTTTATTATTCTATGCACAAGCCTAAAACCCACACAATTTGCACATGCCTCACAAGTGGCAAAGGAAATCATATTTTATGGGTCTCGAAAATGGGTGGGACAGAATGGCTCAATAGTAGGCTACCCCCTACAACATTTTAAATATGAAATCCTTCATTACGGTTTCACATACAGTTCACATACAAACTTCAGAACATGCATGTATCCAGACCAAGGGGCTAGCATCCGGCTTGTAAATTGAGGCTATATAGGAAGAGACAGTTCATATGAATGGCCTATAGTCTCGCTGTTTCACCCCTACTGGTGTCAGAACCAATTCTCTATTCAAGCGGATGGTTAAAGCCGAACTTCACACTTGATTTTAATACTTTTATAAACATTGTCATAAATACTATATGCTTCCAGTCGCTAGTTTAATGTCTTCTTTCAATCACCATGATATGTGTTTTACTATGATTCCATTTATTTTAAAAGTGATGATAAAGTAGGGTATGCTGTAGGAGGGGCATGGCTACCCTTGTTATGATTTTAATTGACAAGCTACACAACCAATAGCATTAATTCCCACCCCCCGCTCTGGTCCCAAACAATAGCTTCATTTACGGTCTGTAGAAACCAGGGGCGTGACATTGCCCATATTTTTTTGACGGTCTATGATCCACACTAACAAAAAGGCCACCATGTCACAACCAGATGTTCTCCGGTTGACACTGTCATTGTCAGCTGCATCACGGGTGACAACACAGGTGAGCATGATGCCCTAGACTAGTGCTTCAAGGGGACGGGACCGTCCCAAAAAAAAGGGGGGAAAATACTGTTCGAGGGGACTGCCATGAAATAGTTTCACCAGGGGCCACGTTAGGGGCCCCCGGGGGCCACAGGCACAGTGTTGCTCCAATCTGCACCAAACTTGGCACAAACACGTTAAGGGGTCTGCCATGACAATAGTCACACCAAAACAAAAACTAAAAAAACTAAAAAGATCAAACATATGGGGCACTACAGCAGTGTTACAGCAGTTTCTAACATATCAAATAACCATAACTCGGTGACCATTGCTCTGATCAGGATTTGAAGGCCTCGTAGCGGACTAAAAATCAAGTACATCAAAATGGTTCTTGATTCAAAATACCCCAAATGTAGATGTTTAAAAATAAACTGCAGTATTTTAATGATTAGAAGTTTGTCGTGGGCCTATCAACGAAACACCAATGAAGGGGGGTGCCCACCTGAAGACCCCCGTGAAGCGTTTACCCCTACCCCACTCAATACCTGATTATAAGTCCTAATTATCACGGTTAAGGGATTGTACTATCTAGTCCTATACGCTCAACTTAAGATGGGAACGATTAGTATCGATCACTATTCATATAAGGCTCTTCAAGTATGCCAATGCAGTTCAATTAATATTTTTGAAAAATACACAATAATATCTACAATAATATAGAATGCAAGCAGGCTGGTGAAATCGAGAGAAAACAAAACAAAAAAGTAAAGGGTGGTGCGGAGAAAGTACACAATAAAAAATAAATAAAATGTCTTGAGGCTGATGCGTGAAAATGTCTTGTTCGGTAGTGCTGCGGATGCTCATTCAATAACGTTGGTCAATTAGTTGGGCTGGTCTAAGCAGCTGTGCTGTGTGTCTGCGCAGTGCAATGTTGGTGTGTGCGTTACAGTGCTTGTGTTTTTGGCCGCCGTGCCACACTCTTTGTCTGCGTGTGAATTTGGTTGTAATAGTACTGTACGTGTCTGCGTGTGAATTTGGTTTTAATAGACTACAGAGTTTAACTTTGCGGTTTGGCCTTATTTGATGATATGTAAAGCCTTATACCTACTATACTATGATGTGAGTTATGGTGCCTGCAGCAGACAGTTGTTGCTGGCGTCTGGTTTTGTGCGTTTCTCTGTAGAGTGTGAAGCAGTATATTAAGTGTAACAATTGTATGCATGTAGGCAATGCTTATGTTAGGTTTATAGATCAATAATCATAAACCCCTATGCTGTTGATCAACTCAAATGAAGACACACGTGACACAGAGATCTCATTTACTCGCGAGGAGTGTAACGACAATGTACCTCACATGACATGTCCACGATCACACTGCCGTTACCCCATTTCGCCAAGCACTTTATTAGAAAAAGGGCGTATCTACATTTGTATGCTTGGTGTGGAAAACTACTGGGTCAGTTTAAGTGAGGGCCTATGTGAGTGCTTTTACTGATAAGACTGCCAGAGACAGTTGCATGTTACACACTAAATGAATACATTGCAGGAATTCACTTAAATGAATACATTAAAGACAAAGCTTAATACACACATTATACTTAATACATATCTACACACAGATGCTGTAAACCGGTCCTTTCAGCTTACATGATATGCTAGACAAGCTTGGACTGTGAATAGATCACCATAAAATGGAGCTTTACTGAGCTATAAAGGAAGAAATGTAAAATGATGGTAAAGAATAGTTTCCTATGTATGTTGGTGAAATATTAACATCTACAATGGTTCAATAATAATTAGCATGGATTTTTATGAACGCAAAACATCAACATTTTAAATTGGTCTTGTAACTAATCAGGATGCATATGCAGCAACCATGTAGAGCTAATTTACCAATCAGATTAAATAGTCTAGCTAAAAAAGTAGTACAACTAACACAATGTGTTTCATTTGATATGAATGTATTTAGAACACACTAGTATTACTGTTACACTGTTAATTAAGCAGTAAACCTATATGGCAAAAAAAAATTGGGACGTGTCTACATTCAGTGGGTGTAGTTTTGACATAATGATGTTATTGGGCCGATGAAGACCACAAATGCCAGGGCAGATTTTTTTTCCCCAGTCCGGCCGCCTGGTGACTTGTGTTCTGTCTGTGTTGCATGTATCAGACGGTGGCAAGTGAGCGTGCATCAGAGAGTTGCATGCTGTGCACATCAGATAAAGCACACGTTAGAGAGGAATTCATTTTGTGTCTCCAATTTCTGTCAATTGCTGACCCTTGTCGGGTTGGGGCCGACAAGATGTGAGTTGATTATCAGCAAATTCACGAGATGATGACAACCTTCACTGTCCCAAAGCAGGCCACAGAGTTGATTGATGAACTTGGGTGCCAAGTGGACTAATGGCTGTCCTCTTTGGTGGAAAGTGCACAGATTCCCTTGCAACAATGCAATATAACACCTTCAGCAAGAAGCTTGTCTCAGCTTTTGCCTAAACGTCTGCCCCAACTGCATCTGCTACCAAAGTTCACTGTCGTAATGCATACTACCAGATCATAGTCTGGATGGGAAAAGAAGAGGGAATGGATGCCATGAACTTGGGGTGGAACCTGCAAGATAATCGATTCAGAATCAGGGGCAAGGGGACAAGGGGGAAACAAAAGTATCAAAAACAAAGGTATTTATGTATTAACACAGTACAGTAGGCTATGTAATAAGGTGCATGAGCATAGCAGCTGGTATACTGTACATGATATATACAGACATTAAGGTGCAAGAAGAATATCAGTGCATGAGATTAAGGTGCAACGTATCGGTGTGTGTCAGGTGCAACCACGTAGTCCACAAAAGGTAACTTTCACTGGTATAATCCACAGGTAGGTCCATGGGGAAAGCAAAAGTATGGCCAGCCTGATGACAGGTGGTGATCATGCCTTGTTCAACAATCTAATGGTAGCTGGGTGGAAGCTGTTCATAAACCTGGTGGTCTGGCCCTTGATACTACGGTAGGCCTCTTTGCCTGGTCTTGGTCGTTGTAAGGGTATGAGCAGTTTGTGGCTGGGGTGGTGCCTGTCCTTTTGATGATGCACTGAGCTTTGACTGCACACCTCTTTTTGTACAGTTCTTTCAGTCAGGGAAGCTTGCCTCCCTCTTTTTCAATTTGTATCCCAAGATTTTGTAACCCATTTTTTCACCTAGTGCCAATTGCCTATGTAATCCTGCAGCCTGGGGAGAGCCCAGAACTGAGCTCATGCCTCCTTCAATGCATGAGGAGCTAGCACGCCGCTTCTTATCACCTGACAGGGGGGGGGAGTTTCCCTGGTTGGACGTAGCGTGTGGAAGGAACACGGGAAGCTTGCCTCCCATTATGCTCTCTGCCGACTGCACCACCCGCTGTAGGTTTTTATTTTCACGGGCAGTACAGTTTCCGTACCAGGCAGTAACACAGCCTGACAGAACACTTCCAATGGAGCTGTCACATCATGACAAGTAGAAGTCTTTGAAGGATTTTATAAATGTAAAGGTATTATTATTTATTATTAGTTTATTTTTACTGTGGTTTTCAAACATTTTCATGTCAAGGACCCTGCCATTATGTATTTGGCCACGGAACCATATCTGAAAATATTGTCAGGGACACGCATAAGAGAAGATTTGCCAACATTTTGTCAAAAAGCTCACAACGTGTCACATCATGACAATGTGTGCCAAATGTCATGACATCCTCTCAAGGAGTTCCCGAGATATTACATCCACCATGTTTGGATGTAAATGTGATGGGTAACGCTAAAACATAATTCCTCTGGCCGTGGCTGTCCTCTGGCAGAGGCATAAAATATAGTGAATGGACAATGTATTATAGTCAGGGCCCTTAATTCCGTTTTTATGTTCGAATCGTTCACTTTGTGATACAAGTGCCAAATTTGGCAAGAACAATGCCTAGGACCTACTTTTGCAGAAAAGCCCGTTAGCCACGCAAACAAAACCAATATGGCTGCCATTTTCCAAAATGGCTGCTGGCGAAAGACATTTAATGTGTATTTTGACCTGGATTGTGATTGGATTATCCAATTTTGATTATTTTGGCATCAGAATATAGTTTTGACTCCCCCCCGCCCCCTCCCCCCGTTAGCCACGCAAAAAAACAAAAACAATATGGCTGCCACTTTCCAAAATGGCTGCTGGGGAAAGACATTTTATGTGTATTTTGACCTGGATTGTGATTGGATTTTGATTATTTTGGTATCAACATATTAATTTTTACCCCCCCCCCCCCATCAGAAATTGTTCTAATGGTCACATTTGCAGGCACTCAGCTGTGTGCACTGAAGGCCAAAGCGGTTATAAGGATAATTCCTTTAACAGGTCCGTTCATGAAAGTCCTTGCGGTCTTGTTTCCAATGAGGGCCTGTAAGCAATTAGGGGTAGTCTTGCTCAGGGACAAATTTCATTTCATCAACACATTTGCTGGCCTAGCTATGGCCGCCCCCGGTAGCACTTCTACCACGACGTTCAGTCTTGCACCGGCATTTTGTCAGTTGTTCACAAATCTGGGCAATTGGTATAGTGTCATCAACGCTACTTGCCAAATGTCATCTTCTGCTCGCCATCCAGGGAAACTTGATAAGTGGCATGCTTCACATGATGTGCAAGAGATGCCCTTGTAGGTGTAATGGCATCATAGGACCTCTGCTTCCATGCAAACAGGTAAAATCTTGCATCATCAACCCCATCACCAGTGCTGTTATTGTCATGCACTGTTTTGGTATTGACTGAGCTTCTGGAAGACATGAGACACTTCAGGCCACACTTGCCGGGTTTGCCATGCTGTCTTTTTGCCTTTTCCCACGAAAGGCTGACACGACATCACATCCAGTGAAAGTGTGAAAGAAAAGGATGCCAATGGATTTTTCAGGGCCTAGATTCTTCACAAAATCGTGAACTGGTAACCAACAACAATACAGTACAGTACAGTGCTGTTCAATAACAATACAGTACAGTACAGTACAGTACAGTACAGTACAGTACAGTACAGTACAGTACAGTACAGTACAGTACAATAGCAGTAAAGTACAGTACAGTACAGTACTGTGCTGTACAATAACAGACCAGTACAGTAGATTAAAGTACAGTGCTGTACAATAACAGTACAGTACTGTTTTGTAATGTGTTAGTTTGTCCTGTTTTAAGTGGTTACTTAGTTTCTACTTTACTGTTGTGTTCGTTTTATTTTGTCCTAACGTTTCCTGTCTTGTCTCGTTACCTTGTGATTAGTTTTATTTCTCCACCTGTGTCCCGTTAGTCCCTTAGCTCAGTGGTGCGCATTCTGTGCATTCTTTTTACAGTACACCCTCAGAAGACATTTGGATTATCCAATCACAATCCAGGTCAAAAAACACATAAAATGTATTTCGCCGGCAGCCATTTTGGAAAATGGCAGTCATATATTTTTTTCTTGCGTGGCTAACGGGGGGAGGGGGTGGGGGGGAGTCAAAACTATATTCTGATGTCAAAATTGGATTATCCAATCACAATCCAGGTCAAAAACAACATAAAATGTCTTTCACCAGCAGCCATTTTGTAAAATGGCAGCCATATTGTTTTTTTTTTGCGTGGCTAACAGGCTTTTGTGAAAAAGTAGGTCATGAAGAAACTTTGTGGAAAATTTGGCGCTTGTATCACAAAGTGAACGATTGTGTCACTAAGCGCCCTGGCTATTAGTATTAATCCCAAATTGAGCTTGTAGATCGGCTATTTTTGAATAGCTAAAACATGTGTTTAAACACCCTGGAACCCCCTCAAGGACCCCTGGGGTCCCCAGACCCTGTTTTTTGTGAGCTTGTAGATCTGCTATTTTCAAAACATTTTGAAAAATCAATCCTTCAGACGGGGGCCCTCAGACAAATACATACAAGAAATGTGGGGTCCTTGACACGGAAATATCTGAGAACCACTGAATTAGAGGTCTTCAGGGCACTCCTTTATATAAGAGATGTGACACGATTGGTTTCCAGAACAGTAGATTGATTTATTGATTGATTGATTGATTGATTGATTGATTGATTGATTGATTGATTGATTGATTGATTGATTGATTGATTGATTGATTGATTGATTGATTGATTGATCGATGTTATTGACCAAAAATGCATATACATAACCATGTATCTGTACATAATCTGTCAAAAGGATAAAACACAACAAAAGCTTGAGAACTTGTTTCCATTGTGGTCCTTAGTGTAAATGTGTTTGCATCCTAGTATTTCTGGGCTTTGCTTATTCACATCATGACACTACAGCAGACTATACCCAGGTGGGTAGGAATGTAAAATAAGCAGGTCAAGCAAAGACAGGTGTGTGTTTACCTCTGATGACATCTGGCCCAGGGCTTATGAAATACTGGCTCAACAGGTGCAATGTTGGAAGATTAATTAATTTCAACATCTAATGAGGGGAATTGGCAACATCTAATGAGGGGAA
The DNA here is from genome assembly GCF_963280865.1 of Gymnoscopelus braueri. Taxonomy (NCBI): domain Eukaryota; kingdom Metazoa; phylum Chordata; class Actinopteri; order Myctophiformes; family Myctophidae; genus Gymnoscopelus; species Gymnoscopelus braueri. Next base: position 55,832,729 of record NC_137605.1, on the reverse strand, counting down.
CACACACATTGAGCAGGTCTTTTCAAAACCTGCTCAATTTAATTAACAACATGTGAGTGCCACATAGGGATGGACAACAATATAGCATATCAAAATGGTTGTTAATACAAAATACCCCAAAATGTAGATATCGTCGCTTTCAGGTGGAAACCTTGTACGTCAAGGTGTTATGTTAGGTTTCAGGAAATGAAAAAAAAAACAATAAAGACCTGTATGGATCCAATGTAGTTAATATTTAGTTACAAGCCCTGGTTAATACGTTTGATTGGTTCAGTATTTATAACACACCCACTAAAAGTTAGGGTAGGTGATTTTCTTTGGTTAAAATAAGTGTTTGTTCAGTAACAGGAGTCTCCATATCTCTCTAGCTCTTTATTAAACCGAAAATGTATTTTCAGGTCAGGATACCAAATTTATCCAATTAGGACAGAGATCTCAGTCAGGATACAGATTAAACAAGTGAAATGGAACTGGAACACTATAAATAATGAAGCTGATAAATGGGTACTCTCTCCTGATTGGCTGAGGGTGGATTCAGACTGGGTCCGATTGATTCGAACCGTTCCCGAGTACGATTGGCCTCTCCCAGCTGGCCAGCATTCACTTTGGCCAAGATTCTTCCGCACCAGAGTACACTTCATTCAACAGTAATGGTACTTATGTGCCTCATGGGCACATAAGTATGAAATGTGAAAGAGGGGATATCTACTCATGGCCTATAAAAACAGGTCCACGGCCCAAAAATGCACCCATTGTTTGCATGCAATAATAATAACCTTACTCTGGCAGACATCTGGCACCAACATTTCACTGCTTGTACCATGCCCGAAGTATGGCCGTTTGAAGTGTTAATGGTTACGTGCGGTGGGAGTCCTGCGTGACACATGTGCAGTAGGGCCGGCATGCACACATTGTCACCTTTTTAAACTAATGGCCAAAGTAATTTTTTGAGGAAAATTATATTTTTGCCTAAGTCAGCTCCTCATGACACTGGCCACCTCTGGTAAAATTGCCTATCTCCTAATTGAAAAGGAACATAATGTTCCCTACCCTTTTAGTATAATGGCCTATCTCCCTTGTGTGACTTATATAGACATTTTGTTTGGCCTAAGTCACATGATTTTGTGACTTAGGCCAAAACAATGGCCTAAGTCTGGAGTAAATCAGTAATTTTGCCTAAGTCAGGTTTAATCCTATTTAAACCTATTTAAATCTCTTACGTTACATACCTGACAGACAGTGTTATTTTTATGTTAATAGTCATAATTTGTTATAAATGTTTTGGGTGAAATGATAGTTTTGTTTTGGATCAGTTTGAGATTTTTTCTGAAAAACTTAAAAAAATTACTTAGGCCAGTGGTTCTCAACCTGTACGCGAGGCCCCCTCTGGTGGTACACAGAGAAATCTCCCCAAAAAATAAAAAAGTGGAGACTGAGATATAAAATAATATAAAAACATGTAATAGGCTACTATCAAAATATTTCTATGAATTATTTATAACTTTACCATGATATCATGAAAATGGGATTTAAAAACAAGTTTTGCTGTCAGTGCAGTGTTTATGTTGACTTTGTGTCGGTGATGCGGCAATTGGAAGACTTGCCCCAAAACACGCTCGCCCCCATCTTTTTCGCGGACCATGGACCTTGTATTCTTGTATTTGTTTTACTGAGGATAATGTTACGCATAGCTTTACTGAGGTTAAGTTTAGGAATAAGGTTAGATTTTGGCACCGTTTTACTTGAGGTTACGTTTAGGAATAAGGTTAGGTTTAGGCATACAGTAGTTTAGTGAGGTTACGTTTAGGAATATCAGGTGAATACCGCCGGATTTTCCCCGGGACGACTGTGTTTTGGGGCGAGCATTTTGGTATTCGGTGATGCGGCCGTGATCACAACGGATCACAACAAGCTAAACGGTGGCAAGATACTAATAAACAGCGGAGTTAAAATGATGCAATCGTGGCTCAAAACTGGAACTAAGTGTGGAAGACAAGAGGAGAATATTTTGACCAGCAGCACGTAGAAACTGAAGTGGTGGACGTCTGGGTCACAGAACAGCACTTGCTCCAGGAGGGCCAGTGAAATCGTACCCACGCCGTTCCCAGACTCCCAGCACTAATTAATTGGTTCCGTTCAAATGATTCAAACCCACCAGTTAATACGACACGGAAACTGGGATTCAACAAAACTGGAGTGAGGCGGAGGAGTAGCCAGTAGCCTACAGACAGTGGTATGAATGAAACCCATTTCAAATGGTATCTTCCAACCAAAACACACGTAGCCTATTGAAAAGAGTTGATTTGTTCATAACAAGACAAACTGAATCAGGCCGAGATTAAGTCTGTGATTAACCTTACAGCTGTGATCAATTAAAGCCATTGGCTTGCCTCGCGCATTGCAAAGCAGCGGTAAAAAGGTAAACTTCTCGTTAGCTGCGTCGGCGCACATTGTCTGTGTGTGTGTGTGTGTGTGTGTGTGTGTGTGTGTGTGTGTGTCTGTCTGTCTGTCTCTATCTCTATCTGTATCTGTCTGTCTGTCTGTCTGTCTGTCTGTCTGTCTGTCTCTATCTCTGTCTGTCTGTCTGTCTGTCTGTCTGTCTGTCTGTCCGTGTCTCTGTCTGTCGTGTGAGACCTGTAAGAGTTAAAGTGCCAGTTGTATTGTTACCATTTTGTATAGCATAACTTTAGCTGACAACTGTGGGGGAAAAAATAATCTCATATATTCTTTTTATATATTATTATATTATTAAGAATTAATTTGCCTCCTGTGTGAACTGTGCATAGCTGAATAGGATGGGACGCAGGTGTAGGCTACTGTATTTTATCAGTCATAATGGTGTTACTTGGAGAGACAAATCTTTTCTGAGGTAGTAGGCCTACTTAGTCTAAAAAGGTTGAGAACCATTAGCTGAAGAAGGTGACGACATCTGGAATGTTATGGCTGTGGAAGTGTAGGACCCCCAGGGGGGTCCCCACATGATTTTTTTTTTGGGGGGGTTCCTCAGAGGACAGTGAAGTCACAATTTAAGGACTTTTTTTTATCTTAAAATTTTTATCCCACGATTTTGTAACCCAATTTTTTACACCCAGTGCCAATTGTCTATGTAATCCTGGGCACTACCTTCCCTCTGCCAACCTAGGGAGGCCAGGGCCGAGCTCATGCCTCCTTCAATGCATGAGAGCCAACTGACCTTTTTTTCACCTGACAGGGGAGAGTTACCCTGGTTGGACGTAGCGCGTGGAAGGAACACGTTATTCCAACCATTTCCTTTCCCCTCCATCAGGTGCCCCGGCTGGCCAGGGGGAGGCAGTATAGTGACCAGGATTATTGCATGTTTTTGTGAGGGTACCTACCCTAGGGAACACGGGGAGAACATGCAAACTCCACACAGAGAGGCCCTTTCGCCAACCCCACCTAGGGTATGGGCACTGATGACGCGGAGGAGAGAACACGCCCACAGCGTCCCCTGCGGGAATCGAACCCAGGACCTTCTAGCTGTGAGGCGACAGCGCTACCGACGACGCCACCGTGCCCCCTCAATTTAAGGACTTTTAAGATATTTTTAATACCTCAAGAATGAAAGGAATAGGACCATTACTGCATCAAAACTAATCAACACTTGTCAAATAATATAAAATAGCCAAAATAGCTGATCTACAAGCAAGGCGTTGTGAGATTGTAGATCGGCTATTTAAAAATATGTAATATATAAACCAAATTAAATGTCTCAACTCCTAATTCCAAGTGCTTCTCAGGGTGGGGAGTCCCCAGTTCAAATATGATTATTTTGGGTGGTCCCCAGTTCAAATACGATTATTTTTGGGGGTCGCCACCTGAAAAGGTTGAGAACCACTGTGCTAGAAGAAGGCACACGTATAAACGACGTGCGTGACGTCCGTCCACCCACCTGTCACCTCATTGGACTCGGTTTAAATTGCCTGTCCTTCATTGGTGTTTCTTAGCTCTGCCCAGTGTTCTGATTGGATTGGATATTTGATAGGTCCTACCTTTTGCAATACAACTTTTGAATGGTTTGTCGTACAGACACCTCACTGGATCCGGTTCAGGGTTGTTTTCCTTCACTGGAGTTATTTAGATCTGCCTCCTGTTCTGATTGGTTATAACCACACAGTTTTTCCAAAGAAAACCCACAGACATACATGTAGTAGTAAAACAACATGTTTTTTATTTTATTTTTAAATACAGCATCCACATTTTGTTTTCAAAATAAAAGCAGACAACATTCAACATTCAACATTCAAAATAGAAGCCCCAGACATGATACAAATAAATAAATATTGACACTGGAAAATAATTAGCCTGCCAATATCTGAAAAGTGACGGATACCTTTTACAAAGTGTTCCTGTGGTAACTGTACGGTAGCCTGGTAAACCCCTCCCTCCGGAAATCTCATTTGTATTTGATTTCAGTTGTGAGTCTGGCCTACATGCCTGTCTGGGCGTTTCTCCGGAGTTCATAACATGAACTCTCCTATCAGCGTTCTCGCTCATTGTTATGTGATTGACAGCGAAGGTTGGCCAATCAGGTGGAGAGTTCGAGTGAAACCGATGGGAACCGAGTGCAGCCGACCGGTGTTTTCGTCTCTCTTTTAAAACTTCTAACTTTTTTGAGGCACAGAATTTACTTTTAAGATATCGTTCGGATAGAATTTAGTTGTTTAACTTATATATATGTGGTCAATTAATCATGACAGAGCCTATTTAAAAAAAAAACACATTCAGAGAACCGGCAGGGGCGGGCAGTGACCCGCATGTATCCGAATAAAGCAACCTATTTTCGGCATGGCCCTTTCAAAAGTTCCCCTGCGTCACATTGCCTTGGTGGTGGGGAAAACAAACTGCTGATTGGCTGAAGGGGAACGAACTGCTGATTAGCTGAAGGGGTTGTCAGTCAACAGTACTAATCCCGCCCAGCTCCCAAATTGCCCATACAGGCCTGTAGGCCAGACCAATTCCTGAAATCAAATACAAATGAGATTTCCGGAAGGGGGGGGTTTACCAGGCTACCTGTACGGTGGATGCTGTCCCTCCCGATGAGGCCTGGTCAGCGCTACTTGCAGCTTTAATTATAATTATTTCTGTTAACTACACACACACACACACAGGTTGGTCAAACAAATAATAATCGTTTTTTCATACGTTTTTCCATGTTGAATTAATTACTTGCTAAATGATAAGCACTTGTAAACTCTAGCTATAACTCTTTTAATTCTGGCATTTTATAGGCCTATAGCAAGTAGCCACTGAGTAATGAACATTAGAATGTTAAATGTTCAATCTGAAACCTGAAAAGGCTAGACACAGGGACACCAGCTTTACAGTACTGCTGCTATGTTTTGCTGGGTACATACTGCTGCTATGTCTTGGTGGAGCCTCGACCCATGATGGACTTCTTAGTGTTTCTCTCAGGTCTCAGCAGGATGATATAACACTTTGGGCCAAACAATGCCACCAATAGACCAAAACTAGATGCTAAAATAGCAAACACCTCCACTACATCTGCATATTTGCCTGGAGAGCTGATATATGCTGGGATGAAGGCTATCCACACAGCACAGAAGATCAACATGCTGAACGTGATTAACTTGGCTTCATTGAAATTGTCAGGGAGATTCCTTGCCATGAATGCTAGGACGAAGCTGAGGAGTGCCAGTAAACCAATATAACCTAGTAACACTGCAAAACCAACTGTTGATCCCACATCACATTCATAGACTATCTTATCATTGTGGTATTGTGTGTTTTTATGAGGAGTTGGTGAGGCAGACACAAGCCAGGTTGTGCAGATTATTGCCTGGATGACAATAAGAACTAGAACTGTTCCTCTCTGCTGCATAGCACCAAACCACTTCAGGATGTCTGCAGCACCAGGCTTGGAGGCCTTGAACACAGCCAACACCACCATAGTCTTTACCAGTATACATGAGATACACAGCACAAAGCTGATCCCAAATGCTGCATGCCTCAGCTGACAAGTCCAGAGTCTGGGACGGCCAATGAACAGAAGTGAACACATGAAACATAGTTTGAGTGCCATTAAAAGTTGGAAACTGAGTTCTGAGTTGTTGGCACGTACCATGGGTGTGTTTCGATGATAGATGAAGATCCCCAGGACAATGGTACACATAAGAGTGCCAAGCAATGAGATGGTTGTCAAGGAGATACCCAAGCTGTCATGGTAGGAGAGGAACTCTGTGCTCTTTGGGATACAGTGGTCACGCTGGAGATTGGACCAGAAGCCCTCTGGACAACTGGTGCACTCTGAAGAGTCTAACAAGGAGAGCAAGGTTAAATGGACAGACAAGTACAGCATCGCCCTAAAGATGACCTACTATACATAGCTACATAATGTAAATCTACCAGTCACATTGCTGATCCCTCCCTCAGAACAAGCAATGCAGTCAAAGCAGCAGACAGGTTCTCCTTTCCTTCTGGCCAGACGGGTTCCAGGGGAACAGCTCTCACTGCACACTGACCGAGGAGGCTACAGAGGAAATCAACAGTGATCAATTTCAGTCTAAACCTAATTGCGCTCCTATCAGGAGATAGCACGGCTATCAGGGCAAAAGTGTAAATGCTTTTGGATAAGTGCTCTATAGAGGGCCCTCAAAAGGAATTCCAATTGTAAATTGCGTTTTAAAATAATAAAAAAAAAAATGTTCAAAGCTAATTACACGCAGACCTTACACGCGGACATTCTGGAATATCACAGAAAGTAATTGTCACAAGACTCACAAGAACATTTGTTGCTAAAATGGTGGAAAAACTAATCGTGTTTCTGCAACAATCAGTGACATTTGTAGAAAATCTCTTTCAGCTATGTGTTGTTTAGAGGTCCCTCATGTAAATTTGGGGTAGATTGGATGCTGCATTCATGATCTATGGCATTTTTTGTTTTACTTTTTTTGTAAAATAAGCCCGTCCCAAAAAACATAAATAGGCTATATATATATATATTTTAATATGAAACATCTGAGTGATACATGTTTATTTCATGACTGCAGACATAAGTAGCAGTAGCAAAAAGTATGTTTAGAAGAAAATGCTAAATGGAAAATCAAGTGTAGCCTACAGATATGGGGAGTATGATCCAAGGAATCCTGGAGAAAATTTAAAAGTCAATTGCTCAATGAACGTGACCTGTTATAACACAACCATGAGGCAAATTTGAACAATTTGGTGGTGGAGTGTTTTCCTTGGCCTACTGGGAGTGTGCGTGCAAAGTTTTACGAAGATTGGTCCAACGGTGTCTGAGATTAGCTGCACACAGACGGACAGACACACACGGACAGGGGAGAAAACATAATCTCTGCGTCCCTGTCTGGCGGCCTTGCAGAGATAATAAGTTACAGTCACATCATCAGCTCAGCATTAGCTATCATAGAAAGTGAAGTGACCTTTGTAGATTCAGGGTTCCAGAATATTCTGTCTTCATCAAGGATGAGTTCTTCACCTGCGGAGGCTGACTTCTTGAACACCCCTATAATCTGATCCTTTGTTCTTCCATCAGGGAGCAACACCCAGTTTAAGACATCATAGATTGGTAAAGCATCACCATTCTCATCAAATGATACATCATCACCAAATGATGTGGTGAAGTTGACCTTTTCCAGGTAATATATAAGCTAGAAAAAGTGATGAGCAAAGTTATGAAAAGCAATACACTACTTCATATAATATACACAATAGTTAAGACCCTTCCACACGGTCCGTTCGGAAACGTTTAAAGGAACACACATTTATCTCTGACCTCTTGCGTACCTTCTCTGTAATTGCCAATGAGTGGCTGCATATGTTTTTCTTTATTGAACTCAGTTGTTTTGCTGTGTGTGACAGGGACGGTTGTATTAATTACACTCTGAAAATCTTAAGGCTCACTTGAATCCACAAGCTCACAACTCTTTTCACTTTTTTCTTATTTTTGGGCGGTGAAACCGCCCCTATAAGTGAGGTTTGGAAAAATTTACAATTATCCTGCGCTGTGAAACCGCCCCTATAAGTGAGGTTTGGAAATTTGTACAATTATCCTGCGCTGTGATTGGCCAATCACAGTCTATTCAGGACTGTGATTGGCCAGTGTCACATGACACATGTGCATAGCCTATATAAGAAACCATAACTTGAAAAAAAACATAAATTGGTTTTTTTCAAGTTATGGTTTCGTCCATCATAAAGAGTGTTTCAATAAATGTATTTATTTTTTGTACATGATTGGTTGACTCCATTCAGTATTGTGATTAGCTAGCAAGACACCGCCCACTTCACACAGGGTGTGATTTTTTCTTTTCTTTTTTACATTTGCGGAATGAATGGATGGATGAATGAAAGCTCCTGTGTAACTTCATTACCACTCCAAACATACAGGAAATTTGTATTACGATGCATCACTATAAAAAATATTGAATACATCTTTCTTCCTACTACAGTATGTCCTTTCCCCATGCTTTTTACCAATATCATATTTATGTATTCATTATTTTTCAACATGTTTATCCAACTGGAAAAATGAATAGGAAACTGTGAATTCATATCCCACCTGCCATGGCTGTATTGTCTGCAAACTGGCACAGCTGTGCCCAATGAAAGGCCCTCTTCCTGGCACACATTGCAACATGTCATGGAGGGCATGGGCCAGGGCATACACAGCCTTGTACACATTATACATGGATCCGTTCGGCACATCCAAAAGAGACGTTTCTGCTGTTCCTAGGTCCTCTTGTCCAGTACACACCAGTCCACCAGCATCCACCCACTCTGATGGAAGGGGTGCAAATTTACACTGAAATGTGCGCTCCCAAAACTGCCTCACCTGATGAAACACCATCAAGACTGAAGATCAATTCATACTTGTGTGCTGTAACGAACAAAATGTTCTGCGTTTTGGGCATTCATACTGTCTCCGACTCGCCGACAGCGCCGTGACGACATGTAAACAAGAAAGTGAATGTAATCTCAGTGGCAAAGGAGCTTACAAGTATTCCCACCCCAATCAGAGTATGTGGTCATTTTGACATTTTGACCTCACTTTCATCATGCGATGTGTCCTCACAACGTGTCACACAAAGCATAAATTGACATTTAACTTGAATTTCTTTGCTTTAAAATATGGGATACATTTTCTTTACTTTAAATACAATACCTTGTGAATGTTAGATTGATTGAATAGTTCATTGACATTTTCAAGAGTACAGCAGAAAAAAGGAAACACGCCAAATGGATGAATTATACAAAAGCCAAAAACCTGTTTCCATTGTGGTCCATTAAACACTCAACAACCAAACATCTGGACAAACAACAGAAAAATAAACAACGATAGAAAAATAAATAACAAAACATGCACTTTAAAACGATTCATGTTAAATTAACAACTTATTTAGTTATTATTATATTACTATTCCGGGGTGAACATTTGTCGAAAACACCAGATCTTTTTTGAATGTGTGTAGAGATAAAACAGAAGGGGCCCTATTATTGAGTCTTGGGACACTCCGGTCAACTAAGCATAAAGGGTTTAAGTTGTTAAAAAAACAGGTATCAGTTTTTAAATCGCAGCCTAAATACTACAGTACATACCATGCTATGTTCATGTCTGTTGTCAGGGTTATCGCCAGGATGTATTTTTAACATGTAGTCCCTGAGACCTGGAATCCCTCCACGACGGATGTTAAGACCCAGGGTGCCTCTCAGGTACGGCATGTACTTACGAGTTTGGAGTCTGATATAGTTTGACCAGAACCAAGTGGCTATCCATTGCAGACCTGTCACATTCTGCTTCACCACCTGTCCAAAAAAAAATATATATATATATATTTACAGGCACGTGCACACATAGACATCAAAGGGGGCTTGAGCCCCTGCCCTTTTTTTCCTATCTGTAAAATTGCCCTCTCTAGACCATCAATGTAGCACTTACTACTATGAAAGAAATGAAAATGCCCCCTTTTTCCATGCCATACCTGAACGCAGCGTTCAAGAGAATTGCCTTTTCCAAACTCTCCTGAACTTGAATGCAGCATTTTATGTTGAAGTAATTGCATCTCGCTGTATTGGCTTGAATCTTGATTATACTTAGTTGAGTGCGGCATCGCGCACCGAAAATAGCCGATCTCCAAGCTCACAACGTGGCGCAGCGTGACACATTTTGAACTTGGAGATCGGCTATTTTCGATATTTTCACCAAAAGTGCCCTTTTGGAAATTTCAGACCCGGCCCCTCTAACATTCTCTGCACGTCCCTGTATATATATAAATATTCTTGCGTTCAATATAACTCATTTAATTACGTATCCCTAAATGAATCATGACACCAACCTCTTCCATGAGCTTAACCATATGGGGCCCATATAAAAATGAAAGGACCACGCAAGCTTTGGATTCCTTCATCACAGTGACAATCCTCTTAAGTTTCGCTGGGTCATTCTTCTGCTGTTCAAATGGCAGAACCTCCACATAGGCAAGACAACCCACACCGGACTGGGCCAGCTGAGACTGGAAGGACAGGGCAAGTTTGTTGATAATTTCATTATCAACAAACAGCAGTCCTACCCAGGTCCATCCGAACCGCTTCAAAATCTGGAGCACAGCTCTCACCTGATTGGATAAGGAATGGAGAATTAAATAAACATAATATTTTTTATTAAAAAAGGTATTTAAAAGGTATATTTTATAAATATAACAAGCTGCCAAATAATTTGAACATTTACACTTTCAAACCTTTATATTTGACCCAAATGTAAAGGAGTAAAAGTAACATTTTCTTCTGTACAAAATAATAATAATAATTAACAAAAATAATACTTAAAAGTGAAAAGTGTGCTGCTAAAACGTATGTATACAATTTATTCAAACAGGTACTTAAATAAATGTAACTAAGGAAAATGCAACTCAATTACTACTCACATCTGGTGATATCTAATAATCTAATATAATCTAACTACTTGATACCATCATATTTCTTTCTGTAGAGGTTTACCTGGAAGGCGTCACTTGGCATTGTTCTAAAGAAGGTCGGGAACTGGTTCCTCTCACTCAGACAGGGGCAGGTGGCAATACTACTGACCTGCCAAAGACACAAAACATCTGTTCTATAATAAACCACATTGTTTTGAGAAATGTCCCCTCCAATTTACTGTACAGAGTGACTTACATATCACATACATAGAATGCAGAGAGACAGTGTAGTGCCATAAGAAACTATGCAGTAAACCATGAATCTAGCATCTGTCTAAACAATAATGCTAATCTAATTTTAGGATACCAGTTAAACAATTAACCAAGTATCTGTCTAAATGACATACTGTTTAAAATACATTATTAACATTTGTGGTCAAGAAAAAAAAGAAGAAAAAAACATGGTAACGAGTGACCAAGATATGTCTGCAATAATAATAATAATAATAATAATAATAATAATAATAATAATAATAATAATAATAATAATAATAATAATAGCTTTACATCTGACCACACGTCCGGCCAAACTCGGGGCCATAGTATTCTAACTCTCAGGTTTAGGCAAAGAATCAAACCTCTAACACAGACAAGACCTGTTGAAAACCTGCCCACTCCACTCTGCTCACATGCTCTGACTACAATAATTATGTCTTTCAAGCTATATACATTGCCTATCAAATTTTTGATTTGTAAATAATCAAATAACCAGAATTAGGCATATCAGTGTCGGTGGGACACTCGTCTGTCCACAACCATTACTTTTCAGGAAATGGGGAAAAAAAATATATTTTCAATTATTATTCAGTTATTATTTAGTCATAAGCTCTTGTTAATACTTGTCATTGGTGAAATATTTATAAAACCCACAGACACACTTAGCGACTTTCAACCTGGCCTGTATAACACAAATCAAAAATAGGGAAAATAGACTATCTACAAGCTCATAAAGTGTCAAATCAAAATGCACAAAATATAATAGGGCGTTAATTTATGGAACACCTGAAAAAATTAAACATGGAGATACAAAGTCTCCGTCCGACAGTGATTTTATTATGCATTTGTAAATAATCAAATAACCAAAATTAAACATCACCAAATTGATGATGGTAAAGGGGGGTTCAAGAAGATAACATACCGTGGGCACTCTGTACGAGCCTAACATTCTAGAGAAGTGAATAGAATTTGAGATAGTTGCACCCACAATTCCCAGCATTGGAGGGGACCCGGCACAGCTCTCATCCAGCTTAAGCACCTTCTCTGTCCCGCTGACCAATGTCAACGCTGCAGGGACGCCTCCATGCGGGATACAGCTGTCATAGAGACTATATCCCAGAGTCACGTTGGGTAGAAGCCTGGGGTTTCTGTTGATCTCAGTAATGGCAAAAGCCATGGCCTGGGACCATCGGAACCCTTCAATGAGAAACCTAACACACACGATATCACTGTGACTTTGAATGTTTATCTTTGTAGAATTACACAACATCAACTTATCGTATGGTACTATATCTATTAGAACCAGTGGTGTAAAGTAACTAAGTACATGTACTCAAGTACTGTACTTAAGTACGATGTTGAGGTATTTTTTACTTCACTGGAGTATTTCCAATTTTCAGTACTTTTGCTTCTACTCCACTACATCTCAGGGGCAAATATTATACTTTTACTCTAAGACAATTATTTATTTGGCCATTTGAAAATAGCCGATCTACAAGCTCACAATGCGTCGCGAGTATTTCTACATTGCAGTATTGATACTTTTACTTAAGTAAAACATTTGAGTACTTTTTCCACCACTGATTAAAACAACAAGTTCCCAAGGTGCTTGCTATTGTATTGTATTTGTGATACTCACACTTTGCAAGAGGGGTACTGTGGCTTGGAGGTGAAAGACGACTCGGGGAAGGCAGGCTGGTAGTAGATGGGAAACACGCCACCCAGAACAATGTCTCCAGCCTTATACATTCTGCTGAGATTAAACTGTGCCTGTAACTCACAAGAAGAGGAAGGTGAGGAAGACGAAGCAGAGAATGAAGTGAACAATATCGAGTACAGGTATGGAAGCAGGTGTATGTGCAGAGAAGCCCTCATGACTGCCCTCCTCTGTCTGACCTCTCCTTTGTCCAGTTGCTATGTTTTATACACGGCGCTATGCCATCCCCACATATGCCACTACGTAATCTTTCACAACACCCATCTGGGCAGAGGCAGAAGTACACAGAGGCAGGGCTTAAAGGGACATTTCGCCGATTTTGCAACCAGATCTTATTTTAATGAAGTTTAGGACTCAAGAAACAAGATCCTGTTTTTTTTTTGTGTATAATCTGTGTTTTTAGATATCTAGAAATCTAATCTCGTGACGTTATTTACGTCACGATCATATGGTCTCATTCCTTTCCGCACTACATGTTGTCTCGACGCGTCTCAGTCAGACCAGCTCCAAAGACAGCCCCAAGGGGTGTCCCCAAGATTTGGTCCAACCTTGAACCGTCTTGGACTCCACCCCATAGAGTTGAGGCAGCAGCGGCTGCTGCTCATGCAGCCAGCGGGTTCTTTTAGACAGAACAGAACACAGAAAACAGCCCAAACTGCGCATTTGATCGCGGACCGGCATGCTTTGGTTTGGTTCGGATCGGGGGGGGGGGGTGGGTCGCTCATCATTCCAATACCAAAACTCACAAGACAGTTGACTGGCAGAAATTGACTGGCTGGTGGCTGCTATTTATGTTATCAAATCACTACATAATGTTATATCATTGCCCTAAATGGCGAGATATTGACAAGAGAAGGATGATTAAAAAATCATTATGTATTAACCTTGATGTCTGTATAAGAAATGACTTTGTACAGGTGGAAAACTTTAGTTACATTTGCAGAGTGACGGATTACTTTACCTGAGTTACATCTTCTGATAGTTGTACTTGAATGTTGACATGAAATAATAATCCTGTTTAGTGTTTCATAAGTGCAAGCGTGGAAGAATCCAAATACAACGTGGAGCGACGGTAAACAAACACTGGTGAAAGGCTAGGATCAAAATACCAAGGATTCGACAGTTATGTTGCTACTATGCTACACGGAAGTAGAACGGCATAAAGATACCAAGGATTTGTCAGTGATGTGACATCACTAACGAATCCTTGGACAAGGATGGGTTAAATGGATGCTTTTGACTTCCAGTGTTGCCAGATATTGTGAAAGAAATAAGAAACCAGGTCTATGAAAACAAGCCCAAAAGAAGAGAACTAGGCCAAGAGCACTTTAAACCTAGACATGGGATATCATATATTTGAAAATTGCAGATCTTCAAGCTCACTACACGTCGCGATGTAACCCATTGTGAGCTTGTAGATCTGCTATTTTCCAAAAAATCTTGAGGGGAAAAAGCGCAAAATGTGGAATATTTTTTAATCGTTTTAACAACACATTTTTGGTAGGGGCTCCCTGGCACAAATTATTATTTCAGATGGGGGTCCGTGGAAAAATACATGAACATGTTTGATAACTGGTTTAAACAACAATCAAAACATTTGGATACAAGCCCAAACATCAACTACATTTTAGAAAGAAGCCGCTTATAATAAGTAGACATGGCAACACTGTGGAACACTGGTACACATGTTGTGTGTTGTTGTTGAAGATCACACCCACATGCAGCCTCCACTCCCATAGAGGTATGTCCACTCCCCACAAGGAGGGGCATTGCACCAAAGCATTATGGTCATTGTGGTATTGCAGCAGTCCAGTCAAACCCTAGTCAAACACACAGATTTCATAATTTTTCTGGCGATAGGGTGCACATTTTAAATTGTTCTACTGTAATCTACTACAAATACTATTAACATTGAGTGATTGCAGTTTCTTCCAGGGGTGAAATGCTCCTTTAACATACATTAGCAATCTAGTCATATCAAAATAATGTTGTGTTTGTCCTGTAATGTGTCAATGACACTATCGCACCAGGGCTACATTGGCAACGATTTGTCCACTGTTGTCACAGTCCGCTCCTCGGGCCTTGTACTCTGACTTTATTATGTAGACCTTCCTGCGCTTATAAGGTCTTGGACTTTGTTCCTTTCTGTTCCTTTGTTCTGTTCTGTATCTAGTCTTGTTTTTATGTTACTCTGTTGTTTTTGCCATGCTGTTCTGTATCTTTATTTTGTAGTCTTGTTTCCTGTTGTGCTTAGTTACTGTTACCTGTCTTGTCTCACCTCCCTGTTGATTAGTCATGTTCTCCTCCTGTGTCCTCTTAGTCCCTCAGCCTATCCCAGTGTTGATTGTCTGTTGAGTTCACCTGTGTCTTATTATTTCCCTGTCTATTTAAGGCCTGTGTTTGCACCATGTCCTAGCTTGTTCATTATCTGCTGTTGCGTGTATATGTCTTGGTTTTCAGTTCCTGTTTGTAGTCCTACCTTATGAGTTAATAAACCCTTTAAACTGACCTGTTGGCCTCTGTCTCTCCTGCACTTGGGTCCTACAATCCTGCCCTGACCCAAACCGTGACAGAATGCCATTTGGACCCAGCGGAGAGACGTTTTCCAGTTTATTATTTAGTTAGCCAACCGAGTAGACCAACTGCCTTGACAGACAATCCATGGTCTGCCTCTGCTTCTCTTCGGTCCTGCGCCTCTGTTGACCCCGCGTTCCCTGTGCCAGCCTGTGCCGAGACGGCTTCATTCCTATGTTGGGTCTCGCTTGGCCATAGTCAAGGAGAACCGGGCGAGGGGGCGCCATCGTCATCGCTCACGGCAACGCTCCTTGATGCCACGAACCTACGAACCACCGCCCGGCAACCGGCGTGCACCACCGACCGGCGACCAGCGTGCACCTTTACCCAGCGACGGTGAGGCCCCACTGCTGACCAGCGACGGTGAGCCTCCTCCTCTGTGCAACGCCGCTGGTGCCCTTCCAGATGCCGTGTCGGCCGCTCCTGCCGACATCCCACCGGAACCATGGTCGGCCGTCCTTGCCGACACCTTGCCCGTCCAGACTGATTTCTCGTCACTGATGTCCTGCCTGGTGCCTTGTTGGCCGTCCCCGCCGACATGCCACCTGTCCTGCCTGGCGTCTTGCCGATCTTCCCCGCTGACGCCATGTATGTCCTACCCAAACCTACTGTGGCTGTACCTGCTGACGACCTGCCAGAGCCCTCGCCAGCCGTCTACGTCAACGACCTGCGTGTGCCCTCTGCGCCCTCGTCACCCGACGACCTGCCAGAGCCCTCGCCAGCCGTCAACGTCAACGACCTGCGTGAGCCCTCTACGGCCTCGTCAGCTGCCCAGCACTCCGTCGTGGTCAAACGTGGTCCTCCGGTTATTCGCCTGCTGTCCGGGTCTCCCCTGCCGCTACCCCTCCTGTCCTGGGGTCCCTTGACCTTTGCCCCCTCCCGTGCCGCTGGGCCCTTAGGCCCCTGCCCTTCCTGGTGGTGGTCCCTGTCTCGTGGGCAGGGACGGATTATAGCTTGTTCACAGTGTGCACGTGCACACTGCACGTGCACACATACGTGCACAGGGCCCTGAGCCAATGGGGGCCCTTGGATTTAATAGGCTTAAAAAATATATATATATAATATTTGTTTTATTTTTTATTATTACCGTATATTATCATCACAATGAATAAATAGCTTATATATTTTTTATATGAGTAAATGTAATTTATAAATTGTAGTGTGTGATTATGACATTGTTTTAATGTTTTCAACCGAATCCGATTAAAAGCAATGACGTTGATGACGTATCCACGTACTGCGCTGAGCGTGATGAGATGAGATGACATTTGAAATCAAAGACTTTTTGTCTGGCTGTTTTTCTTTTCTTCCCCGTTCCATAACATAAAGCTGCTGATTTCATCCCAATAGCGTGAAGTAGGCTACCTGGCTACTTCTATTTCCAGTAGTATTTCAAAATAAAACGTGTGTTGAATTATAACATTACAAGTATAGATTAAAATAACTCTTATTTTGAAATGTGCATTTTTTTGAATGGAAACGGCTTTCTGGGGGCTCCTTGCCTAACGTGCGTCGCAGCGTCAAGCCTTTACGTTGACGTTCTCAAAAAGTAAACAACACCGGACGGACGTGGGACATCACATTATGGATTATAAAGACTTTGGGGCAAAAGTTAATATTTACCACCATGCTCTCTGAAACCAAGACAATGTGGGCCTATGGAACAAAAGTGTGTTCTCTTTCGTCATCTTTGTAGAAGGTGAGTAACTTAAGTAATTAATCTAATGCTGACGGTGGTGGAAAGTAACTAAGTACATGTACTCAAGTACCTACTGTACTTGAGTATAATTTTAAGGTATTTTTTACTTGACTGGAGTATTCCAATTTGCAATACTTTTACTTCTATTCAAATACATCTCAGAGGCAAATATTTAGCCCTAGAATGTCTGTGATCTTACATACATTTCATGTATTCCAAATACACAGTCATAGATCACCCTGGACGACGCGCTGTGTAGTGACGATCTGCGCGGCCGTAAAAGTGCTCACCCAATCATTAATTCCTAAGACTTGGAGTCATATATTGTCCTCTAGTTTCATATCCATTTGAAAGTTCTGCCAGAAAACGTGTGTTTAGTCAAATATCTCCACTTTTCCACGAGCTGCACACGGACGACTTTCTGTACGGGCGAGGGGCACGACTTGAGTGAAGGACCGAATTTACCCAAACATCCTCTTGTCATCACAAACGTCATAACAAATTGACACAGGGAAGCACAAATGAATGGGGCACACAATTGACAGGTGCTTGTGATTGGTGCGGGGTAATGAATCACTCCATCTGCCAATTGTGTGTCCCAAACATTTGTGCGTCCTAAAGGAAGTTTACATATATTCAGTCCTGCACTCATTCCAGGCCCCTCGCCCGTACAGAAAGTCGTCCGTGTGCAGCTCGTGGCAAAGTGGAGATATTTGACTAAACACACGTTTTCTGACAGAACTTTCAAATGGATATGAAACTAGAGGACAATATATGACTCCATGTCTTAGGAATTCATTATTGGGTGAGTACAGACGGAGTTTAGAGCACTTTTACGGCCACGCAGATCGTCACTACACAGCGCGTCGTCCAGGGTGATCTATGACTGTGTATTTGGAATACATGAAATGTATGTAAGATCCAGACATTCTAGGGCTAGCAAATATTATACTTTTACTCCACAACAATTATTTGAAAACTTTTGTAACTACTAGTTGCTTTGTAGATTTTAATTATTATGACATAACATACTTAAACCACTGCAGCCCTATTTAAACTTTGGCTATTTGAAAATAGCCGATCTACAAGCTCACAAGCGATGCAACGCGTTGTGAGCTTGTAGATCTGCTATTTTCAAAATATTTTAATACATTTGATTTTAGCCATGGACCCCCATCTGAAAATGTTTCATTTCTGTCTGGGCCTGAGTTATTTTCAAATATTTAGGTTTTGACACAGCAGCACTACATTATTGTGCTTTATAGAAGAATGTAACAAACCTAAAATGGCAATAATTTAACGTGTCAAAAAAGAGATAATGTGCATGCTGTTTTGTGTGTGCACAGTATGCGCACTTACGCTATTGTGTGCTTGGATCACGGGAACTGCGAGCGCCACGGTGCGCGTCAGCGCGTGTACTATGGGGGGGGGGGGGGTCCGTTGCGATTTTGTGCACAGGGCCCATTTTCACTTTAATCCGTCTATGCTCGTGGGCCGGCGCATGTTGGTGGCTGCCTGGGGGTTCTGACGGCAGGACCCCGGCGGCTGTTCTGGCCTCGAACCGTCTTCTCCGTCCCTGCCTGCTTGTGCCCTCTGCGACGGTGTGCGCAGAGCCCTGGCAGCGCCCCCCCCGGCTTTTAGCCCTGTCTCTGTCCTCCGCCGCTTGCGCCCTCTGCGCCAGTGTGCGCCAGAGCCCTGGCGGCGGTCCCCCCCCCCCCCCCCCCCCGGAGGTTCTGGCCCGTTTCTCTGCCCCCTCCCCCCGTTCCTGTTCTGGGACGCCTGGAAGTCGTCCCGTGGAGGGGAGGTACTGTCACGGTCCGCTCCTCGGGCCTTGTACTCTGACTTTATTATGTAGACCTTCCTGCCCTTATAAGGTCTTGGACTTTCTGTTCCTTTGTTCTGTTCTGTACTATCTAGTCTTTATTTTATGTTACTCTGCCATGCTGTTCTGTACCTTTATTTTGTAGTCTTGTTTCCTGTTGTGCTTAGTTACTGTTACCTGTCTTGTCTCACCTCCCTGTTGATTAGTCATGTTCTCCTCCTGTGTCCTCTTAGTCCCTCAGCCTATCCCAGACCAACTGTAGGTCATGGAATGCATTTAGCAACAACAAGAACAACAAGAACAAGAACAAAACAACAACAACAACAATAAATATAGCTGCAAGCAGCAATACAGGGGCGAAAGTAATATGCACAACAAGCCATAGCAACAGAATATGGTCAGTCCGCTTGATATTCCTACAGTGGATGTTTGGGATGCTCTTCTACCACTGTGAGTAAACATTTGACATTGCCTAAAATATTAAATGAGCTATCTAGCACCACTATTTTGTCAGACGTCGATGATGGAGGTCAAGCCTTTGTTTAGCTCTGCTCAGCACTCAGACCTGTGAGAGCGGACAATTCACTTGGCCATATGGCACCATGTGGGTGCCATATTCCTACTAACAACAAGGGCAGTGGTGCTGATAGATTAGTAACTAAGTAACGCCATTGTTTTGGGAAAAGTAACTAAGTAACCGATTATTCTAATTAAAAACTAACACATTAGGTTACTCTGTATCCTAAAAAAGTAATATGATTGCAGTAACGACATTACTTGTAACGCGTTACCCCCAACACTGGTAGTAACTCGGGCAGCAGAGTGAACGCTGCTGCTCAAACAGGAAATGCTGCAAAACAACTACTGTACGTCAGTAGCCTACATCTCAGACTCTAAAATGTGTTCACAGAGATCATGTGTGCAGATATTTTACACAGTTTCACTTATCTTTAAAACATCTGCTAAGTTCCCTTACAGGAGAGACATTATATAGATCAGTTCATCTGCACAAGTGATCATACACACATACATACATACATACATACATACATACATACATACATACATACATACATACATACATACATACATACATACATGTATTTCAAAATACAGAATCCCAGAGACACCACAATCAGCAGGCAGAATTGGTAACAAAATATTCTTGCAACTAAAACAGTTCATAAAAAAACATGAGCAGCACAAATAAAAGCAATAGGAGTCAGAATAAATAAATCAAACTAATATATGCCCACAGAAAGTATAGGATAATATCTCAGCATTAGTACGAAATCAGCCTTTAAACAGCCCAAAGACCCCACTACAAAATGGTGCTTTCAATCGCTATGATGACACAAATACACACAAAAGATGGCACAGCTCCAACATCATCATCAATTATACTGATAACACGACAGCTGTAGGCCATATTTGATGAGTCTACCTATAGAGATGAGATTAGTTCACTGGCACTCTGGTGCGAGGAGAACAGCCTCGCCCCCAAAACACCAACATGACCAAGGAGCTGATCGTGGACTTCAGGAGGCCGAGGAGAGAGGATACGCCTACAGTATCTTCATCGATGGAGCTGCAATGGAAAGGGTAATTTTTATATTGAAAACCACGATTATTATTTGCTGCATAAGCTTTAGAATGATATCAACAAGACAGAACTATGACTGAGGCTGGACATTTACTGTACTTATTACCAAAGCATAGTAGTAATTATGGAATATAATCACAGTGCATCCATACCTGAATATTTGACCACCGATGCTGAGGATCCTCTCTACCGGAGCACTTGAGTGTTGTGTTTTATGAACAGCCTTTTGAGTTTTGGAAACTGCTTGTATTCATCAAACCCATCTGTGGTTGGGGCATCCAAATAATTGTCCACTTCAGTTTTTTGAGAAACCTGAGGGTTTCTGTTAAATCTGAAGAATGAAGCTGCAAGATATTTCTTGTTATTTTCACCAATGGACTGGGTTTGAGTCTCATGCATCTGAGTCATCAGATTAGAGTTGGTTTGAAATTCTGTTTTCAACATCAATCTGTACTACACACGTTTACGTTTCTCCTCATCTTGGACCCAGTCTAGCTTGAATCTTGGCACCAGGACAGTATGTGCTCCCTCTTCTCCAGAAGTCCTGCCAGCCTTGTGCTCAGTGACTGCAAGATGCTCTTTATGAGGGGACGGCATGTAATGAGACCCTCTGCAGCAGTGGGTTTATGCTCTCACCCAACAGGTCATTCATATGACATTGCAGTTACACAATGGTTGGAGCCAGGTACCCAACAGAGATGTTCTTCTCTGCTTGGAGGATGTTTATTGCAAGTGCCAAAGCAAAGGCCTCATCACATCCACAAACTTGTGTATGAAGTTGACTTCATCTGGCGAGAATCGACGAAAGCCAAACTCATCACACACATTGTGCAGGATCAGCTTGTCATGTAGGGGAGTGGCTCCACATTCATTTCTGCCTTGGTAGTTAGTGTTGCAATGCGAGACAGTCGCTCCATGGCAAGAAATACAGAGTTCCATTGTGTGTCATTTGGCACAACAAAGCTAATCCCAAGCTTTTCCTCCACAGTATCAGAAGCCTTTGGACTCCGACTAACCTTGTACACAGAGCAGATGCTTTTGCAAAAACAGCCCTCGACATTGCTTTGTAGCGTTTTTCGTTTACCTTTTTGGTATCTTTGGGCACTAGATTCAAGGTGTGAGCCATGCACCTTCTGTGAGGGGGGAGAGAGGGAGGATCCAGATCTGAGAGAGGCTCAGGCTCCATCTGGTCTTCTTCATCTGAGCTCTCACTGGCGGCAGCAAAGGATGAGTCTGGTGCATTGGCATCTTCACTTTCAGTTTCATCAAAGTTGACCACTGTCTCTGGCTCTTCGGCATCAATAGCAACATGATCCTGCCCAAAACAGTTGTCTTGACAAAATTAGCAGCGTTGTCTGTTACTGTACACACAACCTTGTTGTGGATTTTGAATTCTTTGTTAACATCTGACAATACTTTTGCCAATACATCATGTGTATGTGCTCCTTTAATCCGCCGGCATGCCAGTACTGAGTGTCTCTTATAAAACATCAGTTTTGTTTAGCCAGTGGATAGTGATGCCCATAAATGACTTATTCACAGCTGACCAGCAATCTAATGTTGTGCACACAGCACCGACCTCAGAGAGTACAGCTTAAGTTCACATATGTGATATGTTCACATATGTTTTCTTAAAATTTTTGTCTGTACTTTTTTTCTTCATGGCACCTTTATGGATGGCTGCAACCCCTTAATTAAGTTTATGAAATCTGGCCTTTCTACTTTACTCAAAGGCTGCAGGTCTCCAACGATGTACTGCAAAACCAGGGTGTCTAGCTGCGGCTGGGAGACAGAAAACGGGGTAGCTCCTGTACGATGTTAAAGGGATTTGGATGGTAGAGGATCTGTTTTGGCTTGCCGTTGTTGTGTCGGGTGCTTATTTTCAATGTGCCTTTTAAGGTTTGCTGTCGACGTCGTCAATGTACGGACTTGCTTCTTCAAACCAAGCGGACAAAGTTTACAGACAAAGGTGAGATTTTTACCGTCTGGGCCAGTACTGACTTTTCCATAAATGATCATACGCTGTAGAGTCTGAGCGGTCCGAGCCAGTGTGGCTAGTGCTGCCTTCGTCCATGGTGCTCGCCGGCTAAGCATTGTTGTGATGACGCATTTGTAGTGCAACAACCAGGGGTGATGACGCTCGCTGTTGCCAAATTGGCTGGTTTTCCGCTACATGGAATGCTCTTGGAAATCTGGCACACTCTTGAACGAAGTTAACTGTGAGAGAGCACCGTTCACAAACGCCTGAATGAACGCGTTCACAATAACGTTCATCTAGCGGAAATACAGTACGTTCAGTTCACGTTCGCCCAAAATATGAGCAACTGTGGTTGCTATTGCAGGTGATGACACTTCTAAAAGGAAACCGTGTGGATGCCTAAAGTGCGTTAACTTAGTAGTGTTATTACACTGCACAAAATGACCACAGCGATAGTTTCCTTTTGGTAAGGGGCAAAGGTGTGTTTGGATGGACTGTGCTGGTTTGTTTTGTACAAAACAGGCATTAACGAGGTTGTCTCGGAGATTGCGGTCACGTTTAAAAACAAACAGAGGAGGATCAGGCAGTGGTTAGTTCAGAGTTCACCTTAATGTATAATCTCATGTATGGGCGATTGTGCACCATTCATAATTGTAATAGAAATAGTATTATACGTATATTATATTAGAAGTAGGAGTCTATTTTAATACCTGCTCACGTTTCCAAAACCAAACACACATTTCTGAATGCGCGCATGCCTAGATTTTAATCGTAGGCCTACCAAAGAATAAATGCAGGTGATAAAAGTAATGAATGCCACTATGTTTGTGGACACGTTCTATAGTCTACAACATTTTAAGATAATATCTAAATAGCATCATCTTATAATAGCTACTCACGTTTCATGAATGTCTTTGAATGTGTGCAATGTGCATTGCTTCTCCATTAATTAACATATACTGTAGTGATACTTTTTGTCCTCAATACAGTATGTAGCAGTGAATAACTGTATCCAACTTTGAGACTTGTTTGGTTGACCGTTTGGTTCAAATAAAATCATAATTTTAGGGGAGTTATTTTCGTCAGTCAAGGTGACTGGGCAGCATTTAGAAATGGCAACGATGGTGTGCACGGCCTCCCCACATTATAAGTAGATAACTTAAGTGCTCAGGTGGATAAAATATGTCAGAATGGCACACTGTACTGTTGAGTACCGACCCAATTCAAGCATGTCTGTAACTTAATGTTGTTCTTCATAGTATTTCCAGACAGCCTGATTGAAAGAGATGTTTCACAGCCTCTGCTCAACCAGTGGACTTCAGTTTGTAGCCCAATGGGAAACCAGGCAGTCCTTGTAAAATCTAATTTTCAAACAAAAGCACATCAATAGTATGCGTCTCACCTGACTGGCAAAATAGTGTCACTTACTGCTTATCTCATCTCCTAATAATCACATTAGAGTAGTGGATGGGAATGTGCATTAATTTCATTACTTTTGCAGATTTTCTAAACAAATTGTTCATATTTTACTGGAAACCCAACTTGTGACACCTGCCTTGTCATGTACTTTATTTGTATTCAATGTTATGCTTTTATACCTGATTCTGAAACATTTCTTCATATTTATCTAATGTCCATTGTGTTAGTGGTACATAGCAGGAATAATAATCAGTGTCATCCCTTGTGTCCCCTAGAGGAACAGGTTGTTTGTCAGCTCCAGCACCTGGAACATTACCAGTGAGTCTCTAAACACTTCACTCAACTAGTAAATGATGCAATATCTCAGCTTTCATTGCTAAAACTGTGTGGAAACAATTAGAGAGTTAAACAAATAAAACTGCAATGCAGAACCAATCCAAAGTCTTTAGGGCGGTTCTTCATACTGGCTGGTGACATGATTGGTGTATAAAAGCAATGGGCGTAGCTTTGTGTTCTCGACAGCAAGAAGGTTCTTGCAACCTCCTTGCATTCAGAAGTGTCCAGACGTATCGGTAGGCGGACATCTTAGATCGTCTGACAACACCAGCCTATACCCAGGTGGGTACAAATTAAACATGCGCTCCAGTGATGACACCTGGCCCAGGGGTGATGAAATGGTGGATCAACAGGTGCAATGTTGGAAAATAACAAATTTCCAATTAAATCAGTCTCTGGAGCTTGTTAATTAATGTTAGCATGTTTTGAAACAATGACACAGGGGTGCTACTGTAGCTACGTCTGTTGTACAGTGTCCATAATGCAGAGAGGGATGGGCAACAATACATCATACTTCTTGATACCAAATGTAGATATATCAAAATAAACGACTGCATCGTAATGACCAGTGGGTTGATTAGTCATGGTGACTAATAATTGGTTTTAACACCATTTTATTTGTGATGCAGTAAACCAAACACCAACCCTTACATGAGGAAGTGAAACGCGTTACCTCTCTCTCTCTCTCTCTTTCTCTCTCTGTTTGCTTGTGTGCGTGTGCGTGTGCGTGTGCGTGTGCGTGTGCGTGTGCGTGCGCGCGCGTGTGTGTGTGTGTGTGTGTGTGTGTGTGTGTGTGTGTGTGTGTGTGTGATTGATTTTGAACCGGTGTTCTAATAAATCAAAAGAACACACACACAAAGACATAAAGTACAATGGCCCCGATTCATAACGAGGGTCGTATATATGGGGTAAATAAAGTTCGTAAAGGCCGGTCGTATTTTGGTAGTCACAAACGGACGTGCAATTCCCAAAGGGGTTCGTATATCACAGAGACGTGCGTATGACCAGGTGTAGGAGCTGATTAATGTCGAAGTCTGCATCCAACAGCATCCAACTTTAACGTCACTTTACGGCACAGTGTTGCCATGTCCGCTTATTATAAGCGAATTTGCGCTTATTTTTCTGTAAAGTTGCTTGTAAATATTGGTATCAGTGGGGTGCGTTTTTTTGGGCTTGTTTCTAAAGTGTAGTTGGTTATTTGGGCTTGCTTCACAATTGTTCAATTGTTTTAACCGGTGGTTCTCAAATATTTTTATGTCATGGACCCCCAAGTTAATATGTAAGCTAATTTATCCCTATAAGCCCCATCTGAAAATGTTTTGTGCCAGCTGGAGGCAGATTTGTGTTGTTAGAATGTTTAAAAAATCTTCCAAATATTCCACATTTTATTACAAGATTTGTTTTTTAATATAGCAGATCTACAAGCTCACAAAGGTTTAATTAAAGTGCTTATAATGGCCTAAGTGCCAGTTGCTTCTTTTGGGCTTATTTTCATAGACCTGGTTGCTTATTTCTCTCACAAAATCTGGCAACACCGGAGTTTAACTTCTCGTCCAGACTTACAGCTGTCGGCCCGGCCGCAATGCCTTGACACTGACAGAGAACTTGAACACCATTCTGATCTGTCTGAAAGCGAGTCCCACTATTGCACGATGGATCAGCTGAACGTTATGTGTAATGTTTACAAGGTTTAACCCCGCCAGCAAATAATAGACTAATAACCTGGAAAGGATATAACATTGCTCACGTTTACTAGGTAAAAAGATGATGTTGAAAATAAATCCACTTTGGCTCAGATGGCAAACACACTGAGGGACCTATATAATTCAGCTCTAAATGGAACTGATAGCCTAGAAAATAAATAAAAAGCGGTGGAATCTACATCATGTGTATATTATGCATAGGCTTCAAGCAATACATCGTTTGACATTTATTTTTTATTTTTTATATATATGTGTTGACAAATGTTGGTCACATATATATTTTATTTGAGGTTTGCCACTGTTGTAATTGATTTTGGCATGAAGAATAAAGCATTCTAAAGACATACGCACATTTCAGCCCTGGTAAGACAGCCTCGGGGCTGACCTGAGAACGTGCGCACCTGACGCACCAAACACAGACCAAAAAACGTTTATGAATCCGACTGCAGGTGTAGGATTTGTCCTAAATGCCAGTACGTACAAAATATGGTCGTAAATCCCTTTATGAATCGGGGCCAATGTCCACATAGAGTGGGCAGAGTCGAATGTAAAATGTGTGTGTTATAGGCAACAACAGAACAGCGAGGGCAAAGAATGGGAACTTGGAAAGACCCTTTCTGACAAACCACAAATCATTTGACAAAACTGCCACAACGGACTGGCTGGTCAAAAGGTCACCAGTTTGCTTCCCGGCCAGCCCGATGGCCGTTTCTCAATTCGCAGAACGCAAGAACAGCCTTGCGTCCTTGTGAACAACGTACAGTAGGCTACTCGTGAAGTTAACTTGGGGAGAATGTTCTCTCGAGTTCACAAGAGGTCACGTCTGTACTTGAGGTCACGTGACCGCACGCTGCTGCAGCTCACAGTTCTAATCAGCTGGAAATGTGTTTCCGTCCTAATAAAACAACAAACATATAAATATAGTAAAGACTATAGACTTTTTATGAAATAAACATACTTTCACGATTACTGTTAGTATTGGCCGTATAGAAGTGCAAT
Organism: Gymnoscopelus braueri; assembly: GCF_963280865.1. Lineage (NCBI taxonomy): Eukaryota > Metazoa > Chordata > Actinopteri > Myctophiformes > Myctophidae > Gymnoscopelus > Gymnoscopelus braueri. The sequence goes on along the minus strand of NC_137605.1, from coordinate 55,805,690 downwards.
TTTTTTTCAAACTGCTCAAAATGGTGGAGAATCAAAGGGCAGATATTACTGGTCAAAGAGACATATGTTCATCATGAGTCAAAGCACATGTGTAAGAAAGTTTCATGCCTTTAGGCCAAACAAGGCATGACTTATGCCTGTTAAAAGTTTTCAAGCGATTGCTATAGCGCCCCCCCCCCCCCCCCAATTGGCCAATTCGAGTAAGACTGGTTTCAGCACTATTTGGAATGACCCTCTACCATACTGGAGCATTTCATAAAAATGGGACTCTGCATTTATGTAGTTAGGGGCAGAAGAATAATTTTTCATAAAACTGCAATATTCATTGACTCATGAAAGCAGATAAAAAAATAAAAAAATAATAATAAGTAAGATTTTTTGTCGATATAGCTCCAAAGTTCATGTGTAGAAGGTTTCGTGCATGACCCCGGAATAATGTAAAGTTAAATGACCATTTTTTATTTCAGTTGGTGATAACACCAGGTTGTTTGAAATAGGCCTATTATGTGTATGTGGACTGTTTTAACAACACAGTAATTTCAAAGGTTGAAAGGGATACACCTTTTTACATGACCCCATTGGAGGTTAGACATTATCACAGTAAATGTGTAATGTCATGATGTTTTATTCCTTTAAACAACATAAGCCCTGTAAAACCTGCTCTTTTTTAAAATGTCTTAATCAAAGTTAAACATAAACAGTGACACAGTAACACTTTTGAGGACTAATTACAACAGTAATATATATAAGAAAATAAAGTAAGCAAAATTTCAATTTGCTTTTGATTGTTTGTCAATCTATTTTATCCCTGGCACAAACACTTTCATTTTGGATACTCCCCACACATTAAAACAAACTGAAGTTGATGCTGGTGTGGTAAATGTATGTAGTCTTGGAAATCATCGCCGGCTGGGAAGGAGTTGAGGCATCAGGTCGAAAAATAGGTTGTAACAAAATAGAGTTTATTAGACCAGTGTATATCAACCTTTTTGGTGCCAAGGCACACCTGGCATAGCCAAAATATCCCAGGGCACACCTAGATATACGGTGTGTGTGTATACATATATATATATATAATATATATATAATATAATATAATATAATATAATATAATATATAATATAATATATAATATAATATAATATAATATAATATAATATAATATAATATATATATATATATATATATATATATATATATATATATATATATATATATATATATATATAAATAAATGCCCCCCCAATAATTTTATTGCTGCTACAAAATATTTACTCTCATGTACACAAGATGTAATAAAGAAACCTTACAAACATTACAAAATGTCTTTGGCCTACAAATATACAAATGTGGGTCAGTGCTGACTGGAGGAGTCTGATTTCACCTTACCAGAGTAAAAAGTGAAAGCATTATTGCGGACGCATGCGCAGTTACCCACTACAGACGGTTACCAAAACACTCGCCCCAAAACACAGTCGCCCACCTGGTATTCCTAAACGTAACCTCAGTAAACTATGTCTAAACCTAACCTTATTCCTAAACGTAACATAAGTAAAACTATGCCTAATACTAAACTTATTTCTAACCTTATCCTCAGTAAAACAAATACAAGAACCGCTGGTCCGCGAAAACAAATGGGGGTAGCGTGCTTTGGGGCGAGACTTTCAGTTACCGCAGCTGCGAGTGAACAGACCATCTCCCGATCTCCGTGGAGTAATTAAACACTAAAACTACATGGATTACGTTCACACTAACACCCTGGAGCGATTTAGAAGCACTTTATAAGAAATCTAACACTTATGTTGATTTAAAGTTAGTACAGTTAGTTAGTTAGTGTTTTATTGTCGGACATTCATCATCATGGCAGGTTATAAATATGACAGCCCCTCTTGGCTCTTGGCCGCCGTATCGGCCCGTTCCGACCCACAATGTAGTAATACTGAGTGCCAAAGCATATACCCTGTGCCATTTTTATACAGTACCAGGTAGGCCAACATATTTGCATTCCTATGGGTGATGGTCGCTACACTGAATGGACTCGGCTCGGGCGTGGCTGAGTGTGAAACGGATGATGGCCGTAACGATTGACGGACGATCGCCGCTCGCTATTGTTCTCGAGGGGCTGAGTTCACACTTACTTCAAACGGCGCGGAACACCTCAGCAGTACTCGCGGACCAAAATTGGGACGTTTGCCAGGGTTGATATTCACTGTATTAGACAAAGTCATACATGGTCATTCGGTCTAGCCTGGTGGCAGGCTTGGGGGAAAAATCGTACCCGTTACTTTTGTTCATACAGTATTTATAGTTTACAGTAACCTGGATCTGTGTGTACTTGCACGTCAGCCTATTCATGTGTATGGGACAAGATGTGTGCATGTGTGGATGAGTGTGTGTATACATAAAGGCTATCGAATGTGCACATGTGTGTGTGCCCCTTGCCTTATAGGCTTATTGGAAAAGTGGTCTGATTCTAAGGGCGTGTGTGGGGTGTGCGTATGTGTTATATGTGTGTGTGTACACAGGCATGTGTGCGCTCCCGTTTCATAAGTGGCATGATTCTAAGATTCATAAATGTGACGTGCGTGAGCGTGTGCGTTTGTTTTGTGCAGGCTATGGAGGGGGTGTGTCCGTACAGTACACAGTGTCAGAGTACAGTGGGTGAAGGTATGTGTGCAGATTCAGCAGACACAGGAGCAGACAGCAGGATGAAGATGGTTCTGTGGCTGAGTGTGACCTCTCTGCTCCTTTCCTCTCTAACCATGGAGCTGCATTGTAAGTAGATCTAATCCACCAGCTTCTGATACCATGTGAGACGGGATGATGTCACTATGATGACATGTTTTAGAGTGACACAAGTGTGGTAACGTGACCAGGGATTATCTGCACACACAGCTCTGGACAGGGGCTGCATTTATGGTTTATCTTATTCTAGAGCAGTGGTTCTCAACCTTTTTTGGGGGCCAGCGCCCCCCTATCCAGTACCCAGGTCCCTTACCGCAGTGAACCCCAATCTGGGGTCCGCAAAGCATTTGCTGCGGGTCCGCAACACCCTGCCTCAATTGTTTTAGGCTATATGTGCCCCCCTCTCCTACTGCTATGACTGGCTCTAGCTGCGTTGGGAAGTTGCAAACAGATGTCATACGTTACTTAACCCATTTAGACCTGGGGCCGACTCTAAAAACGCCTTCTAAAATGCTGACCTAAGTTTTCTGGAAAAAAAAAGATAAAAAAATTAAATGTATGTTGCTATATACTGTACATAGCAACAAGATGCCCCAAAAGGGGTTCCCGTCCTGAAAGGTATGGTTACAAACAGGCTTCCCGCCCTAAATGGGTTAAAGGTATAGGGTTAGAGATGTTTCGTGGTTAAAACAAAAGCTGAAAGCACTACGTATATTCTGATGGTAATCATTGCTATGGAGTGTTTGTTCAGTAACAGAGGTCTCCCCGTCTCTCCAGCTCTGTAATAAACAGAAGAAAAACAAATCAGGGGGGTTGCAATTTTTCAGCCAATCAGGAGAGAGCACTCATTTATCAGCTTATATTTTATACTGTTCCAGTTCCAATTTCAGTTCTCTCTCCTGATTGGATACAATTGTTATCCGATCAGGAAATTGTCTCCCTCAGGTTTTCGTTGCCACTGTCGCAAAATTGCTTGCTCAGGGTGGGACAATGTCGGGTCTCTGCTCTACATGTCAAGTGTCTTGAAACAACTTGTTTTGATTTGACACTTAAAATTTAATTTAATTGTTATCCTAACCTGAAAATGTAGAGGTCTGTGAAGGTATTGAACATATTAGAAGGGGTCCTTGGGGCCAAAACAGGTTGATGTCTCGTATTTGTTCAGTTTTTTGTTTTTTTTTGCTGAGCGATACTGTAGACATTTTGTTCAAAGTTCACTCAGAACCCTGATGAGTTGACCTTTAACACTCTCTCCTGATGCCTCCCACCCACACACACCCCTCTGTCTGTCTGTGTCTGTCTGTCTGTCTGTCTGTCTGTCTGTCTGTCTAACTGACTGAATGACTGTGTGTGTGTGTGTGTGTGTGTGTGTGTGTGTGTGTGTGTGTGTGTGTGTGTGTGCGTGTGCGTGTGTGTGTGTGTGTGTCTCTGTCTGTCTGTCTGTCTGTCTGTCTGTCTGTCTGTCTGTCTGTCTGTCTGTCTGTCTGTCTGTCTGTCTGTCTGTCTGCCTGCCTGCCTGTCTGTCTGTCTGTCTGTTTAACTGACTGACTGACTGTATGTGTGTGTGTGTGTGTGTGTGTGTGTGTGTGTGTGTCTGTCTCTGTCTCTCTCTCTCTCTCTCTCTCTCTCTCTCTCTCTCTCTCTCTCTCTCTCTCTCTCTCTCTCTCTCTCCTCTCTCTCTGTGTGTGTGTGTGTGTGTGTGTGTGTGTGTGTGTGTGTGTGTGTGTGTGTGTGTGTGTGCGTGTGCGTGTGCATGTGTGTGTGTGTGTGTATGTGTGTATGGCCCAACAGAAGGCCTGGATCTTATTTGTTCTGAATGTTCAAGGTGACTGGTTCTCATGCATGAGAGTACATGAGAGTACATGTATGTGTGTGCATGTGTGAGATGATGGGGGTGTGAGTGTGCATGTGTGTAAGATGGGAGCTGTGAACTGGTCATGTATGTGCTCTGTGTGTGTTCATAGATCGTCCGGGGTCGAACATGAGGTTGTTGGCCCTGTGTGCTTATGTTCTGCATTGTGCTTTGAGCATGTGCTTGTGTGTGTCTCTGACTTGATGTGATGAAGATGATGAGGTGTATAGGATTGATTCAAAAATTATGTTACTTCTTTATAAGGCTCTCAATGGTCTGGCACCTTCCTACCTCTATACAAATATGGTGAAGCAGCATACTGCTTCTACGGGCCGACGGCTTGGAATAAGCTACCATTACGCCTAAGACAGGCACCCTCTCTAGACAGTTTTAAAGCACAGCTCAAGACTTATTTCTTCACTCTTGAGTGAGTGAGATGGCTTTCACCGAGGACGGTCGCACCTTTTATCCGCTCCTGGATTCTACCCCGCGCTCTATTCTTCAACAGCGAAAACAACACCTTCGCCTCAAAAAGATCATCACTGCCAGCAACAATCTGGTGCTGTTCTACGCTGCTATTTTGCAAGGATTAATATTCATCGAATCCCACAATGTGCAGCTTCAACGGAGAGCGAGTCCAAACGGAGATTTACCGCAAGACGCGGCGACGTTACTTTTTAAAGTGTTCGGCGCGAGTAAATCGGTACAAACACGGAGAAGGACACCAAACCAGCTAGACGGCCTTACAGTAAGAAAGATTATTTGGTTGAGTTTATTGTTGTCGGGAAATGTACATCCTAATCCCGGCCCACCGACCATGAAGAGCACGGAGACTCGCTATGATCACAACTACAATGGCCTAAGCAACATCACAGCTGATTTCAAACGCGACGGAAGCGCCCGACAAGGTCCGGTCCACAACATGCAGACAAATAACTTTGTTTGGCAACGGCCCACCTCACCTGATAAGAACGAACCCCAGCAAAGAGCTGGAGAAACAAGGATGGATTATTTGTCCCGGTTAACGTCCGTGCTGGCTCCAAGACCTGCATTCTCAAGCAGACGACCACCGCCTGAAGGAATGTGGCCGGTGACGAGACAAGGGCTTCCCCAACAGCAGCGTCACCAAGAGGATTTCCTCATGCGCCACACGGGCCCAAGACAACCGCAGGGTATCTCTCAGAGAAAAGCACAAGAAAACTGTGTTTTTTCCCCTGTTTCTACCATCTCCTGGCACCACCGCTTGGCGTCGACGCGGGACAATAGCTTCACCCCTCCCCCACCCCGACCCCCCCCTCCTCCTCCTCCACCACCACCACCACCACCAGTCGATACCAGGACAACCGCATAGTATCCCACCGAGAGGAATGCTGGGAAACGGAGTTCCTTTCCCTGTTTTCCAAGCGGTCACTGGTCATCTACATGGTTTTCCCCTGTGGGATCGGCGTGGAAACAGAGAGTTTTCCATTTTCCCAAACAGTCCTTTGCCTGGGGGAATTTGGCCAAGGTCGACACAAGGGTTTCCCCACATCACCCCTCCGAAAGTTCTGTGACCTGCACAGCTTTACCCAGCTGATAAAGCATTTTACAAGGGTAGGCATTGCTTCTCAATCAATCTAACCTAGTGTTGACAACGGACCAATCCAGAATTTCCAAGAGTGGGGTGATTGAGTGTAGCTTAAGTGATCACAATATCATTTTCTGCACTCGGAAGATTCACGGACCTGGAGCTTATTGTCACAGGACAATCAGCTGCAGGTCTATGAAACACTACTCAAGTGATCTTCTAACAACAGCTCTTGGAAAAATGGACTGGTCCCATGTCCTAAATTGCACCTCTGTGGAGGAGTCCTGGTCCTGTTTCAAAAAAGCTTTTTTGTGTGTACTTGATAACATCGCACCCACAAAGGTGGTGAGGGTCAAAGCTAGCACAGAACCTTGGATGAAGGGTGACATTTTGAATGCCATCAAACTCAGGAACAAAAGCTACTCCGAGTTCAGGAAAAACAAAAGTGAGCAGCTACTTGAAAAGTGCAGAAATCTACGAAATGTAGTTACTAAATTGATCAGAAATGCCAAAAAGAATTTCTTAAATGAGAACATAGAGGCAAACAAAAGCCACCCACAAAAACTGTGGGAGGCACTAAAACAATTAGGCTGCAACGGAAAAATACAGTCTAAATCTACAAACATTTGCATTATTTCAAGTGGCTCGCTCACTACCGACAAGCAATTGGTAGCGGACTGTTTTAACAGTTTCTTCAACACAGTTGCAACCCAGTTGGTAAGCAAACTCCCTCAGCATTCAGGTCTGTATGGCCCCGACCACATTCAAGCTCACTATGAGAAACTAGGGGCTAAAAAAGATTCCTTCTTTTTCAAACCTGTATTGACTGATGATGTGCAAAATAAACTCCTCGCCCTACAGCCAAACAAGGCCACCGGCCTTGACAACATCCCCACCAGATTCCTCAGAGACGCAGCGGTCTCCATTGCTCCCATAGTAGCCCACATTACAAACTTATCCATCAGTCAGTGTCACGTCCCACAAGAATTCAAGTTGGCAAGAGTAATCCCTCTATTTAAAAAAGGAAGCAAACTAGATCCTGGCAACTATAGGCCTGTTTCCATCCTTTGTTCCATCTCAAAGGTTATAGAGCGATCAATCCAAGAACAAATCAACAGCTACCTCAGCGAGCGTAAACTGTTGTTTGAATTCCAATCAGGCTTCAGAACATCCCACTCCACTGACACATGCCTACTATATTTGACCGACTACATCAAGCGTGAGGTAGACTCGGGCAAATACTGTGGCATGGTCATGCTGGACCTCCAAAAGGCGTTTGACACTGTAAACCACGCAATTCTACTTGATAAGCTGAGGGCGATTGGTTTTGATTGCACATCACTAAATTGGATGAGATCTTACTTGGAGGGTAGAGAACAAGTGGTTGACATCAACGGAACCATGTCCTCATCCCTCCCGGTGAGCTGCGGGGTTCCTCAAGGCAGCATTCTAGGGCCGTTACTGTTCCTTCTATACATTAACGACATGAATGCTGCCTGTAAATGCAAACTGTCCTGTTCGCTGATGACTCGGCACTCCTGATCTCGGGTGAGGACAAGTTGCAAGTTGAGGAAGCTCTCAGCTCTGAACTCTCAAAAATCCGTACCTGGCTTACCGATAACAAACTGTCTCTACACCTTGGGAAAACTGAATCCATCCTATTTGGGACCAAGCATTCCCTCAGTAAAATGAAGGTAAATGACTTCAAGGTCAAAGTCGATGACACAATCATCACTAGCAAAGAAGAGATTACCTATTTGGGATGTATTCTTGACAAATACCTGACAGGTGAAAGCATGGCAACAAAGGTGGTCAAAGGAGTAAACCAGAGAACCAGATTTATGGGCAGAGTTTCCTCTTTTGTCAACCCTCAGGCCCTCAGGACCCTCTCAGGGGCCCTGATTCAGCCCCTTTTTGACTATGCTAGCTCCTCTTGGTACTCCAACACCTCAGTGTCACTGAAGACTAAGCTTCAAACCTCCCAAAACGCCCGAAATGCCCCCTATACCCGCATATCTGTATAAATACCTCGAAAAAGTTAGTGACACCCACAGCCACGAAACTAGAGGGAGCGTAAACAACAATCTGGTACCACCCACCCATAAAACAAACATGGGCAAATTCTCCTTCTATAGCACAGCCACCAAGGAATGGAATAGTCTAACCCCATCCCTCAAAAAATGCAGTTCGCTGGGCTCATTCAAAACAGCCCTAAAAACCCATCTTTCTGGAGGCCGAAAGAGGAGCTAGTACCAGTTTCCCTGTAGACAGACGACCCCCCTCCTCTTTTTTGTACATATTTTGTATTTCCTCATGCTTTTTTTGTATATAATTTTTATTTTTCCATGCTTCCCCCCCCCCCTTTTTTTGTACATATATTTTTTAAATGCTTTTTTTGTACATAGTGGTATTTTTTCTGTATTATCTGTATTTTCATGTTGATTTTTGAACTGTTTGGTTGCTACTATATATGTCTATGAAATTAACTCAAGGACCCCAACGGAAACAAGTCCGCAAGGACTTTTTTGGCCGGACCTTTTAGACAAAAGCATTATAATTGTAACTGTGTTGTTTTACATTCTTTTGCCTAATAAAAATTTCAATCAATCAATCAATCAATCAATGCTTTTAGTTGATTCTGTTTCTTCTAAATCTCTTTGTTGTTATTTATGTCTTTACTGTTTTGCTTGACTCACTGTGTTTTATTTTCAGCCATTTATTTTTCTATTGTTTTTGCCATTGTTCTATTCTTGGTACTCCAACACCTCAGTGTCACTGAAGACTAAGCTTCAAACCTCCCAAAACGCCCGAAATGCCCCCTATACCCGCATATCTGTATAAATACCTCGAAAAAGTTAGTGACACCCACAGCCACGAAACTAGAGGGAGCGTAAACAACAATCTGGTACCACCCACCCATAAAACAAACATGGGCAAATTCTCCTTCTATAGCACAGCCACCAAGGAATGGAATAGTCTAACCCCATCCCTCAAAAAATGCAGTTCGCTGGGCTCATTCAAAACAGCCCTAAAAACCCATCTTTCTGGAGGCCGAAAGAGGAGCTAGTACCAGTTTCCCTGTAGACAGACGACCCCCTCCTCTTTTTTGTACATATTTTGTATTTCCTCATGCTTTTTTTGTATATAATTTTTATTTTTCCATGCTTCCCCCCCCCCTTTTTTTGTACATATATTTTTTAAATGCTTTTTTTGTACATAGTGGTATTTTTTCTGTATTATCTGTATTTTCATGTTGATTTTTGAACTGTTTGGTTGCTACTATATATGTCTATGAAATTAACTCAAGGACCCCAACGGAAACAAGTCCGCAAGGACTTTTTTGGCCGGACCTTTTAGACAAAAGCATTATAATTGTAACTGTGTTGTTTTACATTATTTTGCCTAATAAAAATGTCAATCAATCAATCAATCAATCAATCAATGCTTTTAGTTGATTCTGTTTCTTCTAAATCTCTTTGTTGTTATTTATGTCTTTACTGTTTTGCTTGACTCACTGTGTTTTATTTTCAGCCATTTATTTTGCTATTGTTTTTGCCATTGTTCTATTTTTTTGTTTTTTTGCTCTGTTTTTTGTCTTTCTTGCTCTGTAAAGCACTTTGAGTTGCATTTATGTCATGAAAGGTGCTACATAAACAAAGGGAAAAAAAATAATTGTAGTGCAGTAAAAGTACAATTTGCCATGTAGTGGAGTAGAAGTAAAAGTAATGAAAATTGGAAATACTCCAGTAAAGTAAAAGTACCTCAAAATTGTACTTGAGTAAATGTACTTAGTTACTTTACACCACTGGAAATTACATTTATATTCCTGTTCAATCATTGATTTACTATTATTAATTTATTATTCCGCTTATCTGAGTATTAATTTTATACTGTATGACTGGATTCTGAATTATTACGTTGTTATCATTATGTCTGAATGGAACAAGGAAGATAAGAAGTTGTGTTACCTGGGGAAGGAGAACTGCTTAGCCAAAATACTGCATCAGGGCCGTCTGGTTACATTTGTATCCTTGGGATTAACCTTTCATCCCCCTGGGACTATGTATGTCGTTTTCACCAACACTTGGTGACCTTCCGAGGCAACCGGACGCTGTCCGCTTTATTATAGCACGTTGTCTATTCTCATTTCAATCCATTACTCTCTTTCATTTTCATCATGTAATCTTTTCATGATATCATTGTCATCTGTTGTATCAAATAAATATACTAGAGACATTTAGTTGCAATACTTAAATTGCAATACATTTAATTTCCACAACAGGCTGTATGTAAACAAACATGATTTACTACCACAGTTGAGTCACTGTTGTCTATAATAGTAATGGACATGTTTGAGGGAGACACTTGGCGGCCTGGGGGCCACATGCGGCCCCCACCTTACTTAATGCAGCCCGCAGGTTAATATCGGAATACTGATATATTATTGATTTCAGCTGTTACGATTCCAAACATGCAAACATGACCCGCTTTTTTATGTCCAATGTATTTGTATTTAACCCTTGCATTGTGTTAGAAACCTGCATCCACTTGTGGTGTTGCGGGTCAAATTTGAGAGAGACAGCGTGATCCCAAACCGACTTGGCGGTTGCCACGGCGGAGTCAATGTCCGCCACGGCGGAGTCGGTCAGAGACCGACCCCAGACCGACTCCGACTTCTGGCGCGGCTGTTCATCCCCCCCCCCACCCACGTGCCCGAGAGTTACTCAATACCACCCTGTGAATGTCAAACAAATAGCAGCAGACAGGAGAAACAAAGGACATTGTCTCCTGTATTGCAACACATAAACCAACCTGTTCTACTGCTAGAGAGGATCCATGCACTCTGTTTCACTCAAACTCATGCATTTGATTGTTTTTCTCTTCAGCTCTCCAGGTTCAACCAACACATCACACAACAGGTAAACAAAGAACAAACAACAAAACATTATTGTAGCCTTTAAGATTGTTTTCTGATCAAAAGGTATATAACTTTTTGCTGGTTGTTCTATTGTCTCTGCACAGAGCATAATGATGTCAGGTTTTTGGGAGGAATCGGCAAATGTGCCGGTGTAGTGGAAATGAGACACCATGGAGTGTGGAGAGCAGTTAATGGAGAGAAGTCTGACGTGTACAGTTGGAACCCGAAGACATCATCTGTAGTGTGTAGACTGCTGGACTGTGGCTCTGCTGTTCACACTGTTGAATGGAGGTCTGGTTATAGAGGTCCTGTGTGGACGGTTACATCTTCCTGTGTTGGATCTGAATCTTCCCTGGGGGAGTGTGTAACAATCAGGTATCAATATTCTTCCTACTCCAAACTGAAGGTGATCTGTTCAGGTAACAAACACTTACTTCAACAATGATAGTAATCTGTAAAGTCTGCTATTTCATTTCAATCCATCCATCCATCCATCCATCCATCCATCCATCCCTGCTTCTGGTCACCAGATTTAATACATGCATTTCCTTTTGGGAAATGCAGACTATCTGATATGTTTCATATTTATTCAACAATGTAATAAAAACATAATAGTAACCCCATTGAACCATGCTACCCTATTCAACAATGTTATTTTAATAATAATGAAAATGGCAAAAGTAGCAGATGTACAAGCTCACAATTTGCAGTCATGTGATGCATTTCCGACCAAGTGGAGCTTACTATGTAACCGTGCTCGGGTTGTGTGTGTGTCTGTGTGCATTTCTGTGTGCATGCACTGCCTGTGTGCAGCCGCCAGAGTGCGCCAGAGTGCAGGAATTTAGACAATGCTCTGATTAAAATGCACAACAGCCTGCAAAACACACACACACACACACACACACACACACACACACACACACACACACACACACACACACACACACCCAATGTCAATGTTCTCTCCCCATCACGGTGAAATAACACGGATTACAAGTCCGTAAATACACAATATTTTCGAGCTGCGTTCGCTTCCAGCGTTCGCGCGTCATACTTGTAGTAAAAAAGACTGTGTGTGTGAGTGCGTGTGTGCGTGTGTGTGTGTGTGTGCGCGTGCGTGTGTGTGTGCTCACAAGGTGCGGTGATGTGATGCATTGTGAGCTTGTAGCTCTGCTAAGTTATCTTTCAGAAAGAAGTAAACGCACACACACAGGCACGCACGCACGCACGCACGCACGCACGCACGCACGCACGCACGCACGCACGCACGCACGCACGCACTTACACACTGAATACCAGCGCCCACACACACACACACACACACGGAATACCAGCGCCCACACATCAAATGGAGTAGTACCGCCTGAATCCCAGCACACACTCATCAAACAAAGTAGGCACCGCTTACTTCACACTACGTGTATTTTTCTTTAATAGTGATAGTTTAACACATTGAGTGCCAACACCGGAGATCTACAGTTTTGCAAATACACCCTTTGAGTGCCATAACCGTAGATCTACGGGAGGAGAATTATTATTATTTTCCACACGGGGCGCTCTAACGCAAGTTTGGGATGATCCACGGAGCCAGTGAAATGGAGAGCACGGATGTGGATCCGTGCCAAAAACCTACCTCCCGTCCACTCCAATGATAACTCCTTGAGAAAAAGCTTCATATCTCCACATCTTTTTTACCGTGGTGGAAACTCTGCAATGGCGGATCGCGTTAGAAATATTATTGTTCCAGGCGATAGTCGTGACCATCGTGCACGCACCCTTTGTTTACATCCGCGTCCTCGTGTACCCTGTTTAAAAAAAAACTATGGCACTAAATGTGTTAAGAATATAGCTTTCTTTATAGAAATGGGTTGGAAAATGCCCTCTATGGTCTATGACCTCTGTCTGTCTGTCTGTCTGTCTGTCTGTCTGTCTGTCTGTCTGTCTGTCTGTCTGTCTGTCTGTCTGTCTGTCTGTCTGTCTGTCTGTCTGTCTGTCTGTCTGTCTCTCTCTCTCTCTCTCTCTCTCTCTCTCTCTCTCTCTCTCTCTCTCTCTCTCTCTCTCTCTCTCTCTCTCTCTCTCTCTCTCTCTCTCTCTCTCTCTCTCTCTCTCTCTCTCTCCAGGGTCTGTGAGGTTGGTGAATGGGACTGGTGTGTGTTCAGGCAGAGTGGAGGTGAAGTGTAATCAGACGTGGGTCTCAGTGTGTGAAGGTGACTTTGACCAGCAGGATGCAGAGGTGGTCTGTAGGCAGCATGGCTGTGGGACTCCTTCAGCCCTCCAGGGGGCGCTCTATGGAGAAGTGAAGGCTCCAATGTGGACCAAAGAGTTCCAGTGTGAAGGCAGTGAGTCTGTTCTCCTGGACTGTAGAACCTCAGACTCAATTAGAAACACCTGCTCACCTGACAAGTATGTTGGACTCACCTGCTCAGGTAAAGGACAAACTACACTTTAGGTTTGGTTATTATTTTATAATCAAAGTATTATTAATTTTTTAACCACATGCTGTAAACCCTATACTTGACTGTATTCCCAAGGGCTCAATACTTAAATGAGATTCAAAACAAAGTAGTTCTGTAATTAAAATCAGCTGTGTTCAGAGGAACGCGCAGCTATGGGAATCACAGGTGAACAAAATCAAGATTCATTTATATTCATGAAAGTATATATTCATCACGCAGCACGTTTTTGTTCACAGGAAGTAATTAAGATTGGCTTTTTAGGGACTTTTGATATAAAAATACACAAAGAAAAGGTACTGTATGCCCATATGATGCCCACGGATGCTCTACAAATTCTGAAAAACATAATTTTTTTAGGTCTCCAAATTCTCAAAGGAAACTGGTCGACGTGCATTTAAATTCAAAGCCCCATCCGATTGGAATAACCTACCAAGCTCACTTAGATCAATCACCTCCCTTAATGTCAATCAGTCACCTTCTAACACCCTGTGCATGCTTCTAATCGTTCTTGGTATTTGTTCCTAACAATTGTTATTACAAACCTTTGTCTAATGTATTGATACTCATTTTCTAAGGTTACATGTGCATGTATAATGTTTTATCCCAATGTTAATGTATCATTCTTATAAAGGTACTATATATACTCTAGTTTTCGCTCCACAGTAAATCTTAACTGAAAATAGCAGATCTACACGCTTGCAGAATGTTTGCCCTAGAACAGGGACGGGATGGTTCTTAATGTTTATTCTCTTGTCTCTGTACAGAGTCTGATGATATCAGGTTGGTGGGAGAAACCAGTAGCTGTACTGGTAGCCTAGAGGTTAAACACCGGGGAGAGTGGAGACCATTGCATTATCAGGGAGCATGGAACCAGAAGTCATCTTCCGTAGTGTGTAAACAGCTGGACTGTGGCTCTGCTGTATACACACACCAAGAAAGTATTTGGTATGCAAGAAGGAGTTGGTCGATTACATCTTCTTGTGTTGGATCTGAATCTACACTGAGGGAGTGTGGATTAATTCATGCATCCACAACAGATTTTCGAGAAATACAGGTGATCTGTTCAGGTAACAACAATTATTTCAGACAATGACAGTATTCTATCTGTGTGTGTGTGTGTGTCTGTCTGTCTGTCTGTCTGTCTGTCTGTCTGTCTGTCTGTCTGTCTGTCTGTCTGTCTGTCTGTCTGTCTGTCTGTCTGTCTGTCTGTCTGTCTGTCTGTCTGTCTGTCTCTCTCTCTCTCTCTCTCTCTCTCTCTCTCTCTCTCTCTCTCTCTCTCTCTCTCTCTCTCTCTCTCTCTCTCTCTCTCTCTCTCTCTCTCTCTCTCTCTCTCTCTCTCTCTCTCTCTCTCTCTCTCTCTCTCTCTCTCCAGGGTCTGTGAGGTTGGTGAATGGGACTGGTGTGTGTTCAGGCAGAGTGGAGGTGAAGTGTAATCAGACGTGGGTCTCAGTGTGTGAAGGTGACTTTGACCAGCAGGATGCAGAGGTGGTCTGTAGGCAGCATGGCTGTGGGACTCCTTCAGCCCTCCAGGGGGCGCTCTATGGAGAAGTGAAGGCTCCAATGTGGACCAAAGAGTTCCAGTGTGAAGGCAGTGAGTCTGTTCTCCTGGACTGTAGAACCTCAGACTCAATTAGAAACACCTGCTCACCTGACAAGTATGTTGGACTCACCTGCTCAGGTAAAGGACAAAACTACACTTTAGGTTTGGTTATTATTTTATAATCAAAGTATTATTAATTTTTTAACCACATGCTGTAAACCCTATACTTGACTGTATTCCCAAGGGCTCAATACTTAAATGAGATTCAAAACAAAGTAGTTCTGTAATTAAAATCAGCTGTGTTCAGAGGAACGCGCAGCTATGGGAATCACACAGGTGAACAAAATCAAGATTCATTTATATTCATGAAAGTATATATTCATCACGCAGCACGTTTTTGTTCACAGGAAGTAATTAAGATTGGCTTTTTAGGGACTTTTGATATAAAAATACACAAAGAAAAGGTACTGTATGCCCATATGATGCCCACGGATGCTCTACAAATTCTGAAAAACATAATTTTTTTAGGTCTCCAAATTCTCAAAGGAAACTGGTCGACGTGCATTTAAATTCAAAGCCCCATCCGATTGGAATAACCTACCAAGCTCACTTAGATCAATCACCTCCCTTAATGTCAATCAGTCACCTTCTAACACCCTGTGCATGCTTCTAATCGTTCTTGGTATTTGTTCCTAACAATTGTTATTACAAACCTTTGTCTAATGTATTGATACTCATTTTCTAAGGTTACATGTGCATGTATAATGTTTTATCCCAATGTTAATGTATCATTCTTATAAAGGTACTATATATACTCTAGTTTTCGCTCCACAGTAAATCTTAACTGAAAATAGCAGATCTACACGCTTGCAGAATGTTTGCCCTAGAACAGGGACGGGATGGTTCTTAATGTTTATTCTCTTGTCTCTGTACAGAGTCTGATGATATCAGGTTGGTGGGAGAAACCAGTAGCTGTACTGGTAGCCTAGAGGTTAAACACCGGGGAGAGTGGAGACCATTGCATTATCAGGGAGCATGGAACCAGAAGTCATCTTCCGTAGTGTGTAAACAGCTGGACTGTGGCTCTGCTGTATACACACACCAAGAAAGTATTTGGTATGCAAGAAGGAGTTGGTCGATTACATCTTCTTGTGTTGGATCTGAATCTACACTGAGGGAGTGTGGATTAATTCATGCATCCACAACAGATTTTCGAGAAATACAGGTGATCTGTTCAGGTAACAACAATTATTTCAGACAATGACAGTATTCTATCTGTGTGTGTCTGTCTGTCTGTCTGTCTGTCTGTCTGTCTGTCTGTCTGTCTGTCTGTCTGTCTGTCTGTCTGTCTGTCTGTCAGGGTAGTTGTGTACGTAATGTAGGTAGGAGTCCATTTAATATTTGTGTCAAATACTGTTTGTAGCATTGTCAGTCTCTCAGCGATAATCCCATAAGTGTTCTAGGTGGGCAGTGCTGGACAGTAATGTAGTAGCCTACTTTTATTTGAGTACTTTACTTCTGTACATTTCTGAGTAGGCTATACGTACTTTACTTATAGCCTACTCAGAAATATCTTTTTTATTTTTGGATACTTCTGACTTTCACTCAACTACATTTCCAAGACAAATATTGTACTTTTAACTCCACTACTTCTCTAGGAAGGGGGAAAAGTGTGAAAATAGCTCATCTACAAGCTCACAATGTGTCGCATCACAACGTGTTATGGGCTTGTAGGTAGGCTAATTTTGTTAAAAAAAAAAGAAAAAAAGGATAATACGGTGTTAAGTGGTATTATAACTTAATGCATTAGAACGTTTTCTCTTTCTCTCTCTCCAGAGGCTGTGAGGTTGGTGGATGGGACTAGTTTGTGTTCAGGCAGAGTGGAGGTGAAGTCTGATCAGTCGTGGGTCTCAGTGTGTGAAGGTGACTTTGACCAGCAGGATGCAGAGGTGGTCTGTAGGGAGCTTCGCTGTGGGGCTCCTTCAGTCCTACAGGGGGCGCTCTATGGAGAAGTGAAGACTCCAATATGGAACAAAGAGTTCCAGTGTGAAGGCAGTGAGTCTGTTCTCCAGGACTGTAGAACCTCAGACTCAACTAGAAACACCTGCTCACTAGACAAGTATGTTGGACTCACCTGCTCAGGTAAAGGACAAACCACACTTTAGGTTTGGTTATTATTTTATAATCAAAGTATTTTTAACCACATGCTGTAAACTCTAAAGTTGACTGTACCCAAGGGCTCAATACTAGGCCCACCCTATTCGCTCAATTCTTACATCAATTCTTAGATCTACAGTTCAAGCTGGCGTTGTGAGCTTATACAGATAAGCAATTTTTTGTTGAATGTTAGCCATATAATATGGATGCAGGGGTACTGTACAGAGTATTATGAAGTCAGGTTGGTGGGAGGAGCCAATCAATGTACTGGTATACTGGAGTTGATGCACAGTGGAGTGTGGAGACCAGTGTATAATGGCGATTATTCTTATAATAAAGAATTGAACCTGAGAATGACATCTGTCTACGCATCTATAGTGTGTAGACAGCTGGACTGTGGCTCTGCCGTTCTCACGGAAAGGACTACTACAGATCAATATGGATTGACCTGGGAGACTAGTTCTTCCTGTAAATCTGGATCTTTACTGAGGGACTGTGTAACAGTGCGGTCTGTTCGTTCCTCCGGCAGAATGAAGGTGATCTGTTCAGGTAGCAAACAATAACTTCAACAATGACACTAATCTATAGTCTCTTACAGTCTGTGTGTCTGTCTGTCTGTCTGACTGTCTGTCTGTCTGTCTGTCTGTCTGCCTGTCTGTCTGTCTGCCTGTCTGTCTGCCTGTCTGTCTGCCTGTCTGTCTGTCCAGTTTTATCTCTACGTGTGGTCAAACTCAATTAAATAAATTCCTTTTGAGAAATGTTGACTGTCTGAAATGTTTTTATATTTCTGATAATATCACAATTAAAACAATCTATTTAAAATTATATATTAACCACATTAAACCACGCATCCCTTTTTTGGCAAAATCTTTCCAAATTCTTCTTTCCAAAAAAATATCTGTTTTCATGTTCAAAATAGTAGCAGATCTGCAAGCTCACATGTTGCAGTGATTTGATGCATTGTGAGCTTGTAGATCTGCAATACCAACTATTTGTCATACAAGAAAGCAAATCGCTAAACATTCCTGAACGGTGAATCAAGAATCCAAAAAGGAGTACAAAACTTGATGAATGGAATGAATCTGAAACCTGAATTAACAACAACAAAACTATATAAAAAAATCCATCCATAAAGTCCAAAACACCGCTCATATTATCATTTAATTTCTCTTCTTACCGAAGTCGGCCCAAAGAAGTCACGGAATATCACAGAAATAGAGAAAATATACCATTAAAACACTTCCGGTTCAAACCGTAACATGCACTAGCAAAAAAACATGCATGGGTGTGCCCATAGGGTTCAAGCGGAGCTTATTGAAATGTGCGCTAGTGCCCAGGTGTGTGCGTCTTTCAATGCATGAGCCGGTTTAACTTCAGGGTGTTTTAAATGTTTTTTTCTTCCTTCTATAACCATAGAAGAAGAATAGAACGTGATGAGGTAGTTGAACAGACACCGAACTGCATTATGAGCGGTCTTTTGGACTTTAAGGACGGATTTTTTTATATAGTTTTGCTATTGTTAATTTGGATTCTGGATTCAGGGAATGTCTCTCTCTCTCTCTCTCTCTCTCTCTCTCTCTCTCTCTCTCTCTCTCTCTCTCTCTCTCTCTCTCTCTCTCTCTCTCTAGGTGTGAGGTTGGTGAATGGGACTAGTCGGTGTTCAGGCAGAGTGGAGGTGAAGGCTAATCAGTTGTGGGTCTCAGTGTATGAAGGTGACTTTGACCAGCAGGATGCAGAGGTGGTCTGTAGGCAGATTGGCTGTGGGGCTCCTTCAGTCCTACAGGGGGCGCTCTATGGAGAAGGGAAGGCTCCAATGTGGACCAAAGAGTTCCAGTGTGAAGGCAGAGAGCCTGTTCTCCTGGACTGTAGAACCTCAGACTCAACTAGAAACACCTGCTCACCTGACAAGACTGTTGGACTCACCTGCTCAGGTAAAAAACTAACTACAATTTAGGTTCAGTTATTATTTCATAGTAAACCTTTTAATGCGTATTCTATTGTTTCTGTACAGAGTTTGATGCTGTCAGGTTTGTTGGAGGAAACAGTCAATGTAGAGGTACACCGGAGTTGATACACCAAGGAGAGTGGAGACCAGTGGACGGTTCTGCCTGGAACCTGATGTCAGCATCTATAGTGTGTAAACAGCTGGACTGTGGTTCTGCTGTTCACACATGGAGTGAAGAGTCTACAGATCAACTTGTATGGAGGATTGCATCTTCCTGTGTTGGATCTGAATCTTCTCTGAGCGAGTGTGGACAAATTGAGTATGATACTTCCTCCTCCAGACTGGTGGTGATCTGTTCAGGTAACAAACAATGACTTCAACGATGACAGTAATCTATACTGTCTGTCTGTCTGTCTGTCTGTCTGTCTGTCTGTCTGTCTGTCTGTCTGTCTGTCTGTCTGTCTGTCTGTCTGGTCTTTCTGTCTGTCTGTCTGTCTGTCTGTCTGTCTGTCTAGTTTCATCCATGCTTGTTGTCAAACTGAATTAAATAGATGCATTTCCTGATTTAAAATGGTATATTAACCACATTAAACCATGCATCCCTGTTTTAGAAAAAATATTGTTTTGTCTTGTATAAAACATATATGTTTTGTACACATGGTGCAGTGAATTGATGCATTGTGAACTTGTACTATATTAGCTATTTTTCATACAAGAAAGTGTGTGTGTGTGTGTGTGTGTGTGTGTGTGTGTGTGTGTGTGTGTGTGTGTGTGTGTGTGTGTGTGTGTGTGTGTGTGTGGTGAGTGAGTGAGTGAGTGAGTGAGTGAGTGAGTGAGTGAGTGAGTGAGTGAGTGAGTGAGTGAGTGAGTGAGTGAGTGAGTAGCCTGAGGCGACGAGCTCGATCGATGGTCTTGAGAGGCGGACCCAAACACAGCCGCCCGGAGTTGTGCGTGTCCTCCTATTGCTTCACCAATCTATGTCCCCGCCTCCCCTCCCCCCGCCCCCCTCCTACTCCCCTCCCCCCCCTGGCCTGTGCAATATTGTTTTTGTCGTCGACTAGAAACACACTACAGAACGCACAACGCAGCAAATAATCTACATACCCACACGGTTAAACTTCTTAAAACCGGTTAAAAATGGACAACTTCAAAGAAGACTTTAACTCTGCCATATTAGAGGCTTGCAAAATACACGGCGTGGACTTTTTGAAGGACTTACAGCAAGTATGTTTGGATACACTGTTATCAGAGAGAGATGTACTCGCATGTTTACCAACTGGCTTTGGCAAAAGTCTTATTTTTCAAGCGTGGCCTACGGTATGCAGTCTGTTATCCAACAAATACCCAGACAAATGGCCAAAAGAAGCGATGGTTTTGATTGTTTGCCCATTACAATCCATAATGGAGGAGCAAGTGAAATTGTTGAATGAAAAGGGACTTTCGGCTGCGTACGCTGGTAAAGACAAGAATACCGACGAGAGGATTTGTAAAGGAGACTTTTCTTTTGTTTACGGTTCCCCTGAAACTTTTGTAGGGAATAGTTTTTGGAGGCTAGCCCTGCAAGCACCTTTGTTTGGCGAGAGATTGATTGGATTCGCTGTTGATGAAGTCCACACTGTCGTCCAATGGTGAGTTTAAAGTTATGATTTAGCTATGAAGTTTACCGTGGTACAACGGTTTTCTAACAAAGTAAACGTTGCAGCGACCAGACAATCAAACTGTGATAATATAAAAATGCATAGGTCGAATTGATACAAGTTTCAATGGTCCTGTGGCTATCGAGGACAAATGTCCCTAGCTTTTTATTCGAATCATAATTTAGAACAGGGTCTATATTACCTACATTCCATGTATTCCAAACATTTTGAATACATGAAATGGATGTAATATCACAGGCATTCTAGGTCTATATGAAGCCATGCAATATATCATGCCATTTTCTACGTTTAAAGCTACTCAGCTGCAAGTTTAAAATTAATCCATATTTAATTAAACTGAGATGTTATTGTGTGTAAAAAGTTGTGGCGCAAAAGGGTTCAATTTATCCAGGTTTAGTCTGAAAACTAATGCTAAATGGATGGTTAACAAGCATTTGTAATCCACATCTGTTGACTTTCATAAAGAAACAATCAAAGAAAATGTAAGCACATGCTATTAATTTTCAACCTCTGATAGTCATTTCAATCTTATTTGTAGTACTTATAAATATATCTAATTTGAAATGGACATTGTTATGGACAACTTCTTAGACTATGTTGCTGCTATGATTTTATATAAATGTGTCTACGGAATATTATGAGTGTAAATCCTTTTTGTGCGACAATTCTCTATTATGTCCTATCTTTCTCACAGGGGTGAGAAAAATGGCTCAGAAGAACCCTTCAGACAGTGGTGTGGACTGGTCGGGGAACTCAGGTCATTGCTACCGAAGTGTGTACCACTGCTGGCCCTTACAGCAACAGCATCAAAAGACATTAGAAAGAAGGTGGTGAAGAACCTGGGTTTGCACAAATATGTGGAAATTGTCAAAAGCCCTGATCGGGTGAACATCAGGCTGGCTGTAAAGAAGATCTCGGCTGCTGATCCATCAAACACATTTGCATGGCTCCTTCAGGAACTAGAGTCGCAGGGAAAAAACACTGAGAAATATGTTATATACTGTAAGAGTATCACTGATTGTTCTCTATTGTACTATGAAGTGTTTAAACTTAACCTAGGTAGGAAGGGACGCTTTCCAGTTGGAGCCAGAGATGTGACTGGAAATAGATTGTTCGACATGTACCATTCTGAGACAGATGAGAATGTAAAACTAGCCATTATACACTCTTTGCAAGACCCCTCATCTGTTCTTCGAGTTGTGGTCGCCACATCAGCTCTGGGAATGGGTGTTGATTTCAGAGGGGTTAACCATGTCATTCATTATGGACCACCTAGGGACATTGAATCCTATATGCAAGCATATGGTAGAGCAGGGAGAGATGGTTCAGCAGCACATTCTCTAATTCTGTATCATGGAAGACAGGTACAAGGTTTATCAGACCAAATGAAACAGTATCTCACTGATGAAACTACATGTAGGAGAGTTAAACTGTTAAGTCTTTTTGATGGAGAGAAGTGTAAACCTTTGCCTATCCCCCACAACTGCTGTAACAACTGTGCAAGTTCTTGTGGGTGCAAGGACACATGTGATGGCCAGAAGAGTGCATTAGAGAGACATGCTGGGGAAGAACCTGCTATTAATGAGAGAACTGTTACTCCAGAACACAGAATCCTAATGCAGGAGAAGTTAGAGGAAATGACACAGGATGTGACGCACAGAGGCCTTTATGGAGGGGTCTCCGTTTATTCAACTACACAGCCTGATGACAACCAAAACCTGATTAACGAGGTTATAGAAAAAAGCAGTGTACTTTTCACATTGAATGACATCTTTTTTAATGTGCAGGTTAGCAATGTTCAAGTTGCACGTGCAATAAAGAACGTTATGAGGGATGTATTTGACGATGTAGACGAGGACAGCAGTGATGAAGATGTACTAGAAGCATTTGGTGGAATGGCTTTGGATGAGTAGGGTATTTTACCCCTTTAGGGCAGGAACACATATTTGTAACTATACCTTTCAAGATGAGTGTAGCCTCGGGAACCCTTGCCTTTATTTTGGTTAGATGGGTGTGACAACCACACATAATTATTGTATATACTTTCAAGACAAGAATCGGCCTCTGGTCGAAAGGGCTTGATGTGGGTGATTATTAGAACTGTGCGTTTGTCTTAATGTTTTTTTCCCTTAAAATAAATGTGAAACATTCAAAGCTTCAAATACTGTGTCACCTACTCATACTTTCAGCATGTGGACATGCTGATGCAGCATACTCCCAGAATTTCAACCAAGCGATGTTATTGATCTACATGTAATGTGAGCAGTGAGCAGTGGTGTAAAGTAACTAAGTACATTTACTCAAGTACTCAACTTACGTACAATTGAGGTATTTTTTACATTACTGTAATATTTCCAATTTGCAGTACTTTTACTTCTACTCCACTACATCTCAGAGTCAAATATTTAAACTTTTCTACACAGCAATTATATGAAAACTTTGTTACTATTTACTTTGTAGATTTTGATTATTACTAAACATACATTACCCACTTCAGCCCTATATGTATTTAGTCTTTTTGAAAATGAGTGAAAATACAAAAGTATTGGTATCAAATTGTACTTTAAGTACTAAAAGTAGGAAGTACTCATTATGCAGAATGTTCCATTGTTAATGTATACATTTTTTTTTTAAACAGCCGATCTACAAGCTCACAATGCGTCGCATAGAGACATTTTCAATTCCAGAGTTGTACTTGTAACAGAGTAGTTCAACATTGCAGTATTGACACTTTTACTTCAGTGAAATAGGTGTTTGCCCTTTCCACCACTGCAAGTGAGAAATGCACAGCTTGTCACAGTAAATCCAAGTATAAATATAGCTGCAAGCAGCGATAAGCGGGGCCAGGGAATGCAGAAAGAAAAAAGAAAGAAGCAATGATAAGTAATATGCACAATAAGCCATAGAAACATAGAAGAATGAACTTGAGAGAAAGAAGACCATGCAATTAACAAATGAGCATTTTAAACCCTCACTAACCCTAACCTCAGTAAAACAACGCTTAAGCCTATCCTCAAGAAACACTATGTGTAAACCCAAGAATGCCAAATCATGATCACCTCGATACATTGTCGCGGACAGGGATCGAACCAGTGATCTACGGACTCCGAGGCTGCCTCTCTTCTCATTGAGCTAGATATATGGCCTCCCTGGTAGTGTCTGTTGATATTTATTATATTAAGTATTTCCGTCCATCATGAACCAAGTCTCTGTGTCCCGAACTACTGTAGATCACTGGTTCACAAACCATTTACCAATAAAGGCATTTTTGTGTCTCCTCGGAACGAAAACTAGTGAAAGTAGCCGATCTACAAGCTCACAAAACGTTGCTATCTGAAAAGTTGTGAGATTGTAGATCGGCTATTTTCACAATGAAGTTTGTCATACATTGCAAAAACGTACTCTCTCCAAGAAGCATTTCATGTTACCTTTAACAGTTGCACATGCATTAATTGATACAGTCATGTTTTGTGCGATACAATTGAAAAGTAGCCAGCAAGAGGTGAGGCTTAAACCAGCGACCCTGCGATCCAGAGGCTGATGCTGAAGCGAGACGCCATTGAACCAACAGACCAGAACCAGTGAAAAAAGAATTCGGACTAACACTAACACTAAGATCACTCGTTCACAAACCATTTACCAATAGAGAAATTGAATGTCTCCTCGAAACCGAAATCAGTGAAAGCAGCCGATCTACAAGCTCACAAAACGTTGCTATCTGAAAAGTTGTGAGATTGTAGATCGGCTATTTTCACAATGAAGTACGTCATACATTGAAAAAACATACTCTCAAATAAGCATTTCATGTTATCTTTACCGTTTGCACATGGATTCATTGATACAGTCATGTTTTTTGCAATTCAACTAAAATGAGTCTGCATCAAGTGAGGCTTGAACCGGCAACCTTGTGGTCGTGAGGCACTCGCTTAAGGGAGAAGACATTGGACCAACAGACAAAACATGTGAAGAAAGAGATCACACAGATGATACAGTTCCACGCAAATAGCTGAAAAATCCTGGGTTTAAGTATTTTTCAAACTGCTCAAAATTGAAGACAATCTAAGGGTGGAGCTTACTGGTCAACGTGATAGATGTGTTCCTCATGAGTCAAGGCACATGTGTAAGCAGGTTTAATGGCTGTCGGCCAAACGAGGCATGACTTTTGCCTGTTTAAAGTTTGCATTTTCAAGAAATCGCTATAGCGCCCCCCTTTGACCAATTGGAGTAAGATTGGTTTCAGTGATATTTGGAATGACCCTCAACATTACCGCAAAGTTTCAAAGAAATGTGAGTCTGCATGTATGTGTTAGGGGCAGATGAATAATAGTCATAAAACTGCAATATTCATTGGCTCATTAAAGCTTAATTTTTTCACTTATGGAAAATCCGCTGCACCGTTGAGTCGGCATAGGTCCAAAGTTCATGTGTAAAAAACCTAGACCTAAAACAGACGTCCAATTTGGGTGATTAAAAATTCGCTTAAATGACGTCCTGTAAATTACGTCATCTAAGCGACCCCATATCAGCTGTGACTGGCCTAGTTCTGAAAGTCACTGAAAGACGTCACCACAACGTTATCTGGCTTTGTGTCAAGTCGTCATGTACATTTATACAAGACACTGGTATTGATCTGATTGCATGCAGAATAGTGTCAAAGAGTCCACACGATGTCCTGGTGATGACGTCAATATCATCCCCATATCAGCTGTGATCTGGCCTAGTACTGAACGTCACCCGAGGACGCCATCATAACTCATCATTGAGTCATCATGGCGTCATCATGACGTCTTGATTTTGACGTCATTTCCAAGACGTCATCTAAACAACTTTATAATCACCCAAACTGCAAACTGGCCGTATATCAGGCTGTTTGAGGTAACTAAAAAGCCGTCCATACGATGTCCTAGTGATGACGTCAAGATCATCCCCATATTGGCCATGATTTGGCCTAGTCCTGAACATCACTGAAAGACATTGTAAACAACTTTTTAATCACCCAAACTGCCGTAAAAAGGCGTCATACATTGATTGTCATGGTGATGACGTCCTGTAAATGACATCAAAATCAAAGACCATCCCCATAGGCCTATCCATATCTGCTGTGATATCCTAGTCGACAATTGATGTCCACAAAATCTTCCATTGAAATCAGCTTGTGCAAATTATTTTATTGTGTCACACAAAAGCTGGCAAATAATCCGACCTTGAATATAAGAACAGGCCAGGATTTTAAAATACGTGATTTTACCATTACAACAATTTAGCTGTCTAGGAGATATGTTAGTTGAAATAAGGTGATATTGTGGGCCAGATCTAACTAGTCATGATAGGACTTGATCAAACCCCATTCATTGGCTCACTGGCCAAGGAAGAACCTCTGCACCAGTTCTTTCAAATCGACCTCATGGTGGCGCTATAACAGCCTGCTTCAGGTTTTGGCCTAAAACTCTTAATACATGTTTTATAATATAATAAGGGTAATAATAATAATAATAAATATAGCTGCAAGCAGCGATAAGCGGGGCCAGGGAATAGAGAGAGAGAGAGAGAGAGAGAGAAAGAGAGAGAGACTAATGAGGAGTGAGTGAGGGCAGGTGTGATTATGGATTGAGAGGGAATGACAGCAGGTGAGGTGGGTAGATCCAATCCATGGGATTGGATAGAGAGATAGAGGAGAGAGAGAGAGAGAGAGACAGAATAGATTGAAGAGAAAGAGAGAGAGAGAGAAACGGAATAGATTGAAGAGAAAGAGAGAGAGAGAGAGAAACGGAATAGATTGAAGAGAAAGAGAGAGAGAGAGAAACGGAATAGATTGAAGAGAAAGAGAGAGAGAGAGAAACGGAATAGATTGAAGAGAAAGAGAGAGAGAGAGAGAGAGAGAGAGAGAGAGAGAGAGAGAGAGAGAGAGAGAGAGAGAGAGAGAGAGAGAGAGAGAGAGAGAGAGAGAGAGAGAGAGAATAGATTGAAGAGAGAGAGAGAGAGAGAGACGGAATAGATTGAAGAGAGAGAGAGAGACGGAATAGATTGAAGAGAGAGAGAGAGAGACGGAATAGATTGAAGAGAAAGAGAGAGAGAGAAACGGAATAGATTGAAGAGAAAGAGAGAGAGAGAGAGAGAAACAGAATAGATTGAAGAGAAAGAGAGAGAGAGAGAAACGGAATAGATTGAAGAGAAAGAGAGAGAGAGAGAGAAACGGAATAGATTGAAGAGAAAGAGAGAGAGAGAAACGGAATAGATTGAAGAGAGAGAGAGAGAGAGAGAGAGAGAGAGAGAGAGAGAGAGAGAGAGAGAGAGAGAGAGAGAGAGAGAGAGAGAGAGAGAGAGAGAAACGGAATAGATTGAAGAGAAAGAGAGAGAGAGAGAGAGAAACAGAATAGATTGAAGAGAAAGAAACGGAATAGATTGAAGAGAAAGAGAGAGAGAGAGAGAAACGGAATAGATTGAAGAGAAAGAGAGAGAGAGAAACGGAATAGATTGAAGAGAAAGAGAGAGAGAGAGAGAGAGAGAGAAACTGAATAGATTGAAGAGAAAGAGAGAGAGAGACTTGGAAAAGGAATAGATTGAAGAGAGAGAGAGCGAGAGAGACATGGAAACGGAATAGATTGAAGAGAGAGAGAGAGACATGGAAACATAATAGACTGAAGAAAGAGAGAGAGATGGAAGCAGAACGGATTGAATGGACATCTCAACCTATTGCCATTAACAGGAATCGAACCCTCAGATTGACAGGCTGCAACACTACCTATAGTGCTATAGCTTTGTACAGATTGAGGTTGTCTGTTGAAGATAAAAGTGAACCAGTGAAAGCAGCCGACCTACAAGCTCAGAAATACGTTGCTATCTGAAAAGTTGTGAGATTGTAGATCGGAGAGAGAGAGAGAGAGACATGGAAACGGAATAGATTGAAGAGATAAGGATAATTCCTTTAACAGGTCTGTTCATGAAAGTCCTTGCGGTCTTGTTTCCAATGAGGGCCTGTGAGCAATTAGGGGTTAAGAGTCTTGCTCAGGGACAAATTTCATTTGCTGGCCTGGCCTGGAATCGTACCTGGGGCAACTAGGGCCTCTGGCTCCCTAGGCTGGCTCACTAACCACTCAGCTATGGCCGCCCCTCAAAAGAGAGAGAGAGAGAGAGAGATGGAAACGGAATAGATTGAAGAGGGAGACATGGAAACGGAATAAATTGAAGAGAGAGAGAGAGAGAGAGAGAGAGAGAGACATGGAAACAGAATAGATTGAAGAGAGAGAGAGACATGGAAACATAATAGATTGAAGAGAGAGAGAGAGATGGAAGCAGAATGGATTGATTGGACATCTCAACCTATTGCCATTAACAGGAATCGAACTCTCAACCTTCGGATTGACAGGCTGCAACACTACCTATAGTGCTATAGCTTTGTCCAGGCTAAGGTTTTCTGTTGAAGATAAAAGTGAACCAGTGAAAGCAGTCGATCTACAAGCTCAGAAACACGTTGCTATCTGAAAAGTTTTGAGATTGTAGATCGGCTATTTTCAGAATGAAGTATGTCATACATTGAAAAGACATACTCTCAAATAAGCATTTCAGGTTATCTTTAACAATTGCACTTGCATTAATTGACACAAGTAAGACGCGCGAACGCTGGAAGCGAACGCAGATTGACTGAGGCTGCTATATTTCAACCACACTGTAGTAGTGCACTCTGCCGCACTCTGCCGGCTGTATACAGGCAGTGCAGCTGCTGGCATTTCAGCACAGAGTTTCGAGTCACATGGGGGCGCGAGCCAATGAGAGAGTGAACACACGCTGTATACAGGCAGTGCAGCTGCTGGCATTTCAGCACGGAGTTTCGAGTCACATGGGGGCGCGAGCCAATGAGAGCGTGAACACACACGGAAAGACCATAAATAAGGGACAGACACACACACACACAACCCAAGCACGGTGATATAGTAAGCTCCACTTGGTCGGAGGCCTCCTTCCGCGTTCGCAACAATCATGTTGTGTGCAATGCAACTTAAATGAAGTCTGCATCAAGTGAGGCTTGAACTGGCAACCTTGAGATTTTAACACATTCCCTGCCAGAGTTTTCTACAACAGGCTGTTCCCACTGCCAGCCATTTTGACCAGTCTGACTCTTTTTTGTGGACCCATAGCATATCTTCTGCTATGACTATGAACACATGGAATATCTCAAAACAAAGCTTAGAATCTCTTCTTTCATCTGAAAAAAAAAGTGAGTTGATAGCATGTTCCGTCTTTTAGCTAGAGGTAGTTGAATACAGCTCGTTTTCACCAAAAACTGACCTTTTTCTTTAGATTCAGAGTTATGAGTGTTTTACTGAAAGGACACACTTTAGAGGCATAAAAATGATTTCAGAAGTGTTTGATATTTATTTTGCGCCTTCATTGACATCAGGCATGTAAACAATACTTGTTTATAAAAAAAAAACGAAAAAAAACAAAAAAAGTTTTTGATTGTACATTTATCGCTCCATTTCCAAAGTGCAAGCTTATTTCAGCTCAATTCAAACAACATTTTTTCACTGTATTTTTTTTTCAAATACGTTTTCCTCAAAATAATAATAAATAATAATAATTCCAAGTTCAAAGTGCAACATCAATACATTCAAAATCAAAATCAGTCAAAATCTCAAGTATTCATAACAAATAACAGATCAACAAGCTTTACTAAGCTTGTAGATCAGCCTTTTTTTTCCTTTTATGCCATTTATGACAATTTGTGAAAATAAATAAATCAAAATAAGTAAACCAAGTAAAGCTCAATGTGTCATGACTCATGATGCACAATGTGCAGTGCATGGTGAGTGAGGTTGGTAGGTTGAACCAGCGTCTCACTACAAAGTGCAAGAAGTCATTTGAAACTAAATGTAACTACATGAAATAAATAATAATCGTTCAAAGATCATCAATAAATTGGTGCAATTAGTGCAAAATAAATAAATACAAATAAGTAAACCAAATAAAGCAGAACTGACATGAATGACAAAATAGGGATGAATGTAAACAGACTCTTGAGTCTCAACAGTGCATGGTGAGTGACTACTGAACATTCGTTACAGTTTCACTGTAAAGCACAAAGTGCAAGTCATTTCAAACTAAATATAATCAACTAACAACAAATAATAATCATTCAATCAATAAATTGGTGCAATCAGTGCTTTCTGAGGGAATGTGACAACTGATGGTGTGTGTGTGTGTGTGTGTGTGTGTGTGTGTGTGCAAAAAAATAAAACAAAATAAAGTAAGGCAGGTAAGGTAAGGCATGAGGTACTGGTTCAGGTTTTACTCACAAATACCTGTATTCGTCATAAGTGTGGTACCGTAACCAACAGTCCCCAAGATGCAAGGGAACATGACATGACCTGCACTCATAACTGGTCTCGCTCCGTTTTCGGCCTGATCTGCTACACACCCTACAAAGCCTTGTTGGGTGCTTCTTTGTACCCAAGCCTGGGATTTTGTCCATTGTATGGGGTAGAGCTCTATTCAGCCTGCTCTGTGGGTCCACTATTGGTGGCCTTGGGTGGCGAGCAGGTGGTCCGGGGTCCACTCTTGGACCCCGCCTTCGGCGGCGAGCAGGTGGGGCATCTGGTGCAGGGTCCTCTCTTGGTGCCCTTCGGCGGCGACCAGGTGGGGCATCTGGTGGAACGGGGCCATCCTCGGGAGGAGGGGCCTCAATCCCATCCTCCCGAGGAATGGCCTGATCCTCTTCCGGAGGAGGCGGGGCCTCAATCCCATCCTCCCGAGGAATGGCCTGATCCTCTTCCGGAGGAGGCGGGGCCTCAATCCCATCCTCCCGAGGAATGGCCTGATCCTCTTCCGGAGGAGGCGGGGCCTCAATCCCATCCTCCCGAGGAATGGCCTGATCCTCTTCCTGAGGAGGCGGGGCCTCATTCCTACCCTCCTCAGGAGGGGCCACAACCACAAGGTGCGCCTGACGGGTCCAGGAACCCACTATTTCGTTCATGAAGGAGAAGAGGTTCTGCCAGGCACCATCTGGGTGCCTGGCTTTATAGAGGACAAAGGAGTTGTACAGGGCAATTTGGAAGAGGTACAACACAAACTTCTTTGTCCATTTTTTGGTCTTCCTCGTGCACATATAGTAGGACAGGTTCTGGTCCAGTCTGTCGACCCCATTCATGTACTGATTGTAGTCAACCACACAAACTGGCCTCTGTTCGTTCACCCTCTTGCGTTTCCCTTTCTCCCTCAGTGGCACGGTCTGCATTTCGTCAGGGTGGAGTGTGGTGATCATAGTGACAATCTTTGTCAGCTTGGATCGCCATGCCACCACCATCACTCCATCTCCACTATGGCGTGACATTGACGACCCAAGGCCCAGCTTCGATTTGGTCACCTCGGCGATGTCTGGTGGCTGCCCTCGGTTTCGACGCAGGGTCCCGCAGACGTGGGTCTCCTTGGCAAGGAGGATTTTGGCCGTGCCCACCGAATTGTACAAGTTGTCCATGTACAAATGGTACCCAAAGCCTGCTAAGTCCCCCAGTAGGTTTGAAACCGTGTCCACAAGGGTGTGCCCCAAGCCACAGTATGGCTGCATACTATACAGGTAGCCTGTTGCCGAGTCACATAAAATGTACGATTTGATGCCGTACCTGATCGGCTTACAGGGGGCATACACCTTGAACTCGAGGCGCCCACGCCACAACAGCATGCCCTCGTCGATTGAGATGTTCTGGCTCGGCATGAACATCTGCTTGAAATTTGCCAGCAAGGACTCAAACACCGGGCGGACTTTCCAGAGCTTGTCTTCTTTCTCGTCAGGCTGAAGGACAGGGCGGGGCACGGTGTTATCGACGAAGTGAAGGTTGCTGAGTATGGCCTGGAACCGGTTCCTCGACATGTACTTGCCAAAGAAGGGGGTGGCTAGACGCTCATCAGTGCACCAGTACATCTCAATCTCCGGCTTTTGGAGGAGTCCGGTCAAAAAGAAAAGCCCCAGAAAGTTCTTGAGCTCTACCAGATCGACAGCTTTCCATACATTGGACCTGGAATACTGCAAATCACTGGGCTGCTGCTGGCCTGCATAGAGGTTTGTTTGTTTGCAGATCTCCTGCAGCAACTCGTCTGTGATCAGCAGCTCCAGGAAATCGACCGGGGCATCGGACTCCAGAGCAGCAGCCTCGTTCCGAGGACCCGGATTCCCAGTGAAGGGGATGTCCCGAGGACACCAGTCTGTGGCATGCCACACAGGAGGAGGAGCCTTGCGTTTCCGAGGCCTGCCACCACCTGCGAATTATAGAAATAAGATAATTACCATAAAATATTTGTTTTTGACACACACACACACACACACACACACATTGCAGCTATACTCATGCACACAGATACACAATCACATGAACTCACAGACAGACACGCACATTGAACACAGAGAGGGAGGGAGAGAGCAGAAGTAACAGACACACACACACAGCAGAAGAGGGTCTTTCTTACCTCGTCTACGACCAACACACACACACACACACACACACAGCAGCTATACTCATGCACACAGATACACAATCACATGAACTCACAGACAGACACGCACATTGAACACAGAGAGGGAGGGAGAGAGCAGAAGACACACACACACACACACACACACACACACACACACACACACACACACACACACACACACACACACACACACACACACACACACACACACACACAGCAGAAGAGGGTCTTTCTTACCTCGTCTACGACCAGCTGATGTTCCAGCCATGTCGCCCTCCAGATCAGGTCCAGCTGATGTTCCAGCCATGTCGCCCTCCAGATCAGCCCCAACCATGTCTGGCCCTACAATAACACATCAATTCAATTTAGGCATTTAGCATCGATATAGATCACATGCATATATATACAGAATAAATACATTTGAGAGAATACATTTACATCGCCCTGTGGGGATTTAGCTTTTTTTTATTCCTGTGATGATAATTCTCACCTCTACTACCACCGCCCACAGCTCCACCAATCGCTCCCTCCAACTCCTCCTCCTCCTCCTCCTCCACACCAGCCTGTGACCCTAGAATAACATAAAAATATACTTTTATAATCTAGGCATTTAGCATCAACATATAGATCACATGAATGCATATATACACTGAATAAATAAATATGAGAGAATACATTTACCATTGTCTGGTTTTAGCATTTTTTTTATTCCTGTGATATAATTGTGACTCTCACCTCTCCTACGGTCACCAGCATGGCTGACACCTCCATCCATGGCTCCCGCCATAGCCTCTGCTGAATCTAGAATAAATTTTCAAATACTATATTATGCATTTAGCATACATAGACAGAGTGACTAGGCACACATGAAATAACATAGTACATCTTTCTGTCATGGTAAAATTACAAAGGCAATTTCTCAAATGCTTTGTTGACATGACCCGATCATGACCTGACTCACATCAAACGCTTCATTTGAGGTCAGGACGAAAACAACAATAACAAAAAAAACCTTGATCCTACAGGATCAAACAGTTTTGTTGTTGTGTTGTTGTGGCCCTGACCTGAAATGAAACCCCTGACCTGAAATGAAACCTTTGATCTCTTTTGTTATGATAACAATTATGTGCAGAGGGAGTGGGGGTTGGGTGCACCTGTTATTTCCCCCCAAAAAAGCAGAATAAAAATAGCAGATCTACAAGCTCACAAGCTTGTAGATCTGCCATTTTATAGCACCACACAATACATCAACAGAGCCTAAAAAATGTCATCAGCAATGCAAACATGCGTTGTTGTGAGCTCAGTTGTGGTCGCGACCCACATGTTGAGAACCACAGACACGGACCGCTGATGGGCCTGTCGTGTTAGCGTTGCCAGGTTGTGGGAGAGGAATAAGCAACCAGGTCTATGAAAACGAGCCCAAAAGTAGTGACTAGCAGACGGGGCCACATGAACACTTCAAGCCTATCTGAACATAGCCAATTTACAAGCTCACACTCGCAGGCAATCACCATGTTTTATAAGCAGCTTCACAGAAAAACAAGCCCAGTGTGGCTTATTGCAGATATACAAACTCATAGCTATAATAAGCAGACCTGGCAACACTGGCTACGACTCAACACACACAAAACCGCTTGATTTCTCCATTGAAATCAACTACGTAACACACAAAACACGATCAAATAAAATACTAACAAATAAAACAATAAAACAATGATCACACAAGCAGATCACAACAACAACTCGCGTTGCGAGTCGTTGTCACTTGTCAGCAATGCATACATGCGTTGTTGTGAGCTCAGTTGTGGTCGCGACCCACATGTTGAGAACCACAGACAGGGACCGCTGAAGGGCCTGTCGTGTTAGCGTTGCCAGGTTGTGGGAGAGGAATAAGTAACCAGGTCTATGAAAACGAGCCCAAAAGTAGTGACTAGCCGGCGACTATGCCACATGGGCACTTCAAGCCTATCTGAAAATAGCCGATTTACAAGCCCACACCCGCAATCACAATGTTTTACGAGCAGCTTCACAGAAAGACAAGCCCAGCGTGGCTTATAGCAGCTATAGAAGCTCATAGCGAAATAATCAGACCTGGCAACACTGGCTACGAATAAACACATAAAACAGTTGGTTTTCTCCATTGAATCAACTACGTAACACACAAAACACGATCAAATAAAATACTAACAAATAAAACAATGTATCAAAAAATGTATGTGTGCTTACCATTGCAAGCAGGCATTGGTTCCCAATCAGAGCCTCCAGAATCACTGGAGGAGTCGGAGACCACACCGGACTCGAACTCACTCTCCGTGCCTGGGTCTGAGACTACTGGGTCAAGCACGGGCACGGAAATCCGTGAACTGCGACGGACAGGCGGGTCCGGCACAGGTCCGGTCACTGGAGGAGTTACTACCGGGGGCCCCGGCGGCTCCGATGGCTCCCCTTTCGTCGGCTCCGGTTCCGGATCTGGTCTGATCACAAACTGGATCACCGGCTCCCGTGGTTGGGGGTTCGGGGTTGGGGCTGCACTAGGCCCCCCGAACTGCATCTCCAACAGCGTTCGCTGCCGTGGACCCGACGATCCATCGGCGACCGTGTTCTTCCGCTTGTTGGTTCGTTTCATAGTCTACCCTCTCTCACTGAGTAAACTATGAACTCCTGTCTACTCTCTCTCGCCGATCAACTCCTTCACCTACTCTACCTATATAATATTACCTCCACGCCTCTCTAT
Organism: Gymnoscopelus braueri; assembly: GCF_963280865.1. Lineage (NCBI taxonomy): Eukaryota > Metazoa > Chordata > Actinopteri > Myctophiformes > Myctophidae > Gymnoscopelus > Gymnoscopelus braueri. The sequence continues at coordinate 55,770,712 of NC_137605.1, read as the reverse complement.
CTATATGTATATATAATAACTCACTAGGCTATATATATACCACTCACACTTACTATAAATCACTCACTCACAAACACTGTATACTACACTCACCTATATAATTATTACCTCCACGCCTCTCTATCTATATATATATACAATAACTCACTAGGCTATATATATACCACTCACACTTACTGTAAATCACTCACTCAAATATCAAAATCACAATCAGTCACACAAACTCACGTACAAATCTCTCAGATCACTCACCTCTCTCCCTCACTCAATGTCTCAAACTCGCACAACTTTCTCACTGACTCACTCAAATCTCTCAAAACTCACACTAACTCACACTCAAATCTATCAAAACTCACACTAACTCACACTCAAATCTATCACAACTCACTCAATCAATCCACGCAACTATACTCACACTCAAAATCACTAGCAATCTATCTATCTATCTCTCTTTCTCTCTCTCTGTAACTCTCTCTCAATCGATCGGCTTGTCTAAACTCAAAAATGGTTTTAGATGCACAGACTGGGCAGGCTGCCCGGATCCTCTTTCAAGGCTTCGATTGGTCACGTGACCGATGACGTCACCCATCCAGATGCGCTTTGAGCTACGTGCATGAGATTAACCCCCAAGCTGCCAGAGGACCTTATTTAACAGAAACCACTAAAAAGACCATATCCCGAGATATCTCGGGATCGGCGCTTAACGGGTGGATTTTATATCCCGAGATATCTCGGGATTGGCAGTTAATGTGTTAAGGCACACACTTAAGCGAGAAACCATTGGAACAACAGACCTGACCTGGAGAGAGAGAGAGAGAGAGAGAGAGAGAGAGAGAGAGAGAGAGAGAGAGAGAGAGAGAGAGAGAGAGAGAGAGAGACGGAATAGATTGAAGAGAAAGAGAGAGAGAGAGAGAGAGAGACATGGAAACGGAATAGATTGAAGAGAGAGAGAGAGAGAGCGAGAGAGACATGGAAACAGAATAGATTGAAGAGAGATAGAGAGAGACATGGAAACAGAATAGATTGAAGAGAGAGAGACACGGAAACATAATAGATTGAAGAGAGAGAGAGATGGAAGCAGAATGGATTGATTGGACATCTCAACCTATTGCCATTAACAGGAATCGAACCATCAACCTTCGAATTGACAGGCTGCAACACTACCTATAGTGCTATTGCTTTGTCCAGGCTGAGGTTGTCTGTTGAAGATAAAAGTGAAAGCAGCCGATCTACAAGCTCAGAAAGAACGTTGCTATCTGAAAGGTTTTGAGATTGTAGATCGGCTATTTTCAGAATGAAGTATGTCATACATACTTCATACCCTCTCAAATAAGCATTTCAGGTTATCTTTATCAATTGCATTATGTATTAATTGACACAATTACTGGTAGTGTCTGTTGATATTTATAAGTATTTCCGTCCATTATGAACCAAGCCTCTGTGTCCCGAACTACTCTAGATCACTGGTTCACAAACCATTTACCAATAAAGGCATTTTTGTGTCTCCTCGGAACGAAAACTAGTGAAAGTAGCCGATCTACAAGCTCCCAAAACGTTGCTATCTGAAAAGTTGTGAGATTGTAGATCGGCTATTTTCACAATGAAGTTTGTCATACATTGCAAAAACATACTCTCTCCAAGAAGCATTTCATGTTACCTTTAACAGTTGCACATGCATTAATTGAGAGAGAGAGACATGGAAACATAATAGATTGAAGAGAGAGAGAGATGGAAGCAGAATGGATTGATTCGACATCTCAACCTATTGCCATTAACAGGAATCGAACCCTCAACCTTTGGATTGACAGGCTGCAACACTACCTATAGTGCTATAGCTTTGACCAGGCTGAGGTTGCCATTGGACCAACAGACCTAATCCAGTGAAAACGGAGGTCAGACAGATGATACCATTTTACGCAAATAACTGAAAAATCCTGGGTTTAAGTGTTTTTCAAACTGCTCAAAATTGCGGACAATCTAAGGGCGGAGAGAGAGACATGGAAACGGAATAGATTGAAGAGAGAGAGACATGGAAACAATAGATTGAAGAGAGAGAAAGATGGAAGCAGAATGGATTGATTGGACGTGTCAACCTATTGCCATTAACAGGAATCGAACCCTCAACTTTTGGATTGACAGGCTGCAACACTACCTATAGTGCTATAGCTTTGACCAGGCTGAGGTTGTCTGTTGAAGATAAAACTGAACCAGTGAAAGCAGCCGATCTACAAGCTCAGAAACACGTTGCTATCTGAAAAGTTTTGAGATTGTAGATCGGCTATTTTCAGAATGAAGTATGTCATACATTGCAAAAACATACCTTCTCAGATAAGCATTTAATGTTATCTTTATCAATTGCATATGTATTCATTAATACAGTCTTGTTGTTTGCAATGCACTTTAAATGAAGTCTCCACCAAGTGAGGCTTGAACCGGCAACCTTGATGTTATGAAACATTCACTTAAGCGGGAAGCCATTGGACCAACAGACCTAATCCAGTGAAAACGGAGGTCAGACAGATGATACCATTTCACGCAAATAACTGAAAAATCCTGGGTTTAAGTGTTTTTCAAACTGCTCAAAATTGCGGACAATCTAAGGGCGGAGAGAGAGACATGGAAACGGAATAGATTGAAGAGAGAGAGACATGGAAACAATAGATTGAAGAGAGAGAAAGATGGAAGCAGAATGGATTGATTGGACGTGTCAACCTATTGCCATTAACAGGAATCGAACCCTCAACCTTTGGATTGACAGGCTGCAACACTACCTATAGTGCTATAGCTTTGACCAGGCTGAGGTTGTCTGTTGAAGATAAAACTGAACCAGTGAAAGCAGCCGATCTACAAGCTCAGAAACACGTTGCTATCTGAAAAGTTTTGAGATTGTAGATCGGCTATTTTCAGAATGAAGCATTTCATACATTGCAAAAACAGACCTTCTCAGATTATCATTTCATGTTATCTTTATCAATTGCATATGTATTCATTAATACAGTCTTGTTGTTTGCAATGCACTTTAAATGAAGTCTCCACCAAGTGAGGCTTGAACCGGCAACCTTGATGTTGTGAAACATTCACTTAAGCGGGAAGCCATTGGACCAACAGACCTGATACAGTGAAAACGGAGGTCAGACAGATGATACCATTTCACGCAAATAACTGAAAAATCCTGGGTTTAAGTGTTTTTCAAACTGCTCAAAATTGCGGACAATCTAAGGGCGGAGAGAGAGACATGGAAACGGAATAGATTGAAGAGAGAGAGACATGGAAACAATAGATTGAAGAGAGAGAAGGATGGAAGCAGAATGGATTGATTGGACGTGTCAATCTATTGCCATTAACAGGAATTGCACATGTATTAATTGACACAATCATGTTGTGTGCAATGCAACTTTAATGAAGTCCGCATCAAGTGAGGCTTGAACTGGCAACCTTCAGGTTGTGAGGCACACGTTTAAGGGAGAAGCCATTGGACCAACAGACAAGAACCTGTGAAAAAGGAGATCACACAGATGATACAGTTTCACGCAAATAGCTGAAAAATCCTGGGTTTAAGTGTTTTTCAAACTGCTCAAAATTGCGGACAATCTAAGGGGGGAGCTTACTGGTCAACGTGATACATGTGTTCCTCATGAGTCAAGGCACATGTGTAAGCAGGTTTAATGGCTGTCGGCCAAACGAGGCATGACTTTTGCCTGTTTAAAGTTTGCACTTTCAAAAAATCGCTATAGCGCCCCCCTTTGACCAATTGGAGTAAGATTGGTTTCAGTAATATTTGGAATGACCCTCAACATTAACGCAAAGTTTCAAAGAAATGTGAGTCTGCATGTATGTGTTAGGGGCAGATGAATAATTGTCATAAAACTGCAATATTCATTGGCTCATTAAAGCTTCATTTTTTCACTTATGGAAAATCTTTTGTATCAGTTTGTCGGCATAGGTCCAAAGTTCATGTGTAAAACGTTTCGTGCAGATTACTCAAAAATCCCAGGAGGAGATAGGTTTTAACTGTTTTTCATATAATTCAAAATGGTGGGAGATCTAAAGGTCAGAGGTCAAAAGTCAGAGGGTTAAAGTTGTTCATCATGAGTAGACGCATGTGTGTATTGAAGTTTTATGGCTGTAGGTCAAACAGGGCATGAGTTGTACCTGTTCAAAGTTGGCATTTTCAATTGAGTGCTATAGCGCCACCTTTTGACGAAAGATTGTGAGATTTATTTCTTGATAGTTTTTCATGACCATCTACCATATGGCCGAGTTTCGTAAAAAGCGACAGCACGGTTCACCCAGAACTGCGAAAAGTGGCAGAAGAAACAGAATACAGGGAATAATAAAACAGGTCCAGAGCTGAGCTCTGGCCCCGTAATAAAATATAAATTCCTAATAATTGTTTGTCCAAAGATTTTTCTAGTCATACATCAGTGATGTTTAAACAGCCATTGCACACTGGTATGCCTTAACAGTATGATTTATGATCAATTACATATCTCAAGTAATATGTAAAGGTGCACAATAGAATTCTGATTGTAAATGTCCCATTTTAAATGAGGACAGTTCAATTTGGTAATGTTGTATGTGGACCCCAAATTGTTGGAGATAGTGAACTGATAACAGCTTTGTGTTCCCTATGTTAATCCTGACCCATTGAAAGAAGAGATGGCTTATCTGGCTGTGTTCAACCCTACTGTGTTGATTGGGGGGGGGGGGTTGGAGTACTACTCCAACCCCCACCCCCATTCAACACAGCAGGGTGGAACAGGGTGGATAAGGACATTAACATTTCAGGGCTGACACACACACATGGACCGCCTACCTCAATAAGGCCTATGAATCATTTTAAAAAACTCAGAAACATTGACTACAGTAACATTTGTAAACTCAGATTAACTATATACTAGTTTTAATTTTAAGCTTCCCTGGTTAAAAGATCCACAGAAGACGAGTGTGTAATTGCAACATATATAGAGGTACAATGTCTCCATGTAAGGTAAACATTCTAAAAGATGTTATTGTACACTATAATGGATGAATACATTTGTGACCTTGTCATATGCAGAATCTATGTTTGTGCAGCTTCAAAATGAATATGGCAGCATTCAAGCCTAAATAGATCGGGTTGATCAATAGGAGGAAACCTCACAGGTCAGAGCTCGTAGACATGATGGAAAACTATTTCAGAATATATAAACCCAGGATAAACTTCCATAAACAAAAACCCCTGTGGAAGTCTACCCTGTTTCTACATTTTAAAATAGTTTAGCACCGTGACTACGAGCTGTGCGTTATCCTTTTTTATCAGTGTGTGTGTGTGTGTGTGTGTGTGTGTGTCTCTCACACACACACACACACACACACACACACACACACACCCACCCACCCACCCACACATACATACGACCTCCTCAATATCTGTTTGCTAATTCAATGTTATTTTGTTAAATAACACATCAACAATACACCTTAAAATAGCAGTCAGTTTTAAGTCTTCATAATTAATTGTACTAAGGCAAATCTTTGACAGTAATTCCCTTTATAAAATAAACAAAGGCAAATGTATTCACTGCACTTTTATTATTTTAGTTACAAAAGAAATTGGATAGAAATAACACAAAATATTGAAATGTTGCACGTGTACTTTGTAGAGTAATAACTATTTTACTCTCTGATCCACCTGTACCATATGACTTTTTTTTTTATGGTCAAGGATCCATTGCACAACATTTGCGGCCTTCAGTTTGTGTAGTGGATTTGCACTTTTGTTTTTGAATGAGCTGTAGGACCTTCCAGGCTTGATGCTGAACACATCATTCCCGTGCAGCACTGTAACCATTGCTCTGATGTCAGCATCCTTATTAGCTACAGTGTGCCTTCCAGACTTGGGACTGACTCCACAGTCTTTATCAAATTGATCCATGATTATTTTCATTTCTCCAATGCTCCTGCTCAACTCCTGAGCTATATCAAACTGTAGATTGGCCCCCTGTCTGTCCATGATCTCTTTTGTGTACTGCACATAGTGTTCACAGTTTAAATCTAATGCAATGTTCTTGCCTGCGATACCACTTGTATTGACTGTCCTGTTCCACACCAGCCTGTGTGACACACTGGGACTTTGCATTGCAGCTATATCCAGCTGAAGCCTTAGTGCCTCTAAACTATATTTTATTCGGCCTGCCTGTTTGAAATTCAGCATCTTTAATTTCCAAAGGCGGCACGTCCTTTGGCCATCCCCTTCCTTAATTGAGTCTTGAAAATCTCTCTCAAGTAAGGCTACTTTCAAAAACCCACTGTGGTAGTTGAAGACACCGTCAGAGTTGTCATTACCCTGAGATTCACTTGATGTGCTTTTCTGATCTCCATAATAGTTTAGTACGGCATTATGTTTGTCCTGTATATGCTCCTTAAGTTTTTTATGGTTTTTGAAAGTGAAGTCTGTGCAATTCGGAAATCGGCACTGTATTGCTTTTTCAGCCTGTGTTGCAACGTGTGTTTCCCAATCAGCATCTGTAGCAGTGGCCCCTATCTCAAATGTGTCATTGAGAATGTAGGCATCAACTATGTTAAGGAGATGTTTGTCTAACCAATTCTGTTTCTGTTCATCTGAGCTGAACATTGCAGGTATTGTGTTTTTCGTGGGTGTGTCTTCAATAGTGTCCATTCCAAAGTAATGCAGAGAAGCAGAGATGATGGAAGCATCTGCAACATCTTGGATAAATGTGTTGCTGGCTGTATATTTGTCACCAAGTGCAGATGCTGATACATTTCTCCTGTCGATTAAATTTCGTAGTTGGAACATTGTGCCCTTCTCATTGTTCGAGGCGGTGTTGTAGTAGTCTTTAAATATGACGTCATTGGTGTTCATGCTGCAGTGAAAGTCTGACACTTTTGTGACAATGCCATTCGGAATGCCATCCTCTCTATTCATTATTGCACGTAGGGCTACATCAGAATTTTGTTTGGTCAGCTGGTCTCCTGCTAGAATTACCTGAACAGCGGGCTTCATGACTGCGTATGTCTCTCCATCCCCTTCAACAGCGACATAAGGAACATACTTGTCATTAATGTACTTCATTGTCCTTATCATGTCTTTTGGTTGCTTCTCATCAGCATCCAATATCCCCAGCGGTATGATTTCTGTTTTTTTGGCCATTGTTGATGAGTACAGATGAGGGATGTGCAACTTAACATTGTCTTTAAATTGGCTGAATTCTGGAAGTTGGGACACCAGCACTCGTCCAACCAACTCTTTGAACTCTTGCTTCAAATGCCGTTGGTCATCCTGGTTTGGAACTATGTCAGTTATTGAAACACCCCGTACAGACCTGTTATTGAATTGAGGGAGATGAGAGGCACTGACTCTCTCTTGATTAGCCAACATAATCATCCAGTGGTTGTCCTTCCGCTGATTGTCCTTTGTCATAGTGTGTGGTGTGACGCTGCGGTCCAAATTGTCTATTGTGATTTGCATGGGCAAAAGTCCTGTAGTTTCCTGAAAAACAAGTGGGGTGGGGGGGTGGGGAGTGTGATGTGAGAATACAATTAAAATGATGTCATAAAGAAATGACAATAACAGTATTGCAGCACAGATAACATTTTTCAATATTGTCTCTACAGAAATATAGCTATTTATCTGTAGTTATTGAAGTTTTTTGATCATTTATTCTTCAGAAAACTTTTTATTGAAGGACGAAAGATAACACAAAATTAAATATTTCTCTAAAAATAAAAAAAGAATTCAAGGCCCAAGCTATGAAACTGTCTCAGTACACAGAGTAAGCTATAGAGGGCCTGTTAAACAAGAAAAAAATGTAATGTCTGCTTACGATTCAGGTAAACTGACTTTAATCACTTGAACATTAGTAACTCCATTTTTGTCATGTCATAGGCGAACATTTTGGAGAAATCTAGCTGGTAAATAGGCCATTTAGGCTGAATATATTATGAGTTTAGGAATAAAGACACCTCTGGGAGATCCCATTCTCTTCGAATATACACTTATTCTCAAGTACATGGGTGTCCGGCTGTTAATACATTTTAACCTTTGATTCAAAATATATTTTCATAAGAAATTCTAAATGTTAAGTTGAGTATTACTGAAATACCTCTTCATCAGAATCAGCCGATTGATCTGACCCCTCTTTGGAATCACCCGGTGCATCGGAACTTTCTTCTGAATCAGCCGATTCGTATGATTCACAGGATGATATGTCACCAGACTGTGTGGCAGCTCCTTGCTCCTCGATTGGTCCACTGCCTGTGGGCTGCTGTTGGGAACATTGGTACACATATTTTGAATAACTGGATAAAGTTGTTCATCTAGAGAGTGTAACATTTCGTATATCTTTTTTTATAGTGTACCACTACCTGATATTCAACAGTAGGCTCTAGTTGGGAAAGGCAGTCTTCGTCTGACGCTCCTCCGGGCAGGGGATCTCCTGCTCTTCGAATGGATATGTGATCCGCACTTGTGTCCATAGTGTTAGCCGCTGCTGGGGCAGGGAAATCTTCTGCTCTTCTGTCTATAGCGTCAGCAGGTGGGTGAGCTGCTATATACAACTTGCAAACGGCTTCCTTCCACTTGATAACTTTTCTGTCCCATGAATGTGCAATGTCTTTGACTTTTTGAAGGGCACTGGCAGGAGACACGCAGACACCTAATTTCACTAGTCGTTCAAAGCATCTTCTTTTGGCTCCACCATGACGCATAACCAATGCATTAAGATACAGTGGAGCCGTCATAGACTGGCACCTTGCCCGGAGTAGCGTTGCACCAGCCATTGCCATTGTGCATGTTTTGCTCTGGCTATATTTAAGTGCACGTGGTTTAAGTGGGCTTGTTGGGTGGGGGGGATCTTTGGGGACATTACTTGCACTTTCCAGGAACCGGTTGTATGTGGGAGCGTTTTCCCTCCACTCAGCAATAACATCTAGCCATTTGAAGTCCTTTAATGCCTTTACTTTCGTCTGCCTCAGTTTGGATTTGAATTTCAAACTACTTAAAATCTTACATTCCTTGTTCATCTTTTTTAGTACCTCCTCAACAACCATATCCGACATTCCTGGAACAGCCATAATTGCATGTGGAATGTTTTTATCACGGCTTCTGAGGATATTGTCAATAACTGTCTCATAGGGTCCAGTAATTATTCTGCTTCGGCTTGAAGTTCTATTTTTCACAGAGATCTAGAGAAAAAAAAAACAATTATAAGTCCTTATATTTATTATTAAGTCTAATTAAAAAATATTTACAATGTAAAAGGCTAAAGCAACAAAGACACATACTCATCAATGTTTTGTCTTGAAAATAAAAATAACAAACTTTTGTTTGACGTAGCTTCGTTGGCCCAGAGTGTGTTGGTGACCATACTACTCTGTGAATTGGTTGTTGGATGTCAGCAGTTTGCGTTTCCTGCTGTGCCTGTGTACAATCCGAATGCAAAAAATAAAGATCAGTTCAATGGAAATGAAATCAAATGAGTATGAGCTGCAATACAAAACTGTAATGTATACAAACCTGTGGTTGTTGTGCAGACAAGACTGTGGCTGCAGTAGAAGTCTTCTTTCTGACTGCACCTTCACCGGATGTTGGACTGGATGTTGTCTGAGGCTGTGACAGTGGTGGTGAACTGGACCGTAGATAGCCCCAACTGTCAGTACTGGCAACCGAAGTCTATAATAAAAGAGTGCAATATAGGATACAGGTTATGGTTTGGGTCATTCAATTCCTTATCTGCATGCTTTTGTTGGAAAATGGCATCTATGGAGAATGTCTCCTTTATCAGAGATGCTCATCTCTGTGTGACAGTGTGAGAAAAGCCTAAAAACAGAGGTGAAATGTTAGTTAATAATAAAACATCAAACTTGGCCGTTCCAATGTGAGGCACACCATGCGAAGAGAATCTGTTCACCAACGGGGGAATTCATGTGTTGGCTGGCAGGCTTCATACTGGTTTAACACTTCATAGGCTTTAATAAAGAAATAAAAATGATTAACATAAATCAAGCAAAAAACATTTCATACGTGGCATATTCTCAATTTGGCCATCTAGAAAGTAAATAAATGAGTATATTCAAGTGCTGTGCTTAAGTATAACTTTTAGGACATTGTACATGTCATTGATTATTTAAGTTTACTCCACTTAAATCATTTATTTGCAATTGTAATTATTAAAGTAAAACAAATCTTAATACATGACTTTTACTTGAAAGTATTTCTATTCTGTGGTATTGCTACTTCTACTTCTGAATACATCATCACTAATGTGATTTCTAAAAGCGTTGTGCTGACAACACTGGGGTTTTAGTGTTGTTGTTTTTCTTTAAAGTATGTAGACTGAACATCAGTGGTGGAAAGTTACTAAGTACATGTACTCCAGTACTGTACTTAAGTATAATTTGAGGTATTTATACTTTACTTGAGTATTTAAATTTTCCAATACTTTTACTCCACTACATCTCAGAGGCAAATGATGTATTTTTACTCCATTAACATTATTTGACCACTTTAGCTACTAGTTACTTTGGCTTATGTAGGGTTTTACTTGTAAAAGAGTATTTCTATATTGCAGTATTGACACTTTTACTTAAGTAAAACATTTTAGTACTTCTTCCACCACTGCTTAACAGTCCAACAAAAAAGATATCCAAAAATAAAAATGATATATTATCATTATGCTATTAAATGGAATGAAGCTATAATAAAAAGCTAATATAATATCATGACTGAAAATGTTGATGTTTATCATTCTAAACCCAAAATGTTGCTGTTGTAGTACATTATAATACAGTAGAGCAAAACAATTGAAGAAATCACAGCTTGAGGCTTTAAACGTTGATACTTATATGACATTTCTGAGACCATTCATGTTTATGGAAGATGCTTCTATTGCTAGTTTGACCACTTTAATCTTAACATAACTAAATGACATAAAATAGCCGATCTACAAGCTCACGCACCATGTGTTGTGTGGGCTTGTAGAGCTTCTATTTTCGGTGCACGACATGCTTTCATAGAATATATGCTAGTAAACCATGTTATTAACATACTCACCATCGCCACATTGGTACATGTTGGTACGTGGAAAAGACTTCGTCTAGCAGGGCTTGACGTTTCCTCTGCGGTAAAAAGTTTTTTTCTTTCACGGGACTTGTGAGGACTTGGTGCGGTCTTCGCGCACCGTTTGACTCTTGCTGGTTGATTAAGGAGAGCCAAATGCTTAATCTCGTCGGCAGCTTTTGTAATTTCTTCTGTACATCGGCGATACTTATTTAATTTATGGCGGCAGGTCCCACATACAGCCTTTAACGCATCGTCACTTGTCACTGATGCTCCCGTGAGCTCCTCAAAAACTAGTGCATAGTCCTGCTTGTTATTCTTAATGAATAAATTGTGCTTGTTTCTAGGATTACTAAACCTCTCTCCGCAGAGTCTGCACAAGCCCGTGATGGATTTTGATGGAGTGGTGGGTTCAGCCATGTCTTCAAATAGTGGTTAGTAGTTAGCCTCGCCAGTTAGCCTTCATAATAACAACAGTAGTAAAAGTTGTGTCCCATCGGTACTGTTTTGAAGGGAACACACGGAACAGAATACTGACGTCACCAAGTTTGGAGCGACGCCCCTCTGCACACTGATTGGTTAGGACATAACAAGGTTCACTCCCGCTCCGAGACCACAGTTCATGGGATCCTCCCCCAGGCTTTTTTTCTTTTGTAACAAAAAAAAATGCATGGGTTTCCGAGGCTAGTGAGTGAGTGAGTGAGTGAGTGAGTGAGTGAGTGAGTGAATGATTTTGTTTTAGTGTCATGCCACCTCGTGGCCCATCCCTGATGGGATTATATGACACCTTTTCAGACAGTTACAATATTCAAAATAGTTTCATATACTTGTTACCAGTATTGCTGGTCATATATAACAAATACCGACCGAACAAAACAAAACATGAAGTACTACTGGCTGTACAAAACAGGCTTTCTCCAAGTAGTTTGCCAGTTTAAATACATATTTTTCAAATAAACAGTTAATAAGTTGTGAGTCATCGATGTCCAACATATCAGCATAGTTAACATTCTTAAACAACTCTTCACGGACCCTACAATAAAAAGGACAATACAAAACAAAATTATACTCATTTTCCATTTCATTTAGATCACACATTTGGCAGATTCGATTTTCTTCATCCAACCCAACATATCGACCTGTTTCAATATAAAGTGGCAGTATACCTCCTCTAATCTGAGCACAGAGTGATCTTCTTTTCTTTGGTAGGTTAAATAAAACATAGTTTTCGGTGTAATAATCATGTTTAATTTGTCGATATGTACGCAATTTTGGTTTACTCCAGATCGCTTCTGCCCAAGTATGTTTGATCTTATCAAAAATCTTCTCCTTTAGTGTTACAATATTAACTTTTTGTAATCTGAGGAACACATATTCAGCTCCATATGCACAGAACATATCGCGCATGTCCTCTATCCAAGGTCCATTCTGTTGTTTGTCCCAGTTAAATACTTTCTTTGTTAATCTATTATCATTCATGTCGACTAATCTGTTCCACAACCTGGCGGTGCAGACCTTCCATCGGACCTCACTAGGTTCCCATCCCACATCTCCAGAGACAGCTGCCATTGGTGCATATTTATGTACACCCATGAAATATCGAAGGGCTCTGTTATGTACAGCTACACTCTTAGGGAATCTCCCATGACCCCATGCCCCATAGTCAAGAACTGGGCAAACACGAGCCTGATAAGTGTTGTATAGGTACCGAAACCAACATCTTTAAAGGAGAGTTCCAGTCATTTTAGGTGTTTGCTTTGATGTGTCGCTAATCACTCACCAACATACCAGGGGCAGTTGACTTTTTTCATAGAAGCCCCTGTTGTCCATTGTGGAGACCCCTTCCACTTAGTTTATCCGCATAATGGAGTAATGCGGATAAACAAAAATCGCCTATTTTAGCAGCAGTTTTCCACTAATCCTCATTATGCAGTGTACTGACACTCAAACATGCACTGAATGTCCCTTATGAGCTGCCGTTCATGCAGAACGACATGGAGCTGGTTGCTTGTTTCTCTCACAGAATCTGGCAACACCGAGGACTAGCTTCACGTCGTTCTGCATGAACGGCAGCTCATAAGGGACATTCAGTGCATGTTTGAGTGTCAGTACACTGCATAATGAGGATGGCAACAGGGGCTTCTATGAAAAAAGTCAACTGCTCCTGGTATGTTGGTGAGTGATTAGCGACACATCAAAGCAAACACCTAAAATGACTGGAACTCTCCTTTAACCCTTCCATTGTGTTAGGGTCTTTTTTGACCCGTTTTCAAGTTTGAATAGGTAAAAAGTACCCTTTACATTTCTTTATTGGAACGAGGCTTCATGATATCCTCAGAAATAGCCATTTTAACGCAACAAAATTATTTATCACCATTTTAATTAATTATGATGGTCTCAAAAAATAAGTGACTGTGGTGTTAGGGTCCGAAATGACCCGGTAAAGAAGTGTGGCTCAATTCCCCCCCAAATTGTCAATATTCAATGTTTACATGTTTGAGAGTGAGGGAGACTTGTCCTCAATTAGCATTTGCTATCAGGAGTAAAATAAAGTTTGAGTTTATGAAAAAGGACTTTTTACCTTCTATGGTATACGGGTCATTTCGGACCCTAACACCACTAGTGTCACTATTTATTATAATTGTATCATTTTTTTAAAGTAAAAAAACGAAAACAAGTATAAAAAAAAAAAAAAATTGGAAGTGTGTTCTAATTATTATTCTTAATTATTATATTATAGCTAGATAACATCATTATCCATTGCCTTCATTACAGGAAATTCTAACATTTTTATAATAGAAAACGAGATATATTGAAAGATGAAACCCTAGCCCTAACCCAACATAATATTTTAAAAAGTGTTTACATGGATATGAATGCATTACAAGTCAGCTATGAGGTGGGAGAAAAAAAAAATGAAAATACTTATTTTTTGAGTATTTTGGGCTGATTTAAATCACGGGTCAAATTTGACCCGCTAACACCACAAGTGGATGCAGTTTTGAAGTGCCTTGATTTGACCAATAACTCCTCCTAGTGCTCTGCCTGCAAACTCAGATAGGACTGCGGAACCATGAACAAAATTCATATGCTCATCAACATAAAAACCTAAATATTTATAATATTTACCTAAAAAAAAATCTCACCAAAATAAAACTGATAATTACTTATGGGAGTAAGAGAGCTTCTGAAATGTACCACATTTGTTTTCTTTTTATTTATGGACATCCTCCATTTGTTGCACCACTCATTAGTGTGACATAGCATTTTTTGCATATCATATTCATTTTCGGCCATTAAAACAATATCATCTGCGTGCAAAAGGATGCTCACTGCAACTTCCCCACATTGCACACCACAGTTTAGTGACTTAATTGTACATGCTAGATCGTTAATATAAACTGCGAATAAAGTAGGCGAGAGATTATCTCCTTGTTTAACTCCCAGAGGTGTTGGAAACCAATCTGTACAAAATTCATTTATTTTAACACAAGCTACAGGTGCGCTGTATAAGGATTGTAGTGATTTGTAAAACTTTCCCTTCACTCCATATTCTAACAGTCTGCACCAGAGTAGGTCCCTGTTCAAACGCTTTTTTGAAATCAATAAAACAAGTAAATGTGGGTTTCCTCTCATCTAACCTGGTCCTTATTATTGTACATGGTCAATGCAAGCTCTATCTTTGCGGAACCCATTTTGTTCATCTATGAGTAGGTGTCTTTCCTCTAGATGGAACATTTGCCTGTCATTGAGTATAGAGGAGTATAACTTATAGACTGTGCTCAACAGGCTGATCTCTCTATAATTAAGAGGCATCTTAGGATCATCACTTTTAAAAAATAGGGTTTATAATGGATCTGAACCACACAGAGGGAATTTTGCCCATTTCAAAGCATTTCTTAAACAAACGAAGCAGAGTGTGAGATAGCATTGGCGATTTCAAGACCTCATATGGCAGATTGTCTATGCCTGTGGCTTTTCCTGTCTTTACTTTATTAATGGCCAACTGGACCTCTTCTATAGTCAGCTCAGTGTTAAGATCATCATTACAAGGCTCAACCTCCAGTGCCATCTTACAGGCTTTTGCAGAACATCAAAACTTGATGCATCATTACAGAAAAGACCTTTAAAATCTATTTCCCACCTTTTAATAACCTGTGATAGCTCAGTAACTAGATTGCCATCATGCCCCCCAACACTTCCATAGGGATTTTCTTTGTCCTTATTGGGCCCAGTTTGTTAATTTCCTTCCAGAACAATGGTGGGTTTGAAGTTTGAATCCTTTAAAAATTCAATATCTGTCCTCTTTGATAAGCTCTTTTATTTTTCCTATAGGTTTTTATCAAATACACACTGACACTCTTTAAATGTTCTCAAGAGGTTCTTTTTCCCAGACTGTGTGCCTACATATTTCAGGAATGAGTGCTCTGCCTTGCCATGCATAACCTGCCATAGATGCTGAAGCTCTTCATTCCAATAGGGTTTTCTTGTGTATTTGGGTTTTTGTCTTGTATTACTATTGTGGCTACTACTTGTATTCTCTTTTCCCACTTTTTCGTGGATAAGTTTACAAACATGATCATACCACTTATTCAGGCCCTCTTGGTCTACGTGACTCTGTAAACTCTCATTCAATATCAGTAATTCTGATTGACTCTGATTTAAAAAAAGTGTTGTGGTAGTTTCCTACATACCTTCCCTTTAGAATAAGGTAGAGCCATTTGAGGAGCTGCCTCATACTGGTTAGTCACTGCCCTTGTCTGGAATTCTAGATATATCAATGAGTGGTCAGGAAGTCTACTCCGCTCTCCAATTAATTGTACACAATCTGCATTATCCACCAATTGAGTTGGAGTGATCACCTCAAAAGAGATACAAGACTGCAAGCAATCATGTGATACCAATATGTAGTCAACCACAGCTTTTCCTTTAGTTGATGCAGATGTATAGTTATCTTTAAGGGGGCAGATTCTGCCATTGACAATACAGATAACTACATCTAATGGGACTCTCGTTGGAACTTCATCAATCTCTTTTACATAATCATATAGTCCGCCCACCCGACTATTCAGATCGCCACATACTCAGGAGCTGACTGTAAACAACAGACGCATCTCTCCCCCACACTGACATTTCGGGTGGAACATGACACCACAAAAATATATCCAGACTTTAAATGTGAAAACTGAAGGCCTAGAATTCCATCGTCAAACCGTGACTTACACAGAACCCCACTCCCCCAGACCCTTTTGGAGCCCTAGTATGCTTGACTCTATTATTGCCAAACCACGCATAGCCTTCCAGATCAATGGAGTCCTCTTCAACCAAGTGAGTCTCGTTGATTGAGATTATGTCCGGGTTCATAGAATGAATAATAACGGATCCCAACTCACAGTTCCTCATTGTCCACCCGTTCACGTTCCAATGTGCAAGGGAGACAGTGTCATGGGCTGAGGTAGCGGTTCAATGTTCTTCTCCTTCCATGAGGTCCATTGCGCGCTCCGTCACGTTTGACCAGCCTCCCGTTGCCGGTAATGTAAAAGTATTTTCCTGGAGCAGAGTGCAAAAGTTTAGGTTTATCAGCCTCTCTGCATGAGATTTTGCTGACTGAATGTACACCCTGCTAAATCCCTCTTCTTCACGTAGGTGTTGTTTTCTTCTTAGCGCCGCTAATTTCTCCTCCACGGAGCCCAACTCTGCTTTGATGAGACCCGGTCCGCGTCCCCTGGGCTTCAGCCTCTCCGCGTTCCCTACGCTGGGCATGGGGTGGCATTTCAAACCCTTCGTTAGAAGCCAATCCACCCGTTCCTTTACCTCCTCGTCCTCTTCAAAGGGGAGGCCAGCCACCGTGATGAAAATGTCTATATCGAATTTAGGTCGAGCCGGAATGTTATTAATCCAATATCCATAATCCATGTTGTCCTGGATCTGCTTGGCTTTCACCTCAATTTCTTGTTTAAGGGCTGCTTTGTTCTCATTAACAGTTTTAGTCAGGGAGTCTCGCAGGGTATCCACCTTCCTGTTAAAACTCTTCTCCAGAGACAAGTGCAGACTTTTAAGTTTTTCGTAAAACATTGTCTCCAGGCTTGTATGCATGCCGTTAATACGGTCATTCATTATTCTCAGCTCTTGCGCTATAGTAGACGGGTTGTGAGTCTCAGCTTGCTCAGACCTGTCCTTGTTACTGCGAAGATTAATGTTTTTCTCCGCCATTGTCACTCGCTATCTAACCGCAGTTAGTAACACAGTTTTAGTAGCGAGATTATACTCTCAATATTCAAGTCAATAAAAGTGTGTTAGTTTGGTATTTCTTTGGCACAGCGTGGCAAACAAACCGACCAGCCTCACCGGAACTGGAACCTGTATATATTACGTGTGTGTGTGTGTGTGTGTGTGTGTGTGTGCATTTTATGTAGTGTTTAAGTATTTCAGTTGCTCTGCATCTTTTACATAGTGTGTGAAGGTCATCTAAAAAACAAAATACAATTGTTTTGATAATTCCCTCTGACCCATGATCAACCACCCATCTCTCTCTCTCTCTCTCTCTCTCTCTCTCTCTCTCTCTCTCTCTCTCTCTCTCTCTCTCTCTCTCTCTTTTCAGAGTCTTTGAGGTTGGTGAATGGGACTAGTTCATGCTCAGGCAGAGTGGAGGTGAAGTCTAATCAGTCGTGGGTCTCAGTGTGTGAATGTGACTTTGACCAGCAGTATGCAGAGGTGGTCTGTAGGGAGCTTGACTGTGGGCCTCCTTCAGTCCTCCAGGGGGCGCTCTATGGAGACGTGAAGGCTCCAATGTGGACCAAAGAGTTCCAGTGTGAAGGCAACGAGTCTGTTCTCCTGGATTGTGGAACCTCAGACTCAACTAGAAACACCTGCCCACATGACAAGACAGTTAGACTCACCTGCTCAGGTAAAACACAAACTTTAGGTTCATTTATTATTTCATAATCAAGATGTTAATGCTTATTCTATTGACTCTGTACAGAGTTTGATGATGTCAGGTTGGTGGGACGAGCCAGCCACTGTACTGGTATACTGGAGATGAAACGCCAAGGAGAGTGGAGACCAGTGGCCAGTTCTGTCTGGAACCTGATGTCATCATCTTTAGTGTGTGGACAGCTGGACTGTGGCTCTGCTGTTTCAACAAAAATGATTAATAGTTGGACTACATATCAACCTGTATGGAGGATTAGATCTTCCTGTTTTGGATCTAAGTCTTCACTGAGGGAGTGTAGAGGAACGGCCGTGTCTTATTCCACCGACACACTGGAAGTGATCTGTTCAGGTAAACAGTAATATATCTACCTACTAGTCAATTTGACGCTCCCATGCGTCCAATACTAAACCTAAATAGTTGTTTCCTATGACGTTTTCTTTGAGGATTTGTATTCATATGGTGTCCTAGAAAAAATTGGCTTGGTTGCTGAAAGTTGCCATTTGGGCAATTTGCATAATCCAAGATTATGAACACTGAATGCAATGGTGAAAATGTTTCTCTTGAACCGCTTGTCCTAGGATTATGTGTATTATCTCTTTTTTAGGGTTTACATGTGTGTAGGATCAATTTATGGTGTTATATTTTAAATTGCAGCTAAATCTCACCTCTCAATCTGGCAAGCAAGTGAAATAGTACATTAGGATGTTTCTATCTGTTCCATACTAAACCAGTTCTAAATGTTCTTTCCGATACTGTTTTTTTGTTGTTGATTTGCATTCATATGGGAACCCAGAACGATTTTAGCTTGGTTGCCCAAATGGAAACTTTGGGCAACTCTTGTAATAGACATGCCATTTGGGCAATTTGCATAATCCAAGAGGGCCACTGAATGCCAGCTCGAAAATGTTACTTTTGACCCGCTTGTCCTAGAATGATGTGTAATACCTCTTTTTTAGCGGTTTCATGTGTGTAGAATGAATTTCTGCTATAGGTTCTTAAAAGGCTGCTTTGTTTTGTTTATATTGACATTTTATAAATACATGTATTTTGTTTGTCAAAACACTACAGTATATAAGCACGAGGAGGCCGACAGTGCAGGGAGAACAGCTGGTATGGGGGTGAAGACATCACAACAGTCTTAAAGTCTCACTCCTAAGTTTTCCTGAAACTTGGCAGCCCTGGGTAGAAAAGACACCGACCTGAGTCTTTTGGACTTTAAGGACGGATATTTGATATAGTTTTGCTATTGTTAAAGGAGAGTTCCAGTCATTTTAGGTGTTTGCTTTGATGTGTCGCTAATCACTCACCAACATACCAGGGGCAGTTGACTTTTTTCATAGAAGCCCCTGTTGTCCATTGTGGAGACCCCTTCCACTTAGTTTATCCGCATAATGGAGTAATGCGGATAAACAAAAATCGCCTATTTTAGCAGCTCCAAAGTTTTTTTCCCACTAATCCTCATTATGCAGTGTACTGACACTCAAACATGCACTGAATGTCCCTTATGAGCTGCCGTTCATGCAGAACGATGTGAAGCTAGTCCTCGGTGTTGCCAGATTCTGTGAGAGAAACAAGCATCCAGCTCCAACCCCTGGTATGTTGGTGAGTGATAAGCGACACATCAAAGCAAACACCTAAAATGACCTGAACTCTCCTTTAATGTGGATTATGGATTCACCGTTGAGGAATGTTTTACAAACAAAAACTCTCTGTGAGCCACCAACAGGTATAACAATATGAATAAAGTCCTTTATTGGGTGAACTACCCCTTTAAAGTAGTTCAGTTGCTCTGTAACTTTGAAATAGTGGGTGAAGGTCATTTTAAAATAACAAAATCAATTTAGAAAATTTCCTCTGACCCATTGCCCCCCCACCCCTCTCTCTCTCTCTCTCTCTCTCTCTCTCTCTCTCTCTCTCTCTCTCTCTCTCTCTCTCTCTCTCTCTCTCTCTCTCTCTCTCCAGGGTCTGTGAGGTTGGTGAATGGGACTAGTCGGTGTTCAGGCAGAGTGGAGGTGAAGCCTAGTCAGTCGTGGGTCTCAGTGTATGAAGGTGACTTTGACCAGCAGGATGCAGAGGTGGTCTGTAGGCAGCTTGGCTGTGGGGCTCCTTCAGTCCTACAGGGGGTGCTCTATGGAGAAGTGAAGACTCCAATGTGGACCAAAGAGTTCCAGTGTGAAGGCAGTGAGTCTGTTCTCCTGGACTGTAGAACCTCAGACTCAACTAGAAACACCTGCTCACATAACAAGAATGTTGGACTCACCTGCTCAGGTAAAAAACCTAACTACAATCTAGGTTCAGTTATTATTTAATAATACACTTTTTAGTGTATATTATTTTGTCTCTATACAGAGTTTGGTGATGTCAGGTTGGTGGGAGGAACCAGTCAATGTACTGGTATACTGGAGTTGATACACCAAGGAGAGTGGAGACCAGTGATCGGTTCTGTCTGGAACCTGATGTCAGCATCTATAGTGTGTAAACAGCTGGACTGTGGTTCTGCTGTTCACACAGAAACGATTGATGTAGATGATTATACAGATCAACCGTTATGGAGGATTACATCTTCCTGTGTTGGATCTGAATCTTCACTGAGCGAGTGTGGAACAGTGCAATCTGCTAGTGACTGGTCGGTCAGACTAAAGGGGACCTGTTCAGGTAACAAACAATGACTTCAACGATGACAGTAATCTAATCTATGCAGTCTGTCTGTCTGTCTGTCTAGTTTCATCCATGCTTGCTGTCATAGATAATAATAATCTCTATTTGTATAGCACCTTTTAAAAACAAGTTTACAAGGTGCTTCACAACACAACCCCCAACAGACAGTGTGGGGAAAGCAAAACAAACAGAAAAACAAGACACAGACAGTTCAATTAAAACAAATACCAACAGCAAAAAATCAGAAAACAACAAAATAGAGGCCATACAATGGAGTCCTCAGATGGGTATAGTGCTCTAGTTAAAAGCTGTTCTAAAAAGTTTAAAAAATGGCCATTAAGGTAGCTTGTCTAACTTCCAGAGGAAGATTATTCCATAAAAGTGGAGCCCTAACAGCAAATGCTCTATCCCTTTCTGTAACCAGACTAGATGTTTGGACCTCGAGCAACAGCTGGTCTGAAGATCTAAGGTTGCGGGAAGAGATGTAAGGGGACAAGGTCTGAGATATAGGCAGGTGCAAGTTTTTTTTTAGATTTAAAAACAAACAATAATATTTTCAAATCAATTCTTAAACCACAGGTAGCCAGTGTAGTGAGGCCAGGACAGGGGTGATATGGTGACATTTTCTGGTTCTAGTAAGCACCCTAGCTGCAGTATATTGGACCTTTTGAAGGCGGTTGATCGTTTTTTGAGGGAGACCGGAAAAAAGGGAGTTATAATAGTCCAGGTGATTAGTGACAATGGCATGAATGAGAGTTTGTGCATCAGAAAATGAAATTAATGCGGGCACGGTGGCGCAGTTGGTAGCGCTGTCGCCTCACAGCTATAAGGTCCTGGGTTTGATAACAAGCCAACAAAGACAGTGGGATGAGAGGTAAAATAAAAAAGCTCAAAGGAGGCGAAGTTCCCATAGCAACCGGTGTTTATTTTTGACCGGTTTTATGAATGACAGCAAGCCCCCCCTCCTCGTCCAGACATGCTGGAGTTCCAGAAGGAATAGCCGGGGGGACATGCTGCAATAAGATCTACATCGGTATCTGCCCACGTTTCAACCAGGAAAAAGAAGTCCAAGTCATGGGTGGTAATAAATTCATTAACTATAAAATACTTTCTGGTGATGGACCTTGGGTTCCACAGGCATCCATTTCAAAATTATTCATGTAGACACCTGACCGGTTGAGATTTTTTGGGGGTTTTCTGTGTTTTTCCCCACACAAAAAGGCAGAAAGACAGTGCAAACACCAGGTTGAAGTTCATCCATGACCGTAACAGACCGCTATGATCCATGGCTGGCGTTTGTTTTCATTCTTATGAGACCGGAGACCGCATGGCTCATTTGAATATCCTCGTGAATATATTACGCGTATGCAAATTAGCCATGCGGTCTTCCCAAAATATATATATATATTATTTTTAAAAAAAGGAAAAAAAACGTTTTTTTTTCCATCACCAGGGGGGCTGCAGCCCCCATAGCCCCCCCCTTCCCACGCCACTGACTTGGCGGACCGACCAGAGCCGCTGGGGGGAGCGGTGGTAGCGTAGCATTGACTTGATGCGTGTTTATGAGTTGCAGCTGGAGCGTGCAGAAGTGTGTTAAAAACGAAATTGTCGGATAGAATCTGCGCACCATCTTTGTTCGGATGAAGGCCATCACCGCTGAAGAGGTGACCGTTTTCCCAGAAAAGGTTGAAATTATCAACAAAGTGGAACAGGGTGGAATTAACTTGACAGGGACTAGGACCAGGGGGATATCACAACTCGGCGGACCGGCCAGAGCCGCTGGGGGGAGCGGTGGTAGCGTAGCATTGACTTGATGCGTGTTTATGAGTTGCAGCTGGTGCAGAAGTGTGTTAAAAAATAAATTGTCGGATAGAATCTGCGCACCATCTTTGTTCAGATGAAGGCCATCACCGCTGAAGAGGTGACCGTTTTCCCAGAAAAGGTTGAAATTATCAACAAAGTGTACTTTATGGGAGGCGCAGATTGTTGAGAGCCATGTGTTGAGGGAAAGCGATCGGCTGAAACACCTCATTCCACGACCGAAGGAGGGGGTTGGACTGGAGATGTAAACATCGACTTTTTGGGACTATGAGAGGACTTCTCAAGGAAGTATTTCTTTAGTAATTCTGAATTATTCTCTGTAACATCGTTCGTGCCCACATGGACCAGGAGGTTCTCAACCTGGGGGTGGGAAGACAGGACTTCTGGTATTTTTTTTGACGATGTTACTTACTGTTGCGCCCGGGAAGGAGAGCGTATGGGCATTATCGAATCTCAAATGCTTGACTATGGAGTCCCTGATGATGAGCGATGATGGTGGTGGGCGCTCAGACTAAGGGGGGGACGGGGGGGGGGGGAGAGTGGACAGTATTGCTATGGGCCCCCACAGGAGGACGACGCTGGGATGAAGCCTGGTTCTGCTAGGTTACCCGGGGCGGGTGAACGGGGGTAGTAGACGGCCATGGGGGGGTGCGGGGGGAGGGGGAGAAGGATCGTTCCACTCGTCCAGGATCAGGTAGCGGTGGGGGGAAGATGAGACGTTATCCAGGACCAGAAAACGGTCTCCGAGCTGGAGGAGAGGCGACATGGAGGAGGGACCCTTGATCTCCCTTGATCTCCCCCGAACAAGTTTCCAGGGATTTGGATTACGGGGAGTTGCGGGGCTTTGGTTGTGGGGAAATGAGGGGCATGGACCACGAGGTGTTGAGCAGGTGAAGGTCTTTGGTTTTGCTCTCAGCCTCAGCCGGGGGTCCTTAGCCAGGTCCGGCAGAGCAGTGGCCTCGATGGGATCCGGCACAGGAGGTTGAGGGGCAGAAGCGGGACCCACGGAGATGGCGGCATCAGTGTCATCGAGGGTCCAGGGTCTGAAGTGACGGAATCAGGGCAGCAGATGGATAATATTGTGTCCAGAAGCATCTCGTCGTCCTTTATCTGGTACAACCGAGATATTCGGTCCTCCAGTTCCACCACCTTTTTGGGACAGGCGGTGGCAGCCCTCGCAGCTGGGTAGCAAGGTGAGTGACATCGCCATTGGGGTGGATTGCTGGGGGAGGAAAAAGGAAAACTGGGGCCGGTAAAGGTGTATTATAATAGGACACTCGGGGTGTAGCGGAGGCAGGCAGGGAAGCCGCAGCGCAGGACAAGACTTACAGACAAGGGCCACACACGGTGGCCTACTGCAGGTAGAAGATAATGACAAACAAGGTGGCCCACTGTAGATAGAAGATAATGGCAAAACGGGAAAAATCAGTCTCAGATGGAAACGTACCAGCATAGGCCCAAAGACTGGGCCTGGTGCGGTTGAGAAGCTTCAGGTAGTTTCAGGTGTCACTGCCTCCAAGCAGTGAGTGAGCCGGGTGGTCATCACACAGTGGATGGTGTAGTCAGCTAGCCTGGTATCCAGCCTGCTTCGCTACGTTCGGCGGACTTTTTTTTCTCTCTTCGCTTCTCAGTCTGGAAAGCCTCCTATCTCCAAGGGAGGCGGGACATGCCAAAAGCTTCGAAACCTACCGTGGCTTCTGATTGGTCTGTGGTGCGGGGCGGGACAAAAAAAAACAGTGTGATCGTTGTGATTCGTCATTCGTTTGAACAACATCCAATCAGCAACGACGTTGCCCAACGTAACATATGTAGTTCCAGTGTAGTTCTGCAAAACGAGTCAATAGGGTGCTCTCCAGACTGAGAAGCGAAGAGAGAAAAAAAAGTCCGCCGAACGTAGCGAAGCAGGCTGGATACCAGGCTAGTAGTCAGCTGTCAAACTTAGCTGCCGGGTAGCTGCCCAGGCTGCCGACTAGGGCTAGCTCCGACAGCAGTCGGCTTAAAGGGATATTTCACTTTCAAAAAAACTTTTGGTCATTTTATCATCTACTCTCAGGCCTTTGTGAACCCCCCAGACAGTTTTTAAGTTGCTTGATTCATTATTTAGATATTTGATATTCATTTTATCAGACTCATCCTGCCCTCCTAATGCGTGAGGGGGCCGTGTTTTTCCAATTACTTTTTTTATTTTTTATTTTTTATTTTTTTATTGTATTTAATTTTTTTCATTTTCCAAAAAAAATATTAAAAATAAATGAAAAAAGTAATTGAAAAAACACGGCCCCCTCAAGCATTAGGAGGGCAGGATGAGTCACCAGAACCAAGGACGGGTGTTTTTGATGAATCTAACATGGTTAAAATGAAGTTTGAAGTTACAATGGGTTTGTCTGATTAAATTAATATCAAATATCTAAATAATGAATCAAGCAAGTTAAAAACTGTCTGGGGGGCTCACAAAGGCCTGAGTAGATGATAAAATGACCAAAAGTTTTTTTGAAAGTGAAATATCCCTTTAAGCTCATTAAAGCTAGCAATCAAGGAATCTGATCGTTAAAAACTGACTGTACAATTGAAGTAAAAGGTTAAAATAAATGACATCTAAAGTGTAGGGTAGAACGGATGTCAGGAAAGGCAATAAAAACGTTTGATATTTGCGGGAGCTGCTGACAAGGGTGACACAACGCCGACGCATGCGCAGATGCATTTCCTTTAGAGACATTTTTACTGTCTGATATGTTTCACAATTTAACAATTCAATTTAAAATTGTATATTAACCACATGAAACTGCATCCCTGTTTTGGAAAATAAAAATACTATTTTTACGAAAATATCAGTTTTGATTTTTAAAATAGCTAAAGTAGCAGATCTACAAGCTCACATGGTGCAGTGATTTGATGCACTGTGAGCTTGTACTGTATATCTACTATATTAGCTATTTGTCATACAAGAAAGTGTGTGTGTGTGTGTGTGTGTGTGTGTGTGTGTGTGTGTGTGTGTGTGTGTGTGCGTGCGTGCGTGCGTCGCACGTTTAAATAGTGTGCAAAGGCCATTAAAAAAAATACAATTGTTTTGAAAATGACCTCTGAACCATGATCAACCCCCCCTCTCTCTCTCTCTCTCTCTCTCTCTCTCTCTCTCTCTCTCTCTCTCTCTCTCTCTCTCTCTCTCTCCCAGGGTCTGTGAGGTTGGTGAATGGGACTAGTCGGTGTTCAGGCAGAGTGGAGGTGAAGTCTAATCAGTCGTGGGTCTCAGTGTGTGAAGGTGGCTTTGACAAGCAGGATGCAGAGGTGGTCTGTAGGCAGCTTGGCTGTGGGACTCCTTCAGCCCTCCAGGGGGCGCTCTATGGAGAAGGGAAGGCTTCAATGTGGACCAAAGAGTTCCGGTGTGAAGGCAGTGAGTCTGTTCTCCTGGACTGTAGAACCTCAAACTCAACTAGAAACACATGCTCACTTGACAAGACTGTTGGACTCACCTGCTCAGGTAAAAGAAAAACTTAAGGTTCAGTTATTATATCATAATCAAGATTTAATGCTTATTCTATTGACTCTGTACAGAGTTTGATGATGTCAGGTTGGTGGGACGAGCCAGTCACTGTACTGGTATACTGGAGATGAAACACCAAGGAGAGTGGAGACCAGCGGCCGGTTCTGTCTGGAACCTGATGTCAGCATCTATAGTGTGTAAACAGCTGGACTGTGGTTCTGCTGTTCACACATTGAGTGAAGAGTCTACAGATCAACTTGTGTGGACGATTACATCTTCCTGTGTTGGATCTGAATCTTCACTGAGCGAGTGTGGAACAGTGCAGTCTGATAATGACTGGGTCAGACTGGAGGTGATCTGTTCAGGTAACAAACAATGACTTCAATGATGACAGTAATCTATACAGTCTGTCTGTCTGTCTGTCTGTCTGTCTGTCTGTCTGTCTGTCTGTCTGTCTGTCTGTCTGTCTATCTAGTTTCATCCATGCTTGCTGTCAAACGCATTTCCTTTAGAGAACTGCTGACTGTCTGATATGTTTTATATTTATGTTTGATAATATCACAACTTAACAATTCAATTTAAAATGGTATATTAACCACATTAAACCATGCATCTCTGTTTTGGAAAAAAAACATGTTTGCCTTTTACAAAAACTCTCCGTTTTGATTTAAAAAGATAGCTAAAGTAGCAGTTCTACAAGCTCACATGGTGCGGTGATTTGATACATTATGAGCTTGTACTGTAGATCTACTATATTAGCAATTTTTTATGAGCTTGTACTGTAGATCATATTAGCTATTTTCCACACAAGTAAGTGTATGTGTGTGCGTGTGCGTGCGTGCTTGCGTGCGTGCGTTATTGCGTGTGTGCGTGCGCGTGTGCGTGCGTGAGCGCATGCTTATTTATGTGTTTAAGTAATTCAGTTGCTCTGTATCTTTTAAATAGTGTGTTAATAATACAATTGTTTGGAAAATTCCCTCTGACCCTCTCTCTCTCTCTCTCTCTCTCTCTCTCTCTCCAGGGTCTGTGAGGTTGGTGAATGGGACTAGTTTGTGTTCAGGCAGAGTGGAGGTGAAGTCTAACCAGTCATGGGTCTCATTGTGTGAAGGTGACTTTGACCAGCAGGATGCAGAGGTGGTCTGTAGGGAACTTGGCTGTGGGGCTCCTTCAGTCCTCCAGGGGGCGCTCTATGGAGAAGTTAAGCCTCCAATGTGGACCAAAGAGTTCCATTGTGAAGGCAGTGAGTCTATTCTCCTGGACTGTAGAACCTCAGACTCAACTAGAAACACCTGCTCACCTGACAAGACAGTTGGACTCGCCTGTTCAGGTAAAAGACAAACTTTAGGTTCAGTTATTATTTCATAATCAATATTGTAATGCTTATTCTATTGACTCTATACAGAGTTTGATGATGTCAGGCTGGTGGGACGAGGCAACCACTGTACTGGTATACTGGAGATGAAACACGAGGGAGAGTGGAGACCAGTGTCTGTATACTACTTTGAGCAAGACTATGAGCACGACTGGAACCTGATGTCATCATCTGTAGTGTGTAGACAGCTGGACTGTGGCTCTGCTGTTTCAACAGAAAGGAGGATTAGGAGTGATGGTTCTGTATGGAGAATTACATCTTCCTGTGTTGGATCTGAATCTTCACTGCGGGAGTGTAGAGGAACAACCTTGTCTCATGATTCCACCATCAGACTTGAGGTGATCTGTTCAGGTAAACAGTAATCTATCTACCTACTAGTTAATTTGACTCTCCCATCTGTTCAATACTAAACTGAAATAATTGCTTCCTATGAAGTTTTTTTGTTGATTTGTATTCATATGGTGTCCTAGTACAATTTTGTCTTGATTGCCGAACGATGCCATTTGGGTAATTTGCATAATTCAAGATGGCGAATCCAAGAAACATCAAATGGACTAATTAACCTGATTAACCATTATTAGATTGAAAGGTGAGATTGACCTAGCCTGGTTCCAGATGAATCTGCCAATGCAAAAACAAATTGCCCTTGGCAGATTAGGTATGGCCCTTCTCAATAGATTGGATTTCTCTCCCTCGGAAGTTGTGAGGGACCAATCAGGGCCCAGTATGCAAATGTCGGGCGGGTTTATCAAGATAGGCATTTTTTTTATTTGCCCCTCGGAAATGCAGGTTCCACACATAGATTCCAGACTAATATCTACGCAGTGATATTAGTCCGGCCATGCCAGGCTAAGATTGACCTGTTATTTAAAACATAACATTATGAATTAATTCTACACCCTAAAAAATTGTTTTTACACATCATTCTAGAACGAGCGGGTAACAAATATTTTTTCGCCATGGCGTTCAGTGGCCATCTAGCTTAAGAAAGTTCTTAGCAGGACACAATTGAAATACAAGAAATCAAAAAGGATCTCATGCTGTGTAGGCAAACTTATTATGATAATAGCCCAAAAGCGCTGAAAATGTTAGCAAACAAATTAAAGAAACAGAAAGAAAAAACAGCAATAGCAACCATTAAGGATGAAAATGATATACTTCAAAGAGGGAAATCTAAAATAGCATCATGTTTTAGAGATTATTATCAAAACCTCGATACCCCAGAAACAGTAGATGTGAGTATGCAAAAAATTCAAGAGTATCTAACACCTTTAAACTTTCCCACAGTAACTGACAACCAAAATAATGACTTAGTTAAGCCAATAACAGAGGCAGAAATTACAAAGGTTATCCAGAAAGGCAAAACTGGAAAGAGCCCAGGAAGTGATGGTTTCACAAATGAATTTTATAAGTGCTTTAGACCCTTGGTTGTACCTATTCTAAGCAGAGTTTTCAATGATATCCTACAAACAGGGAAGTGGCCAGACACATGGAATTCAGCAATCATTACTGTTATACCAAAAGAAGGAAAATACTTGACAATTTGTTCATCCTATAGACCGATATCTCTCTTAAATGTAGATCAGAAGATATTCACTTCGATTATAGCCAACAGACTCTCTTATGTACTCCCAGATATAATTAATTTAGACCAAACAGGTTTTGTTAGGAATCGTCTCTTAAGTGATAATGTGAGGCGCACACTTAACATGATAGATCAAACGGTAGAAATGAAACAACAGATGTTGACCTTGACCTTGGACGCGGAAAAGGCTTTCGACCGGGTTTCCTGGCCCTTTTTATTTGGAGTATGCGAGAAGTTCGGTTTTCACAAAACATTTATTAATTTGATTAAGGGAATGTATAAAGAACCAAATGCAAGAGTAAGAGTTAATGGGATGCTCTCTGACTTTTTCCTTGAACAGAGGAATAAAACAAGGAGATCCGATATCACCTCAAATGTTTAATTTATGTATTGAACCTCTAGCAGAACATATTAGTGAAAATAATAAAATAAAGAGAGTTAATTTAAAGGAAGAAGAACATAAATTGGCAATGTATGCAGATGATATCATACTGTTCCTTACAGAAATATTTAAATCTTTGCCCATTTTATTAGAGGAAATAACAAACTATGGAGTTATGTCTGGCTATAAGTTAAATTTAAATAAAACAGAAGCCATGTTAGTGGGTGGCTATCTAGAAAAAGATTTAAAAAAACAGTTTAATATCAAATGGGATCAGAATAAAGTTAGATATCTGGGAGTAAACATACCTAATAATCTAGATGAACTATATCACTGTAATTACGGGCCACTGGAAAACTCTGTAAAACAAGATTTGAGTAGGTGGAAAATAATACCCTCTACCTTACTGGAAAGAATTAAGATTATCAAAATGAACGTTTTGCCACGCTTCCTATTTCTATTCCAAAACCTGCCATTATACATAGCACCTGCATGTTTTCATGTATGGGAGGGACTGATGAGAAAGTTTATATGGGACGCAAAGAAGCCAAGAGTTAAACTCAAAACCCTGCAACAAGACAAAGACAGAGGAGGTCTGGCGTTACCTAATTTAATTCATTATTATTACGCAGCACAGTTAAAACCCATTTTAATCTGGATGAATAATAAGATGAACCCTAAATGGAATCTCATAGCGTCTAATCTGGTTGAATCACTCAGCACCTTCATCTTTGCATCCTATAATAAAATACAGACTAAAACACTCAATCATTCTATACGTAATACATTTAAAATTTGGAAAACGATATGTAAAATAAGTAAAGTTAAAGAACAAGAAATGACCTGTATGAGAGAAATGTCATGTGACTCAGATTTCACTCCAAATAGTATTGATCATGTTTTTAAGATATGGGAAGGGAAAGGTCTCAGAAGATTCTATCAAATGTATAATGAAGAAGGGGTGGTCTCTTTTGAAAATTTAGCAGTTCAATATGATCTTCCAAGTCATCATTTCTATCGATATTTGCAAGTGAGGAGCTACTTAAAAGAGAAGCTCAAAATTAGAACTCTTGGAGACCTTCACCCTCTCCTAGAATATATAGTAAAATCCCATCAATGATGATGATGATGATTACAAAAACACAATTGGACAAGTTTATCACATTTTTCAGGAAAACAAAATTTAAGATCTAGATCACATAAAGGATAAATGGGATAAAGAACTGAAAATAACCATACAAGGAAGTGAGTGGAATCAGAGTTTTAAAGACATTTTTAATCATATAAGATCTCTTTTTTGGCAGGAATACGCCTGGAAGATGAATATAAGGTATTTCCAAACGCCTCTATCGATATCCAAGTACACATTAAACTCAAGTTGTTGGAGGGGATGTGGGGAGAATAGGGCGGACCATACCCATATTTTCCTTACATGCCCCAAAATACAACACTTTTGGTCCAAAGTTCTACAAATTATAGAACAAAGAGATCGACTCTGCGTCCGATCAGTGGCGCCGTAGTTCCCGGCTGGTAGTCCAAAAACAGCTGGGTACATACGTATGCTGCTGACCATGAATAGTCTCATATTGTTCATGTAGGTGGTCATACGGCGTCGTTGTTCCTTGGTTGATGGTTGTAATCATAGCTACTCAGCTGTGTGCTACTGGTTCTAATCGTGGTATTACTTTCTTTACTTAAGTAAAAAACTAAATTAAATTATAGCTAAATCGCTTGCTAAACGCTCAGCTCAAAAGCAGTAGCGTTCGTCATTGATCGATATCAGTATGGTCAACTAGAGAGTGTAGAAATAGAGTAACGACACGCTTGATTCCGCCGCAAAACGGGCTCCTTGGGCTATAGTTCCAAACATTGGGACTGCCTCATTGAGTTAGACGGAGCACTTCCGCATTCCATTCTTACAATGGGAGTCGACGCTAGTGTCAGAACTCTCTCTATGGCACTGGGTTGACGGTAATTCACCAACAGTGTTGCTTAAGTTGCTATGTTTTCTTATCGTAAGCAACGATGGGCTTGGGGTTCTGTTATGGTCCCCAGTTTAGCCTGTATTTGTTCAAAGTAGTTCACTTTATCTCAAGATTGGGTTTCTAGACCTGGTTGCTTGCTTCTCTCTCAAGAGATGACGTCACCGATCTATCGTTCACAGAGGAACGGATGCGCGCTGATATGGCTGGTAAGTGCTACTGCCTTGGTAGAGAGAGGGCATGGCTTCACTTTGTGATTTGCTTTGCTTGTTCTGGCTCTAATGTTCAGATTAATATCTTTATGTACTGGTTAAAACACGGATATGCTCAGTTGGCTGCATCTTGCTTAATTTATAGTTTAATGTATCATGGTTAGTTCAGTGGCTTTAGACGGTGCTCTTATTCTGAAGAGCTCGTCCACCGGATGTTGTTTGAGGCTTATAGTTGATGACCGAACACTTCTCTACCCATGCGAAGGAGAGATGGGAAGCTAACTTGTGAGTAGCGTTCAAGAAGTAGTTGTTAATGCTGCTAGAATTCTTTGAAATTGATTTAGCATTTATCTATAGGAGGTTCTGTTTTGGCGTAGGGCTGGAACGGATGAACTATTACGTTATGGGATAAAGGGATAAGTTTTGTTCCGTAGTCATGCTGTCTGACTCTATGATTGGTTGACTTTTCTGGTGTAACCTGGGAATTGTAGTCTCTGCTCAAGACTCCGGCGTCAGATCAGTGGTTATAATACAGGCAGAGAGATTTTATTCACGTGCCGATCGTGGCATAAGCTATATTTATTATTTTATGTAGTCTGCGTGGGAAAATAAATTTCAATCAGGCTGGAGGGCATAAGATGTTGTTAAGTAATCTCAGTAAGCCACAGCAACTAAAGCATTATATTGATTAAATTATTATACGTTATGAACTTGCTTGTGACTTGCAAATATGAGTTAAACAGCAATAATACTAAGTATCACAGCGTAGGATTAATACATGTGCAAGTCTAGTTGGTGTTAAATATCATAGGTTACGGGTCCGTTCGGATTCCAATCATCATTTAGCAGTATCTTTATCAGAAGGCTGCGAGTATGTTGTAAGGATGTGCATAGATCATTCTATGCTTAAAGCAGTCTGTAGTTGTGCAGACTGGCATTAGATTGCATTAGAGCCATTGCGATACACTTATTTGTTTTAGCTCATGCTCATTTGATTTAGCTATTTTGTCTCATCTGTTTAAGGAAATAGGTAGCTGATATATTGCACTTTTACCTTAGTGCTAGGTATACTCTTGGTTGCTTGTTTTTGCAGAAAATGCACTAAAGACTTCTGGTGATTAGTAGTTTTCGTTCCCTACCTGTTGAATACACTTATTGTAAGTCGCTTTGGATAAAAGCGTCTGCTAAATGACTGTAATGTAATGTAGATTGCGTTATTTATTTATGGGCAGATAATAGGGGTAGGGATGATTTATCTCCATGGCTGATGGTGGCTATAGTTATTTACCTCTTGTATAGCTATGTCTGGTATCTAACACAGTACGTTTGCTTCTTTGTGGAAGCTTTAGATTGTGTTAGCACAGGCTAGCACAGCATGTTGCTTCTTGTACGGAAGCTTTAGATTGTTGTAGCACAGGCTAGTCAGCATGTTTGCTTCTTATGTGGAAGCTTTAGATAGTTTATAGCACAGGCTAGCACAGCATGTTTTGCCTACATGGAGGGCGAATTGTTAGCACAAGCTATCTCAGCATGCCTTGCTACGCGGATAGCTCTGGATTGTTTGTAGCACAGGCTAGCATAGCATGGTTTGCTTCCCACGTGGAAGCTTGAATTGTCTTAGCACAAGCTATCTCAGCAAGCTTGCTACGTGGATAGCTCTGGATTGTTTGTAGCACAGGCTAGCATAGCATGGTTTGCTTCCCATGTGGAAGCTTGGATTGTTCGTAGCAAAAGCTAATTCAGCATGTTTGCTTCTCATGTGGAAGCTTGGATTGTTGGCAGCACAAGCTAAACACAGCATGTTTTGCTTTCCATACATAAAGCTATCACATTGGTTTTAGCACAAGCTAACTCAGCATGCCTTACTTATGTAGATAGCTCTGGATTGTCGTAGCACAAGCTAAACACGGCATGCTTGCTTCCATGTGGGAGGTACATGGTATTTCACTAGTAAAGACCACGCCATCAAACATAATCGAGTTGGGTTGTATTTATTGAATCTGAAGACAGCATGGATCGATTGAGCAATGGAGGGATGGGGGGGATGTGTGATGTTATTGAGCAATGGAGGGATGGGGGGATGTGTGATGTTAACGATATGAAGTTAGAGGGATGGCAGGCTAGTGGGATGAGGGGATGGAGGGTTGGGAAGATGTGGTGAGGGGTGAGGTGGAGAAGGGGCAAGGGCGCGATGGAGATGAGTAAGGGGTAATGGGACGAAGGTGATGTGGCGACGAGGTTGGTGCGGTCCAGGAGTGTTGGTCCGGGAGCAGGTGGTAGTTGGTGGTTCCGGGGGGGAATGAACCCTGGGTATTTTGGCGTTGGGGTCCGTAGAGCTGACTGGCGCTGCTTTAGCCCTGAAGACCCCCACCAGGAACCTGAAGGAAAGGATGAGAAATGGTTAGTGGAGCACACGAAGAAGAGTGGGGAGACTGGGGCGGTGGAGGGATGCGAGAAACGGATCGACTGACAAGTGACGGTGGTCATGGCTCATGTATAAATACAACCCTTGATTAGCTTGGTGGGAGGAGATGAGGGAGGAGTTGTTATCAAGGGGATCAAAGGCAGGTGAGCTTGGGAGGAGTTGATATCAGCCAGATTGGAGGCGATTACATGGGGGAGGAGATTGTTATCTGCCGTTCTCTTCCCTCCTGAACTTACGTTGTACCAACTGCACTTCACTAGTAAAGACCACGCCATCAAACATAATCGAGTTGGGTTGTATTTATTGAATCTGAAGACAGCATGGATCGATTGAGCAATGGAGGGATGGGGGGGATGTGTGATGTTATTGAGCAATGGAGGGATGGGGGGATGTGTGATGTTAACGATATGAAGTTAGAGGGATGGCAGGCTAGTGGGATGAGGGGATGGAGGGTTGGGAAGATGTGGTGAGGGGTGAGGTGGAGAAGGGGCAAGGGCGCGATGGAGATGAGTAAGGGGTAATGGGACGAAGGTGATGTGGCGACGAGGTTGGTGCGGTCCAGGAGTGTTGGTCCGGGAGCAGGTGGTAGTTGGTGGTTCCGGGGGGGAATGAACCCTGGGTATTTTGGCGTTGGGGTCCGTAGAGCTGACTGGCGCTGCTTTAGCCCTGAAGACCCCAAAAAGTGGTGCTCTCTGCTGTCACGGTAACGGGATGTTACCGTGGCAGTCCGTCTACATTTGTTCCAGCAGTCTTGGCGGATGGTGGACCGATGGATTCGATTGGTGACCAAGGTAGGTATGGAAGGGAGGTCTGGCGAGAAGGTCTGGGGAGAGAGAGCATTCGGGTGAGGAAATGGACATGTAGTCAGGGCCGTGATAGAACTTGTTATGGTAGCATTACTGTGAGTTGAATCACGTGGAATGTTAGCGCATGCATTGGTTGTTATGAAATGACTTGGGGGCAGAGCGCCCTTGGAGATCCTGAAACGCCTCTGGTGGGTGAAATCAGATCAAACTTTATTTGTATGGCCCATTTACGTCGATGGAGGTCGAACCAAAGTGCTTCACGTTACAGAGCATAATAACATGACGGGCATTGCTTCAATGGGTATGGAAGCAAAGATGTAAAATACGATGAAACAGTGCGTGGGAACGTCATAAGCTACATGGGTAGCATGTAGCTTATGGGAGGTTAGGGAGGTTAGTTTAGTTGATGGTCGTCGACGGTATGCATACAAACTTTACGAGGTGTAGGCAACGGTGCAGGGGATTTGTTGGCGGTGTGGTTCGTTGTCTCAGTTAGGGCTGTCACTTCTTTTTCTCTCGATAACGATTTAGGTTGACGATTAATTGTTACTCAAGGGATTGCGATTAACGATTTAATTGCGTGTTTGGCATTGATCCATTATGGAGCCTTTTAGGTGAACGACTGAATATGCGAAGGAATTATTGACGTGTTCAATAATTGTATACGTGTAAAGTAGAAGAAATAGCCGATCCGCAAGCCAACGACACGCCACGAACTGGTGCGCTGTAAGCTTGTGGATCTACCATTCCCGCTACTCCAATATTTGGAAATGTGCGACAAAGTTTCAACGCGGAAACGATGAAGCGGAATAGTTGCGATTATCTCAATAAGCGCAATTAGGCGATTATGTGTTAATTGTGGCGGGCCAAGTCCCGGTGTATGAGGACTGAGCGGCTGGTCAGTTCGGGGCCCCAAAAGAAGCCGCGACGAATATCTGGTAGGTCTCAGATTGCACGGGTCAGGGATGTGACGGAGGGAATGTGCTGCAACAAAACAAGCATAATGGTGGAGTTTACGGTTTAGGAATGGAATGGAGACGGTGGAATGCATTGAGTGTGTGTGGTGCCACTGTGGAGAGAATGGTTTGTATTAATTGAACAGGGGAATGCATTGGTTGTGTGTGGTGCCACTGAGGAGAGAAGGTTATTGTGTGTGGTGGCGCTGTGGGAGGAAGATAGGGTTAGGGGGTAGGGGGAAGGGGGTCCCGTTGTTGGGAGAGAGGGGTCCCGTTGTTGGGAGAAAGGGGGTCCCGTTGTTGGGAGAAGGGGGTCCCGTTGTTGGGAGAAAGGGGGTCCCGTTGTTGGGAGAAAGGGGGTCCCGTTGTTGGGAGAAGGGGGTCCCGTTGTTGGGAGTAGTGGCGCTGTGGGAGGAAGATAGGGTTAGAGGGTAGGGGGAAGGGGGTCCCGTTGTTGGGAGAGAGGGGTCCCGTTGTTGGGAGAAAGGGAGTCCCGTTGTTGGGAGAAAGGGAGTCCCGTTGTTGGGAGAAAAGGGGGGTCCCGTTGTTGGGAGAAAAGGGGGGTCCCGTTGTTGGGAGAAAAGGGGGGTCCCGTTGTTGGGAGAAAAGGGGGTCCCGTTGTTGGGAGAAAAGGGGGTCCCGTTGTTGGGAGAAAAGGGGGAAGGTAGGGAGGAGGGATGGAGGAGAGAGGGGCGAGAGGAGTAGGAGAGAGGGGTGAAAGAGATGTAGGAGAGAGGGAGTACATACATTACATTGCATTACGTTACATTGTTGGGAGTAGGGGGTCCCGTTGTTGGGAGTAGGGGGTAGGTAGGGAGAAGGAGAGAGGGGCGAGAGGAGTAGGAGAGAGGGGCGAGAGGATGTAGGAGGGAGGGCTGGAAGGGATGTAGGAGAGAGGGCTGAAAGGGATGTAGGAGAGAGGGCTGAAAGGGATGTAGGAGAGAGGGCTGAAAGGGATGTAGGAGAGAGGGGTGAGATTATGTAGGAGAGAGGGGTGAAAGGATGTAGGAGGGAGGGGTGAAGGGGATGTAGGAGACAGGGCTGGAAGGGATGTAGGAGAGAGGGCTGAAAGGGATGTAGGAGAGAGGGCTGAAAGGGATGTAGGGGAGAGGGGTGAGATTATGTAGGAGAGAGGGGTGAAAGGATGTAGGGGGGAGAGGATGTGGGGGAAGGGATGTAGGGGAGGGGATGTAGGGGCACTAGGTTTATTGATTATTGAATAAACCCAGGATTATGGTCGTTTATGGGCGCGTCGCATGCGCGGCATGGGACGTGCGGCATAAACGGCCAAGGATGCAGAGTGCCGAATGTTCATCTAAGGTCGTCACTACGCGCGAGCGTGCAGTGTGCGGCCTGGATGTCCAAGACACGAACAGCATGGGGGTGCCTGGCGTGATCATCTAAGGTCATCACTACACGCGAGCGTGGAGTGTGCGGCTTAGATGGTCAAGGGCATGGGGTGGGTGCCTGGCGTGATCATCTAAGGTCATCACTACACGCGAGCGTGGAGTGTGCGGCTTAGATGGTCAAGGGCATGGAGGTGGGTGCCTGGCATGGTCATCTAAGGTCCTCACTACACGCGAGCGTGGAGTGTGCGGCTTAGATGGCCAAGGGCATGGGGTGGGTGCCTGGCGTGATCATCTAAGGTCATCACTACACGCGAGCGTGGAGTGTGCGGCTTAGATGGTCAAGGGCATGGAGGTGGGTGCCTGGCGTGATCATCTAAGGTCCCCACTACGCGCAAGCGTAGAGTGTGCGGCTTAGATGACCAAGGCACGAACAACATCTTTCGCTGTTGGAGTATGGTCGTCTATGGGCGCGTCGCATGCGAGGCATGGGACGTGCGGCATAAACGGCCATGATGCTGAGTGCCGAAGTTCATCCAAGGTCATCACTACGCGCAAGCGTGCAGTGTGTGGCTTAGATGTCCAAGACACGAACAGCATGGGGGTGCTGGCATGGTCATCTAAGGTCATCACTACACGCGAGCGTGGAGTGTGCGGCTTAGATGGCCAAGGGCATGGGGTGGGTGCCTGGCGTGATCATCTAAGGTCATCACTACACGCGAGCGTGGAGTGTGCGGCTTAGATGGTCAAGGGCATGGGGGTGGGTGCCTGGCGTGATCATCTAAGGTCATCACTACACGCAAGCGTGGAGTATGCGGCTTAGATGGTCAAGGGCATGTGGGTGGGTGCCGGCGTGATCATCTAAGGTCATCACTACACGCAAGCGTGGAGTGTGCGGCTTAGATGGTCAAGAGCACTGGATAGTAGGAGTGGCTGGGAAGGGATGGAGGGATAGTATGTCCCTGGTACAGTTCAGTAGGGACATTGTAGCGATAGCATTAGCAGCTATAGCCACGGGAGCGATGTTGGTAGTGTGTGAGGTATGGATGCTAGTATGGAAGCATGATGCTAGCATGGCACGGAATGGAGGGAGCAACACTGTTAGTAGCAGCGGTGCGGCAATATGCATGGTATGAATGCTAGTGTGAGAGTATGGGTGGGAGGGGGGGTTTTGGATAGAATAGATGCGTGGTGTTGCGTGCATCTGGATGAACGAACGTTTTTTTTTTTTTTTTTTTTTTTTTTTTTTTAATACATGAAGCAATGGAAGGCTGGTGAGGGGAGGAGTGTTGTGCTTGTTAAAAGGCGTAGCCTTTTAATCACCATTGTATCTGCGTGGAACAATTAACAGTGTTCCATGCATTTGTGATGAAAAACATCCAAATGGTGGATGGATGAAGTTATGGAAGAATGTGAAGGTAATGGGGGGGGGGGGGTGAGTGTTGAGTTTGTTAAAGGCAGTGCCTTATAATCAACATTGTATCTGCATGGAACAGATTAACGGTGTTCCATGCATTTGTGATG
Organism: Gymnoscopelus braueri; assembly: GCF_963280865.1. Classification (NCBI taxonomy): domain Eukaryota; kingdom Metazoa; phylum Chordata; class Actinopteri; order Myctophiformes; family Myctophidae; genus Gymnoscopelus; species Gymnoscopelus braueri. The sequence continues at coordinate 55,732,169 of NC_137605.1, read as the reverse complement.
GAGAACATCCGATTGGTGGATGAATGAAGCTGTGGAAGGCTATGAGGGGAGGAGTGTTGAGCTTGTTAAAAAGGTGTAGCCTTATAACAGTTTTGGATAGAACAGATGGATGGTGTTCCATGCATTTGTGATGAAACATCCAATTGGTGGATTAATTAAGGTATGGAACAAGGCTGTGAGGGGAGTAAGGGGAGGAGTGGTTAATTATTGGAGAGATGTGTAGATGTATGGATGTTGGATGTACTGTAGGACCTTGATGGAAACGAGCCCTTGGGACTTTGCTAGGTGTTAGCCTAAACACTGTTTATTCGGATAGAACAAATGAATGGTGTTTCACACGTTGTGATGAAAAACATCCAATTGGTGGATGAATTAAGCTATGGGAGGCTGTGGGGAAATGAGGGGAGGAGTGGTGACTGATTGAAGGGATCTGTAGATGTTTTGGTGATTGATGAATACATGTAGGGCCACAATGGAAACGACATTGTATGGGCGTACCACTGTACTGTTGCCACAGTTAAGTATTCAATCCATGATAGATAGGTGGAGTGGGGGGGGGGGGGGTGACGAGTGATTAGAGGAGGTACTTAGCCTTTTTGGGTGTCGCTGCTCTGGGTCTGGGAGTGACGTCACCGCGGCGCGCTGGTGTAGAGCAGAGCCTTGTATGGAGTGGAGGTCCCGTGGTGCGAGCCGGCTTTGAATGGCGGAGCGGGAGGAAGATTTCTCTGGCGCGGAGGTGACTCGAAATACGGCGGTGGTCCGGGCTGGACTGAGTAGCGTTGTCAGTAACGTGCCGAATCGGCGCTGCCGCGAAACGAGCGCAAAAGGGGTCGCTGATGAGTGATGAGACGTGTGGAAGTGGGTGGCCACGGGATTACGGAACTGTATGGTCGGTGTTTGATCTCGCACGTGAACGCTGGATCCTGGCGATGTCGTCGCTGGAGTACAAGCTGGCACCTGGTGTTATGGGCTGAAGGAGGAGAAATGTTTGGTTTCTGATTTATGGTACGTAATTAACTCTTATTTAATCGGCCGACGGAGCAACACGTTGGTGAGCCTGAGCTTGTGTGCGTCCTGCTTCCATGCGAGAAACGGATCGACTGACAAGTGACGGTGGTCATGGCTCATGTATAAATACAACCCTTGATTAGCTTGGTGGGAGGAGATGAGGGAGGAGTTGTTATCAAGGGGATCAAAGGCAGGTGAGCTTGGGAGGAGTTGATATCAGCCAGATTGGAGGCGATTACATGGGGGAGGAGATTGTTATCTGCCGTTCTCTTCCCTCCTGAACTTACGTTGTACCAACTGCACATAGAAAGGTTGGTTGCCAAGTGATGTTGTCATGTTATGAGCATCAAGATTACAAAATTAAAGTTATTGCAACAGGATAGATAGTGGGGCTTCAGTAGAGTCAAGATATCAGTCATTTGTCCATGTTGGCTGGTGCGCACAAATAAAAAAAACGACATATCTCGCAGGTCGGATAAAAGAGGGACTCCGATCCTGGCTGCTCCTGTTATCAATAGTTACACTATGTTGATGGGCTCTTTGCTTGTCTCATGCTTATCAAAAGCTGGGTGACTGGAAGTATTTGTCCCCGTATAAAAGGCGCTGCTGTATCCGCCAGAGTGGGATGCTCACGGCATATTTAGCACCACATCACGGTGTGTTCATCACTGGTGACGAGTGTTGCAGCGCAACCAGCAGCTTGCGGTGTGCGACTGACTGTGTCAGGATTGAGGCCACACTCGTGCATTGACGTGCAGCATGCGTCCCCACTCATCCACAGTGAAGCATGCACGCTTCACCGTGGATGTGTGAGTGGCTTCAGGAAGTAAATTCCTGTCCCAGCTGTCTATAACAGCGTCATCTCGTCCAGGGTGGCTTACCATGGTAATTGCAAGAATAATTCTGCTTATGGTTCTAGATTCCAGGTTGAGCTACCTACGCTCTTGGCGGCACTGTGAGCTCTCAAGGCAGCGTGAGAGAGCTGCTTGAGATGTGGGCTTCTCAATGTTCTCAGCACTATGCTGCATCATCTACTGTGCGGGCTATCACAAGGCTCTCAAGGCAGCGTGAGAGAGCTGCTTGAGATGTGGGCTTCTCAATGTCTTCTCTGCACCTATGCTGCATCATCTACTGAGCTGCCTAGCCTTGCTGCTAAACTCTGCTAAATCAATTCTGCCAACCTCTGGCGTCTGGCTCTATTGGGCCGATCTAGACTTGCAACAGATGGCATTTCGTGCTAAATCTATTAGGCTATGGATGGAGAGGGATATCGTTGTTAGTTAATATTATTCAATCTGCGTCAAGCTCTGCAAGCTATAATTTAAGCTTGTAAAAAATATATATATATATATAAAATGCATGTTGCTATACGGTAAATGGCAACATGAACCCAAAACGGGTTAAACTGGTCATAGGATGGCTGGGCTAATCCAGAATTGCAATAACATTGTGTTTGTCTCTCCATCTGTAGGCCTAAACTTGAACTGGTTCACTGCAAAGCTGCGAGAGATCGGCTCAAGCTGCAGGCTTTCTCCAACCTCCGTATTGGTGCAGCTACATCTACAGCCCTGCTTGTCCTATGCTTTTCTTAAATCTCTGGGGCGATGGTCCTCAGGAGCTTACGTAGATATTGGTTAATAAGGATGACATCCTGCAGGCTAAAAGCTCATGAGTATGAGTGCTCACGCTGTTTTATCGCTAATTCAATAAATGCTGCTTGCACTGTTGACGCTTTAATTACAACTCGGGTGGATTGCTGGGGATTTAGTTTAGTGGTGATGTCATGGTGCTAAAATGTTGTTTTTTCTATGGCTATGTAGTCAGGCTAATCATATCAAGCTCAGTCTATTAGTAATTGCTACTATTGCTAGGTATCGTTGGGTACTGATTCAGATGTTAAGTAAAGATAGCACGTCTTTACACACATAGTCAGTACACTTTATTTATTATGGATGATAAACAATAGTTATCATTCATCATAGGATGACCTCATTTATATATATGTATATATATAGCAGATTTCTTTGAAAAATAAATACATTTAAGGCAGGTACACATTGCAGGACCTTAAAGTGCTCGGGGGGTTATCTGATCGTTAAGCATTACACACTGCAGGAGTTTATTTCTTGAAATCGGCTGTCATAATATCGTTGTGGTCTTCACAACAGGATTGATCCCCGACAAGGGCTGACACACTGTAGGATAGTTCACTAGGATGCTATCTCCAGAGTCAGACCCAATACATACATTTGAGTTTATTCCAATTCATTTTAATCGATGTATCCCGTGATATGCCTCTCTCCCTCTCCCCCCTCTCTCGCTCTTTCTCTCTCTCTTTCTCTCTCTCTCGCACGTCAAGTGCAGAAGCGGTCAGTGACAGCGTTGCCATGTCCGCTTATTATAAGCGACTTTGGGCTTGTTTTTCTGTAGAGTTGCTTGTAAATATTGGTTGTTGCGGGGTGCATTTTTTGGGCTTATTTGTATAGTTGCTTATTTGGCCTTGTTTCCTAATGTTGTTTAAACCAGTGGTTTAAACAACACATAATATGTATTTGTCCGCAGACCCCCCTTCTGTAAATATGTTGTGCCATCATAGACCCCCATACAAGATTTGTGTGGATTTGGAAAATATTCCACAATTTTCTCAAGATTTTTCTTTGAAAATAGCTGCGACGCGTTGTGAGCTTGTAGATCGGCTATTTTCAAATATCCAATGTATTTGTAAATAGGTTTAAAGTGCTCAAGTGGCCTTTTCTTGGGCTTGTTTTCATAGACCTGGTTGCTTATTTCTCTCGCAACATCTGGCAACGCTGTTCTGACACAACGTGCACATGCTGCACACTCACACACACACACACACACACACACACAGAGCTCGCTCTCGCTCTCACTCTCTGTCTGTCTCTCTCTCTCTGTACAATTCCTCTAAAATAAACAGCCCACCAGGCTCGCTCACTCTCTCATTTTGTTTTATAATGTTAACTTAATACAGGACTGGACGGTAATATTGCGGTAGGGACTGTTTGTTGTGGTCAGATCCAGCGACGCTCCCCTAGCCACGGTGGCTGTAATGTGCTCTCATTGGCTGTAGTGTGCATCTCCTCGCAAGGTGGTCGCAGCCCCGTTCATAGTGTATGATATTGTCTGCTGTCCTGTCCCAGACAGAGCTGAATATCTAACATGGTAGTTATCTGAAAACGGTCGGAAAGCCGTCGCAGAGCGGATAATCGCGGCCATATCGTCTCGCGGAGCCTTTCACACACAGCGAGCATTATCTCGCAGATCAAAGGCCGATCTGCGTCAGATCGGGAGGTTTTGTCGGCGAGCGCCAAAAAATGTCGGCGACAGCAATATCGGACCCAATCTCCTGCAGTCTGTACGGGCCCTTAGAATGTCCTTTTCGAATCCTACTCATGGTGCGGCACAGCAGTGGACACCGTAGTGTTAGGATACCGTTTAGGACTCCTGGGTTCAGGAATCAACAGGTACCTGGATTCATCAGGCTTGTTGAACACATGGTTGCATGCTGCATTTGTTTAGTTAAACTTAAAAAAAGGAAATGTTGAGGAACACTATCATGTTAGTAAAAAACAAATTCATGGAGCTCCACCATTCTCACAGATGGTTGGTCTGGCGTCAGGCTCTGTGCTCCCAAGCGGTTTTGGGGGTTCTTGCTGTTTTGGGGGTTTAATTCATTCCCTGTAAATGCTAATTGGCATGTAACATTCATTAAAATGTTATCCTTACAGGGAATGAATGGATTCAGAGGCCTGACGCCAAACTATGCTTCCTCTTGTTTTTTATACCATGCTCAAGCTTGCTAAATATATATTGCTAATAAATATATATTCTAATCCAATCTAAGAGTTGTCTGACTGAAATGAGGCGCAGTTTACAGAGCTAGTTCAGGCCAGGCAACTTAAGGGATTGGGGCAACCGATCAGGTGACTAGTCACATGCACTTTTCCTCCTGATCGGGTGGTTATAGGTACTGCGCTGTTACCTGCTCACTCTGGCTTCCCTGTCTTGCTGAGCTGACGTGTGTCGCTACTGCTGCTGCTGCTGCTGTTGCTGAGATCCTGCTACCGCTGCTTACCTGCTGCTGCCCATGAAGTCATCCCACCCGCCTCCCCGGCATCCACCCGTAGGCTCTGTTTCTAGATCCCCTTGGGGGTTTAATTCATTCCCTGTAAATGCTAATTGGCATGTAACATTCATTAAAATGTTATCCTTACAGGGAATGAATGGATTCAGAGGCCTGACGCCAAACTATGCTTCCTCTTGTTTTTTATACCATGCTCAAGCTTGCTAAATATATATTGCTAATAAATATATAATCTAATCCAATCTAAGAGTTGTCTGACTGAACTACAGTCGTTTTCAGTGAGTCTGGAAAAACGCCTGATTGTAGAGAGCTGTTTAAAATTTTTAGGATATCTCCAATCACACTGGCCCTCATTTATCAACGCGGTGCACCCCAAATAATGGGCGTACGGCGAGATCACCGCACCTTTCGGCATTTATCAATATATCCTGACGTGGGCTTCATCCTACCGTACGCTGAAATCTCACGTCTGATGGGGACCAGTTGTTGAAGTTGGCTGCGCCCGTTTTTCCATCCTAGACCTGCGTAGCAGCATTGTCTGACTGTCTGACAGGCATCTGGACACATATATCCACTCCAAAATGTATATCTACACTATAAAATAATCCCTGTGAAAATATAACATTTTATAAAGTAATTTAAACAAACTGCTTTAACAGTCATTCAGATAAGATTGCAGATCTGGCTGCATTGAAAATAGCAGATCTACAAGCTCACAAGCGTCGCATCGCGATGCATTGTGAGCTTGTAGATCTGCTATTTTCAAAATATACGAGCGCTTTTGCGTCGGGCATTGCGTCGGGCATCTTTTCATGGACAGTGAGGTGTACAAACTTACAGTAGCTTGTCTTATGGTATGGAGTTATGTCATAGAGAGTTATATAGGCTACAACCTGGCTGGGTTAAGGATATAAACCTGACGCTCCAATCTCTTATAACGTGGGTGGCGGCACGGTATCACTGCAGTCTGCAGACCGCCCGAGTCTCATGGGGAATATAGCCTACATGACTGCTTTAGTGTAACTCGAACGTGCACTGCTCGGTATGGGGTAAATAAATATACCAACGTATTCAATTCATGGCGATGTGATTGGTATCATATGTCATTCATGTAAGCTACAAGCCTACGTGACTGACAAAGATTGTACCGTAACGGATTATGAAAGACACAGTTGGGCGCACGTGTGTGTGTGTGTGAGAGAGAGAGAGAGAGAGAGGCGTGTGCATGTGTGTGCGTGTGTGTGTATGTGAGTGTGAGTGTGAGTGTGAGAGAGAGAGAGAGAGAGAGAGAGAGAGAGAGAGAGAGAGAGAGAGAGAGAGAGAGAGAGGCGTGTGCATGTGTGCGTGAGTGCGTGTGTGTGTGTGTGTGACTTGACAGGCAGCGAGGCTTTCTTCTTTCTTTGGTCGTATTCTGGTTCTTCATGTCGTAAAATCGGGGTGTTTCGAGAATATTTAAGGGCGTGTTATTTAAATGACGCTCGTTTTCAGACGTGAGATTTATCAAGGCTGGGACCAAATGTACGCTCGGATCGGCTGTTGTAGCTTCCCTCCGGTTGACAGATACGATCACAAGGTGTTCTTTTCTTTTTACAGCCATTTATTACTAAATGCCGTGAGAACTGAATAAATAAACATAAATACAGCATACATTAATTTGGTATCACATTTCTCAAACATAACAAAACATACAAACAAATACACTGGCAACAATGATTACCTCATTGGCCGCATCAAAAATATATGGGGGAAACAATCTTGAGGTCTTCTTTTTATCTTAAACTTAAACAGCTCTTCTTTAACATAAATCTCTTCTTTAAACTCTTTAACTTATAATCTCTTCTTTAAACAGCATCACACACAACAACACATCGACATCCTCTGTTTGTTGCATGTTGCATGCTCTAGTGCTCAGAGCAGAATGAATGCCTCAGCCCCTGCTCTAGTAATTAACCACATCTAAACCACCCTTGCTGATTGCTTGATTGACTGATCTAATTCAGCTGCCAGGTCAGTGTGACCCTAGACATCAGAGCAACTCAAGTACACAGCACCAGCAAAGAGAACAATCCAAAACATGAATTGACCAAACAAAAAACATTATGAACTTCTTAACTTATATACTTATTTATAATAATATGAACTTTAATCATGATGGCAGCTACACTCCCACCAAAATCACTTGAGATTTATTTAATTAACCTTTACATTTTTTAATAATCACTTTTTAATTAGCATGCCATTGAATGTGTTATGAGCCCTAGTGTATGAAATGCAGATTCATCTAGTGCTGAACTTCCAATCAGCAATTGTAGCTTCCTCACACAATCATCTTCACCAGGGAACACATCTGTGACCTTGGCCAGTTTCCACTCATTTCGTGGTGCAGTGTCGTCTTTCACAATCACTACGTCGTTGATCTTTGCATTTCTGCGGGTCTTGTGCCATTTTTGCCTCTGTTGCAGGTTCAGCAGGTACTTTTCCTTCCATCTAGACCAAAACCCATTGGCTAGGAACTGCACTCTCTACCATCTCTTATTCAGATAGAGGTCATCTTTGCAGATCTGTCCAGGAGGCGGTAGACTAACTGTCTTATGAACTTCTGGGTCTTCAACTGCTATGTCTCCCACCTTAACATCTCAGCTGGGAAGCTTGTCACACCAGAGAAAATCTGGACCAGTAAACCAGTTGGAAGCAATGAGGTCCTTTGCTTTGAGGCCCCTTGACACGTGGTCCTGCGGGACTCTTTCAAATCTCTTTTTCAGACCCTTGAGACGGTGATTTGCACACACTCTATTGTCTGGTAGACTCGGTCTGTCTTCCTTAAATGGCAACGGCATTTCACAGTGACCATCTACCTTGATCTTGATTCTATTCTCCATTGTCGTTATGAAGCGTAGATCCTCTTAGGAGAAATGAGCATCCTCTGCCGTTCTCTCATTGAAGTCTGATTCAAGCACCCTTATCACATCTGGTGGAGTGACTACTTCTTTAACTTGTGTTCGGCAGTTGTATCGGACTTCACTTGTTAGATTAGAAGGCGAGTGAATGCTTGGTGTCACTTCTTTGACAACAATCCTGTGGCTGCTTCCAATCACATCACCATAGTCAACACAGGGATTATACTCCAGCCAAGGTCTGTTCTTTGGGCAAATGGATCATTGTCTTTGCCTGACACCACTTCTCTGGGTAGCAGGGCCTGAGAACAATTATAGCCAATAAGCAGACCAATGTCACAGTCGATTAAAGGTGCAATCTCTTCAGCAAGGTACTCTAGGTGAGACCATGCTCTTGCTGTCTTGGGTGTAGGAATATGACTTAGATTGGCAGGAATGAACTCTCTTGTATAGGTGACTGGAAGAAGAATTTTCTTAGACGAATAAAACCCTCTGACCTGCAGCCCAGTTAACTTCTGACTTGGAATGATTGTACTCTTGGATGACAATGTGGACAGTTTTAGCTGCACTGGCACCTTCTGTGTGTCCAGAGTGTCAGCTTTCTCTTGCAAGATGAAGGTGGTATCACTTTGGTTGTCCAGAAGTGCATACACAAGCACTCTGGTCTACTTGTAGTGGATAACCATACTGGAACAACTGTGGATGTGCAAGTGCTGCTCATGTCCTGCACTACTCGAAAAGATGATGCTGATGCTTCACTTGATGTTTCATTGGTCTGTTTAGACTCCGCCTTGTCCTTTGACCTTTCTTTGTCCTTTGAGTGCTCACTCTCTTTTCGTTTGTCATCCTTCTGTTCTTTCTTTCCGTCATCCTTCTGTACTTTCTTTCCGTCGTCCTTGGCACAGTCTTCATGTAAACAGGTAGGATGCTTCCTGTTACATGTGTCACAGACACTCTTGTTTTCACAGTTCTTTGAATGGTGACCTGATTTCAAACATCCAAAAAATAATCTGTTGGTCTGCACAAACTTGACTCGTTCTGCAACTGATTTGGCCATGAACTTTCGACATGTGTGAATGCCATGGTCCGAAATCTCACAAAAGACACACCCTTTAACATCTGGTTTCTCTTCAGATGAGCTTGCCAGTACCTTTGCACCAACACTTTGTGTCTTTGATGGTGCCTTCACCTTCTCACCATCACTTGACTTCAGAGCATGAAGAGAGGTCATTGGATTACAAGCTATCTTGGCTTCTTTTGTGATAAACTTAACAAATTGTTTGAAGCTAGGAAATTCCTGGCTCTCTTCTAGAGTCTCAATGACCCTTCTGTTCCAACTGGCTGTTAGCCAATCAGGAAGCTTGGCAAGTATTCTCTGATTTTCGGCACAGTCATTTAGGACTTCTAGGCCTTTAATCTGTGACATCGCTGATTGACAGCCTTGCAGGAAGTCTGCGAACTCTCTCAGTTCAATACTGTCTCTGGGTCCTATCTTCGGCCATGAGGTAAGTTTATCCCTGAAGGCCTTAGCTATCACGAATGAGCTTCCATATCTTTCTTCAAGTATGTCCCATGCTGAATGATAGGCTGCTTCAGTGCCTAACAGGAAATAACCATCTATGGCTTTCTTTGCAGGTCCGCCAACATACTTGCGAAGATAGTAGACTTTTTCATTTACTGGAATGTTCTTTCTGCCTATCAACGTTTGAAATGACATTTTCCAGTCTTTGTACCTTAGTGGGTCTCCACTGAAAACTGAAGGCTCTGGTACAGGTAATCGGCTTGCATTGATGGACTCTGCAATTGCTCTGGCGATTGCTGTAGCACTATCCTCTTGCTGAGCATCAGCTGCAGGTTGCCCCATGACTGCTTGTGTCATCTGCTGAGCATTAGTAGCAGGCTGGCTCCTTGTGGTAGCTTGGGTCATCGTAGGCAGTTGTGCATGCGAGATATGTTGTGGTTTTGCCACTCGTTGCACTGGAAGACTTCTTGACTTGACTTCTTGAACACAAGGTGTTCTTTTCTTTTTACAGCCATTTATTACTAAATGCCGTGAGAACTGAATAAATAAACATAAATACAGCATACATTAATTTGGTATCACATTTCTCAAACATAACAAAACATACAAACAAATACACTGGCAACAATGATTACCTCATTGGCCGCATCAAAAATATATGGGGGAAACAATCTTGAGGTCTTCTTTTTATCTTAAACAGCTCTTCTTTAACAGCTTCTTTAACATAAATCTCTTCTTTAAACTCTTTAACTTATAATCTCTTCTTTAAACAGCATCACACACAACACATCGACATCCTCTGTTTGTTGCATGTTGCATGCTCTAGTGCTCAGAGCAGAATGAATGCCTCAGCCCCTGCTCTAGTAATTAACCACATCTAAACCACCCTTGCTGATTGCTTGATTGACTGATCTAATTCAGCTGCCAGGTCAGTGTGACCCTAGACATCAAAGCAACTCAAGTACACAGCACCAGCAAAGAGAACAATCCAAAACATGAATTGACCAAACAAAAAACATTATGAACTTCTTAACTTATATACTTATTTATAATAATATGAACTTTAATCATGATGGCAGCTACAGCTGTGTAGGATTCGTTGATAAATGTGACTTCGACGTTGGTGTACGGCCGAATATATGGAAAAATATACGCCGGTTTATACGCTCCGTTGATAAATGAGGGCCACTGTCTAAAACTTCTTTGAGATAGAGGTTGGGGATTGCATCCAGTGAACAAGAGGATGATGTCATCTGTGATATGGTTTTGAGGAGTACGAGAGTTTGTGCTAGCAGCAACATTCATAATACCAGCTCAAATGTTAAAAATGATTAAAAAAAAGATGCAAACGCTTTACACTTAGCTTTAGAAGTAGTGGGATACCTTTGCAAAATTAACGATACGAAGCTGATAATAACGCCAAATTTTGCATGAGGCTTCTTTAGGACCTACTGATGGATTCTAGCCTTCGGTACCAAACTTTATTTTGAATATTTTCCATACAATTAGGCTTATCAATAATCATAAAAAAAACAGGCCGATTCACCTTTTGGCCTATAACTCTTGAACCGTAGGTCATAGCATCAAAAAAAAAATGGCGGAAAATCTTGAAATCGGAAAAGGGGCGGGACCTATTTAAGAAGTTGCGTCATGAGCCAAGGAGTACTGGGACAAAAGATTGTTGGTGCTATAACCTACGGTTCAAGAAAATATAGGCCAAAAAGTTAATCGCCCTGTTTTTTATGGATATTGATATGGCTAATTGTATGGAAAATATTCAAAATAAAGTTTGGTACCCAAGGCTAGAATCCATCAGTAGGTCCTAAAGAAGCCTCATGCAAAATTTGGCGCTATTATCAGCTTCGTATCGTTAATGTTAAAAAATAGGGTTAAGGTACTGGACTAAAGCAGGTAGCGACTCCTTAGTAGTAGGAGTAGTAGGACGGGGGGGGGTTAAAAGGCGTTTAATGGTAAAGAATAAGACTGGCATTTTTCTTGTTATCATTAATAATGCCTGAGAAATATGCCTGCCTTGCCAAACGCAAGGCTTTGTTATAGGCAGCTGTTGACTTTTTAAAAATCTCTAGGTGGATAGTGAGTTTGTTTCTTCTCCAAACTTGCTCAGCTCTACGACATTCTTTCTTGAGTGAGCGTGTAGCACCCGTATCACCGAGGTTAACCACTGGACTAGTTCTAGGTTTGTGGGTGGGGGCAATAAAATACTAGACCAGAGACCACTTACTTTAATTGCAAAAGCCGGCAAACTTTACTTATAGTTAGGCTTAGACATACAATACATACAACACACAATGACAATGAATTTTAAACCCAGTAAATAAAATTAAAATATCCTGCAGGTATCTCTAAGGTAAGTTAGCTCACTTTCCCTAGATTTCTATTTTAAAACTAAGTTTAGTTATTTTAGTTTCCTATTTTAGGTCAACTATTTTATTCAACTATGTCTTGAGTTACACTGGTAAAAGAACATTCAGAATTGAATCATCACATTTCACAAGTAGAGGTACCAGTTTACAAAAATCGAATTAAATTAACACTTGTAACCTCAATCACAACTTCGAATATTATGAAAATAAAATATATATGTTATATTTCAATGCAGTTAATTCAGTTCAAAAACGTGTTTCTGCATCAACCAAAATATATGACACTGTAACTCAGTCCTTTTCCAGTTCAGTTTGTGTCTTCAATCAAAAGGGTTATGGCACGTTGACTCTTGTCTTTTTTCAGTTCAAGTTGTGTCTAATCCAATGATTTGAATGTCAAATTGCACAAAATCCCACAAATCCTGAAGGCAGCATTCAATTGGCAGGAAACTTCACACTCCCAGTAGGCAAAGGAAAAAACACCACCACATGTGGCGCTATTGTAGATCATTTCACGTGTTGGCCTCTAGTTCTTGAACTGTAGGTCATACCATGAAAATGTTTTGTTTTGTCTTTCCTCTGGATTCCTTGGATCATGACACAACTCCCCATATAGGCCATGCCAATTTGTGCCTGACTAGTGTTTTCATTTTGCGTTTGTAGTATCATGTATCGGTAAGATGTTTCAAATTCCATTCCGATTGGCTATGATTGTCTTTCAAAGTTTGCGGGAAGGGTCTTTTTACTACAACTGTTACAACTGTCACTGTTTGCTGTTTGCTGAACCACATTTGCTGCACAAATGGTCTTGTGAGTTATGTGACAATGACCGTCAAACAGGGTTTTGATATCCCGTACAGTTTGCCTGTAATTGGCTTAAATTATTTGTTGCCGGGACTGACAAACTTCTGGGTAGGCCACCCAGCTGGTGAAGACGTGGGCTCAGAGAATCACCAGTTTCTATTTTACAGTTGGCCTATGTTTGATCTCTCTAACATTGTCTACTATATTTACATATCTTGCTGTTTCAGCCAATCACCTCTGTCTTGTTACAGGTAAGCCAAGCATCACCCTCATCACCTTCCCATCCATAAACGGGGTTTCTGAGGACAAGCAGCAGTGGCTGCAGCAGGGGCTGAACTTCACCATTGGCTGCTCCATCCAGACACAGTACCCAGGAGGCTTCTTTCACCTCACCTTCACTGGATCCAACAAAGCACACAACCACACCCAGCTAGCTGTCAATCACTCTGCCAACTTCATGTTTCCTGCAGCAGACCACACCCACCAAGGGAACTACTGCTGTGTTTATCACATCGATGTTTTTAACTCCTCTGAGAGCAAGTTCCTCTCTCTCACTGTCACAGGTAACCTGAATGAAACTTTTCAAGTCACAACATGAAAAAAACGTGAATGTGTCACGAAAACATGTGGGTCATGACCTCTGTGTCCTAAATGGTAGCTCCACCCTTGGAGTTGAAATAACAGCAGACAGGATAAATAAAGGGCATAATCTCATGTATTTCAACAGATAAACAAATCTGCTGTACTGCTAGAGAAGATCCATGCACTCAAACACTGTTTGAGTGCATGGATCTTGTTACACTCAAACTCATCAGTTTTCACTGCTTCTTCTATTGTGTCTGTACAGAGCCTGATGATGTCAGATTGGTGGGAGGAACCCGTCACTGTGCTGGTATACTGGAGATGAAACTCATAGGAGAGTGGAGACTATTGGATGGTCAGTCTAGCTGGAACCTGAAGTCATCATCTGTGGTGTGTAGAATGCTGGACTGTGGCCCAGCTGTTTCAACAACATGGAGCTCTGGTTCTACACGTCAACCTGCACGGTGGATTAGGTCTTCCTGTGTTGGATCTGAGTCCTCACTGATGGAGTGTGGAGCAATTAAGTCTCGTAGTTCCCGGGACAGACTGGATGTGATCTGTTCAGGTAACAAATAATGACTTCAAATATAACAGCAACTATATAGTATCTTGTTCCAGCCATCCATTTGATAATGTCACTATTTAACAATTTTTTTAAATGTGTTTAAGGGATTGTTGGCAACATTAAGCCTAAATTTGAAAAATATCTATATATATATATATATATTTTGCATTTTTCCCCCTCTATCAGCCACTATATAATGATGCTGGGGTGTTTTCCTGCATTGAAACACAGTCCTCTTTCTGAAATCCGTATTTCCCTACTGTTTATGTTTGTGTCGGGCCGTAAATTAACGCACGCATGTGCGCATCCGTGTCCGTGTGAACTTTTTACTTTCGGTTTTAAAACGCTCTCAAACTTCGTTTTTGAGGCACATAATTTACTTTTCAAAAAGCGTTTGGATAGAATTTAGTTGTTTAACTTCATATATGTGGTCAATTTGTCATGAAAGAGCCTATTTAAAAATAAAAATTCAGAGAACCGGCAGGGGCGGGCAGTTCCGCGAATTGTATCCGAATAAAGTAACCTATATTCGGCATGGCCCGTTTAGAAGTCCCCTTAACTCTATGGAAGTCCTCCCTGCGTCACCCCCTGGTGGTCGGGGAAACGAACTGCTGGAGTTTTTTTCTTTGTTTATCTCTGAATCGCCTACAATCCCTTTAACCACATTAAATCGCACATCCCAATTTTGGCAAAATATTATATTGTCACGGTTCGAGTCAGGACGGAATGTAGGACCCAAGTGCAGGAGAGAGACGGAGGCTGAAGTGAACGGTTCAAAGTATTTATTAACCAAAGACAGGAAAACAAACAAGGAACTGAACTCAAGATCTAACTACACGCAACAAGAGATAATGAACAAGCAAGGACATGGTGCAAACACAGGGCTTAAATAGACAGGGAAATAATAAGACACAAGTGAACTCAACAGACAATCAACACTGGGATAGGCTGAGGGACTAAGAGGACATAGGAGGAGAACATGACTAATCAACAGGGAGGAGAGACAAGACAGGTAACAGTAACAAGCACAACAGGAAACAAGACTACAAAATAAAGGTACAGTACAGCATGGCAAAAACAGAGCAACAGAACACAACAGGAAAGATAAAACATAAATCCTAATAAGTCCATGACCTTATAAGGCCTGAGGAGCGGACCGTGACATTATATAAAATAATCTAATTTATATAATTATTTTTCATTTAAAGAATGCAAGCAAAGCAGTAGATCTACAATCTCACAAGGTGCAGTGATGTCATGCGTTGTGAGCTTGTAGATCTCCTATTTTCGCTATATGTCATATAAATAAGTATGATTAAGTTAATGTCCCTATCTCAAGTTTTTTGTTCAGTGTGTGCGTGCGTGCGTGCGTGCGTGCGTGCGTGTGTGCCTATGTGCTTTTTTGTGTGTGGTGTTTTTGTTCCATTCTTTTTGAAGCAGTGCAAGCGGCTTCTTCAAGTGACTTTGCATGTTGGAATGTCCGTCTGTATGAGTACAGCATAAACAGTTGCATCTGACTGACACACAAAACTGCAGCTAATTACACTGATTAAACACAAAAAGGGCTTAAGGGGCTTACATTGAGATCACTCAATGTAATACCAGTACACACTCAAATAAGAGTAGTACCGTCTGAATACCAGCACACACTCAAGTGGAATACTACCGTCTGAATAACAGCACACACTCAAATAGAGTAGTATTGTTACCCATCAAAGGCACCGCTTACTTCACAATGGGTGGGATTTTTTTATTATTTATTTATGTATTATTTATATGATTTCATTTCTTTACTTAATTTTTTTAATTTTTTTCTGTTGTCGCTGTAAAGAACCTGGTGATGTCAGGCTGGAGGGAGGAACCAATCACTGTACTGGTAGACTGGAGATGAAACACCAGGGAGAGTGGAGACCAGTGCATCCTTATGACTGGAACCACGGGTCATCATCTCTAGTGTGTAGACAGCTGGACTGTGGCTCTGCTGTTTCAACAGAATGGAGTTCTGGTTCTAAACGTCAACCTGTATGGGAGATTGGAGCTTCATGTGTTGGATCTGAATCTTCACTGAGGGAGTGTGGAACAGTTAAGTCTGGTAATTCCTGGGACAGACTGGTGCTGATCTGCTCAGGTAACAAACAATTACTTCAACAATGACAGTAATGTATAGTGTCTGTATGTCTGTCTATTTATTGACAGATTGTCAATGTTACACATTTTGTGTGCTTAGGGTCAGCAAAAGGTGTTTGATGGTTCCAACGTCACCATCAGCTGCTCCATCCAGCTGCAGTTCCCATGAGGCTCCTTACACCTCACCTTCACTGGATCCAACCACACCCAGACAGCTTTCAATCACTCTGCCAGCTTCCTGTTTCCTGCAGTAGACCACGCCTACCAAGAGAACTACAGCTGTTTTTATCAATGTTTTTAATCATAATTGTTCCTCTGAGAGTGAGTTCCTCTCTCTCACTTTCACAGGTAACCTGAATGAGTCACAACATGAAACTCTGTCAAACAGGCAAACATGAATGAGTGACATGAATTCAGAAATCTTTGAATGAAGCTTATTTTTATTGAGAATAGAGCTTTTAGGATTTATTTTTGATTTTCTTATCCTGACATAATTATCTTATTGATGAATTGAGTGCCATGGACCACAATGGTAGCAAGCCCCTGGGGCTTTTTGTGTTATTTTTTTCATAATAGCATTACGTTTTGACTGTACTACCTGTACTGTTAACGACCCTGTTAATAAAGTATTCAATCAATCAGTAAATCAGAATTAAAGAATACATGTTTACTTTAATACAATTGAAAAGAACGAGTCTGATGAAGGGCAAAACACTTTCTTTCTTTAGTGTGTAAGCGTGTTTTCATTGTGTTTACTGTAATACTGTTGTCATTAGTTACCATGAACAGAAGCAAATCAAGTTTCCAACGAGTATCTGATGAAAGCTTCTAACTGATCAAATATTCTACTCCTACTCCATTGGTTCTCAACCTTTTCAGGCCGCGACCCCCCCCCCCCAAATAATCATATGTGAACTGGGGACCCCCCACCCTGACAAGCATGTGGAATTGTAGGAGTTGAGGCATTGCATTTTGTTAAGACTCAATTCCACAGAAATTAGCAGATCTACCGAAAATAGCATATCTACAAGCTCACAACGCCTCGCATTGTGAGCTTGTAGATCTGCTATTTTCACAATGTTTGCCACTTTCTTATATTATTTGACAATTTGGACAATGTCTGACCAGTTTTTATTGTATAGTTTGTTGATTACTTTTGATGCAGTAATGGTTTCTTTTCTTTTCTTTTTCTGTTTAAAAAGGTCTTAGAAGTCACTACATGTTCACTTTACTGTCATCTGGGGACGCCCCAAAATCATATGGGGATCCCCCTGGGGGTCCCGACCCACAGGTTGAGAACCCTTGCTCTTCTCTGCTGTATTCTGCTAACTAGTTGTTCTGTGTTGGATGCATTTGATAATTAAAAACGAGTAAGGTGCACAATATAATCGGTCATATATTGGAATCGGATGATTTTGTTTTAATTGGTATCAGACCGCATTCCGAATAATAGCTCTGATTATGATGACGCATTAATAATGTGATCGTTGAATGGCTTTGTGCTTGCAAGGCAGGCAGTCTCTGTCCCTTTAAGTGAAGCAGCTATTCCCTACCTAACCCTTTACATCCCCGCCGCTGTCTAGCATCGGTCCCAGCCTCACTCATCTGCGAAGAGAAGAGCCTGGTCACGACCTAAAGCAGCGAGTGTCTAGGAAGTCCTGAGTGGACAGGATTTCCGTCGTACGTGTTTCCCCCGGAAACTATAGTTTTGTGACCAATCACAACACTTGTTTCATTCACGGAGAACGTTAACAGATTTGTAAAGCATCAACGTCATTTCCTTGGGCGGTACTTCCGCCAAATTCAACCATTTCCGGTTGTCACTTCCTAGACAACCAACAGCCCAGGTCTTGCCCAGGGTGGCCGCTGTCAGAGAAAGCTGCCTTGCCCAGCTCTGTATGAGAATGAGGAACCTTGAGCATTAAAGAATCACTGGAGCGGGTCTGATAAGTGCTATTATTCTGCTCCAGCAAGGACCAAATATTATTCTGCTCCAGCAAGGACCAAATATAAGCAGGGAGCATTCCAGCAATGGCTTTAAATAAAAACAGGTACCAGTGTTTATCCCGCCTCTCAGTCAGAGAGGATTAACCTGAGTTCTGATAAAGGGCACAGTGGTGGGTACTTATCACCAGTAAACCACCTTAAGGCAGAGTGGTAGACAGTGTTGAGGCGGTGTAAAAGTGATCAGCAGCAATCCTGTGTTGTTACAAACAAACTGACACGTGATCATTGAAACATATGTCTAATACATACATATAGCGGCCCTCACCTTCACTTAATGCGGCCCGCAGGTTAATATCGGAATAATGATATACTATTAATTTCAGCTGTTACAATTCCAAACACGTAAACATGACCCACTTTAATTACTTCAGTCTATATTAGTAGCTGACTAGTATTAAAGTTCTATTGTCTTTGTTATGTCCAATGTATTTGTATTTTAGTTCATAAAGTTAACATTTTCTAAATGCATTTGAACTTAAATAAAAAAATTACTTTTCAGGATTCCGATAAAAAAAATAGCCCCAAAAAATGTCAGAATCCAATTCAAAAATAAAAAATCACACCCAAGTGGGCGGTGTCTTGCTAGCTAATCACAATACTGAATGGAGTCAACCAATCATGTACAAAAAATAAATACATTTATTGTGTGATCAGTGTGATTCACTTTAAAAAAAACATAAATGTGTTTTTTTTAAGTGCATAGTCAGGGGTGCACATAACTTTTTAGGTCTAGTACTCATAAGAGCACCTGGAGATGTGACTTGGTGCGCACAAAATAAATGGTCCCGTGCCATTTCGTCGGGGGTGGGGGGAATTCAGCACGGTGCCCACCGGACAGTTTTGTCAACGGGGGGGGGGGGGGGGGGTGCTGCACGAGAGAAAAGGAGGCTCTGCTTCCAAATTCCGCCCATTTTCGCCGTTTCTTTTTCTCTCACGCCGTTTGGTGAAGCCCCCAAGGTTGGTGCCCTGTGCTGCGCTGTTTTTATCAGTCAGATTGGGACGTTCACGGCATATTTTTGCACCATTACGGTGCGTTCATCATCGGTGACGAGTGCCTCTAACAGCCGCTGCTGGCTGCGTGCAATGCGAGGCGAGGCAATGCGAGGCGATGCGAGACACGAGTGGCTTCAGGAAGTAAATTCCTAGCCTCGATCTCCAGGCTTTTATTTTTTAGTTTTGCTAAAAAATAAAAGCTTGGAAATTCCTGTCCCAGCTGTTGGTACGCAAAAGCGCCTCGCGTCGTCTGATGTGCCACGCTTTATTTATTTTGGGTGCGCATGCGCACCTGCGCACCAGTTATGTGCACCCCTGTGCATAGTCCTATTTATAGGGCTATGCACATGTGTCATGTTTCACTAGCCAATCACAGTCCTGAATAGACTGTGATTGGCCAATCACGGTGCAGGGTTAGGGGGGGTACACTGGTGGCCAATCACAGCGCAGGATTGGGGGTGCAAATATCCAAACCTCACATATAGGGGCGGTTTCACCGCCCAAAAATAAGCTGATGTGGGGGTGGGCTGAACAAACCACATCACATTATGAGTTTAGTTATGTTTATTCAGTGGGTCTGCATTATTATAATATGTTAAAACATTATGAGTTTAGTGTGTGACTAAACTATGACTAAAGCCGGACTCACACTACAAAGGGTGATATCGGACCTTCCAACAATCGCCCCCCGATAAAACTTCCCCAGTTTAGATCGGGAGCAATTATCTGGCAATATAAAGATCCAATCTTAACCCCTCTCGAGGACAGCCGGGGCCGTTCCGATCATTTTCAAACATGTTTGATATATAGCTGGATCGCTACTGTCCGAATGGAATGACATGGGAGTCGCACACGGTCGACAGAAAGACAGTCTACCCAGGAGACAGTGAATGAGTGGACTTTTGGCAGCGGTCCCAACAACCTATGGAGCGTTGGACAGCTGAGGCTTGGAGATACGTGGCAAGAACACTGTCTATAAAGTGTCTTCTCAGACATTTCACAATCGCTCCTCACCACTGCAAGTTTAACCTGCTTGCGTGGCTCTGTTCATCCTAATATACAATAGACTCTCTATTGAATAGAGAGTCGCGTGCATGCGTGCCTATCTGTCGGGGTCTCCAAGGCTGTCTGTCGGGGCTGTCTGTCGGGGTCTCCGCCTTGCCTGTGCCTCTGCCTGCAATGTGCCTGTCGTTCATCATACGGGTCCTACCGAGCCGAGTGCAGCCTACTAGCGAAAACGAAGCGGCGGCCATTGAAATGTGTCCATCTCCACCTCAACCCAAGACTGACTAGCCCTTTCGCTCACGCACAAAAAGGTAATCATAGCTTGCCTTTTCTTTCAACGTTGTGTATACATCCAGTGTATGTGCGTGTGTGTTTGTTACTGTGCCTTTGTACTTTCGCGGTTTGTCCGTGCAGTCTTCTACACCGACGTTCGGGATCAGTGTTGCCAGATTGTGCGCGAGAAACAAGCAAGTGTGGTACCGCAGCGAGGCGAGAGAGAGAGGGAGAGAGGCTCACACACATACACACACAGAGGAGGGAGGGGGCGACCACTTACTTTTTTCTCCCTTGCACAGAGTCAGTCGCGATAATGTCCGTGTACTCCATTAATCTCAGAGCTAGACCACACTAGGTCTCCAGGGACCCCCAAGGGGTCCGCGATGTTTCGCGGGGGGTCCGAAGGGGTCCACGATGTTTCTCGGGGGTCTGAAGGTGTCCACGATGTTTCGCGGGGGTCCGAAGACTCCCAGGGGGTTCGCCGACCCCCAGGGTTATTAACCACGTTAATAACAACACTTCTGCATGTGGCCCCATGCCTCTGTGTCGTTTACAGACAGTTGTCAGGTTTAGCGAGAGAAACAAGCAACCAGGTTAATAAAAACAACCCCATAAGCGAGCCCTTCAATCCACGGCGTCGAACTCTAGAGGTTCAGGCCGCGTAGCAGCCTGAATTTCTAGTTGTTTACATTGTAAGAAATATGTATCATACATTAATTACAACTTCAAAAGTGATTGGTTAGGCAATTAATCCCTATTTATAACAACCAGAGCTAGTTCCTTTCCTCTGTAGAAAGCATAAACGTAGGTAGACGAGGCAAACTTGTCCCAGGCACACTGTTAAGTTGACTTTCTTTAAGCCAGTATTACCACCATGGCTAGGCGAAGATTACAAATGTTTTTACATTCACACTTTGCAGTTTTTATCTTTGCCTTCAGTTCACCTCGTCTTCCTAGATATAGGATTTCTACAGAGGAAAGGGACTTAAACCCTGGTTGTTACAGTATGTCGTATCCCTCTCCAAAGAGCACCCGTTTTGAGTGTCATTAACTCTTTAACTGCCAGAGTAATAATAGTGTAATGGTGTGCCCCTGCTGCCAGCGAAAACGAGCGGTTTTACTGTACCTTTGAAAAATCGTGGAATATTCTCTGTGACCTGCGTTCTCACGGAGATCGGCTCAGGTCAAAATAGCCGATCTACAAGCTCACAACGCGTCGCATCGCGACGCGTTGTGAGCTTGTAGATCGGCTATTTTCAAATAGCTTATGTATCAAATAGCCTAGGGCTCAAGTGGTTAATGTATGTTTTATAATATAGTAATTTATATCTGCAAAGTTACTAGAAACTAAAGTTTTCAAACAATTGTAGTTGAGTAAAGTACATTATTTGCCTCTGAGATGTAGTGGAGTAGAAGTAAAAGTATTACAAATTGGAAATATTCTAGTTAAGTCAAAAGTAACTCAAAATTGTACTTAAGTACATGTACTTAGTTGCTTTCCACCACTGTAAATATCATCAGTATTTCATTGATGTGTGTGATAGAATAAAGGCAGTGTGAGTGTGATATGATGAATAGTCAAATATAAACCAGACCACAGAGTGTGTGTGATGGCTGAACGGTGTTGGATGTGTATAAGTCAGCTCTTCCAGTAGGGGGTAGGGTTGTGCAACATTCATTGTAGTATTGTTGGTCTATTCAGTGTTCATTTTGACAGCAAATAGTTTTAGTCATATTTTAGTCATCTGAAAAGTTTTAGTTTTAGTCTCGATTTCGTCGACTAAATACCATAACATTGTAGTCGACTAAATCTACAGTTGATTTTGTCACAAAAATGTATTTTGGCAGGCCTTGATGGCGTCGTATATTGCTGATTTTGCACTTGGTTGCATGCTGAAAATAGCCGATCTACAAGCTCACAACACATCGCAGCGCTTGTAGATCTGCTATTGTCAGAGTGCAACCAGACATAAATGACCAGACATGAAAAGTGACATTTTAGCTTAGTTTTTATTTAGTTTTTGTCAGTGAAAAAAGATAGTCGACGAACATTTTTCGTCATAGTTTAAGTCGACAAAATTAACACTGGTCTATTCAGACCCTGTTTTGTAAAAAAGCTAAAACCCAGCAGTGACCAAGCCTTCACGGCGGCCGCCAGAACAGTACACATCAGAGCTGCCCAGTCCATTGTTATTTTTTTGTATCTTTATTAAAGACTCCTTTTTATCCCTGGCCTTCAGCGACAGCTGAGCCTGGCTAGCCTGATAATGTTTTGTTTGTGTTTACTTCATTGTATGATAATGTCTTGTTTATATGGCATTGTTGTTTTAACCTGTACAGCACTTTGGTTGACCTGGTCATGTTAAATGTGCAATATAAAGTTGAGTTGAGTTGCGTTGCGTTGCGTTGAGTTGAGTTGAGTTGAGTTGAGTTGAGTTGAGTTGAGTTGAGTTGTATCTTCATGTCGCTGGCTTCCACTGGAAATGAATGGTTGTATCTGCCAGTTTGAACCCAGCATCAAGGTCCATTTGGTTCCATTTATACACTCTCAGAGTTACAGATCTGTAAGGGTCCATTTGGTTCCATTTGTACACTCTCAGAGTTACAGACCTGTAACACTTGGACGCGTGGTGGTCCCCGGAGCACACATTGAGAAGATGTTCTATTCAGTCTGTGGTCCATCATTAATTACGTGAAACGAGATGTTGAAAAGTGACAAAACATTTTTGTTGAATGAAATAAATAAAACACTTTACAAAACTAACTGAAACTGCATTGTGTAAACTAACTAAAATCATTGAGAAAATGTCCTTAGTTTTAGTCTTTGTCAATAGCCAATATGTTTCTTTAGAAAGAGTGAAAATAGCTGATCTACAAGCTCACAACGCATCGCGCTGTGAGCTTGTAGATCAGCTATTTTCATTTCTGAGCTTTTTTTAATATCAATAAAAAACTAATAAAAACTAAATTAAAACCTTCAAAGCCTTAAAAAAATGCTAACCTGCTTTAAAAATGAATTAAAGCTAACTGAAATTTTAAACAAGAACATTTCAAAACCATATTAAGCTTAATTCCCACAGCAGCAAAAAGTCTTATAAATGAGCCGACTTTAACTCCATGCCTGGTTTGTGCGTTGTGGTGGGGCTGGATGTGGGCATGATGGAGGCGGGAGGGGGGAGGGGGTCCGGAGAGAGGTCAGGGAGGTCAGGCAGGTGCCATTCGATGAAGATGACGTACATAAGAGACCCCAGGACGCCACCGATCATCGGGGCCACCAGCGGCACCCAGAACCAGTAGTTGCCATACCTGCAGAACAAGACAGACAGACAGACAGACAGGATTAGTGGATTTAAAGGACATATACAGTACTTTATGTCCAAGTACTTTTATGTGAATTAAGATGGACTGCATTCAAAATAGCGAATGCAAATGGCGCAATTTGATTCAGTATCCTAACGCAAAAAAAATGCATCAAAGTGGCATCCTCGCACGCACACGCGCGCACACGCACGCACGTTTAGAAGGCTTTAATGTACTGCAACAGCGGTACATTAAGATAAAAATAAAGTTCAATAACTTTTTTATAAGTTCGGAGTCGGAGTGAAGAAAACAACTAGAAAGGGGCACATATCTCCACCAGGCCAGGTGGCCTACCCAAGTCGGGGGTTGCAGCTAGCCTATCAGGACCTGAAGGAGCTGTAGGGGCGAAAAAGCATTTCTACAACATACCGTTCAACTTAAGTGAAAGTGCTTTTTTGAGGTGCAATTTGGCATTGTTGAATGTAAGAAGATATGTACCCTGTAAGGGCCAAAACTGACCTAAAACTAATTTGAGTGATTTATACTAATATTGTATTTTTTGTCTATTATTATTGTGTTATAACCAAGGGGATACAGTATTATTATTAGTATTTGCATATTGTGATATTATTTTGTTTACTAATATCAGGTATTGTTTATTTGAATATATTTTGACACATTTCTGAAACATCTGTATTATTCTGGGTGTTATAAGAGCTACTGCGCATGTGAACATTGACCAGTGAGGTCAGGATTACATAGAAGTGAAAGTGAGAGTTTAGTCGAGATGATGTAACTGCAGTAATAGGACGATACAAGTTTTTGACCGTAAAACGTAATCGCACCTTAACCATAATAAGTCGAAACGTGTTTTATTGTTTTTTATTGCTGTTGGAAAGCCAGTCAACTATTTTTAAGAGGATCCTATTTGAGAGAAGCTCAGAAGGAATATATTGTTTTGGATGGAAATAAAAGATTGGAGTTTTCAATAAATCACCTAAAATACACGACGATCTCCTCCATTCCTTTGATGTTGTAAGTTGCCAATACAACAAATAAGAGGTGGAGAATTCTTTAATGATACGAGTCAATACTACAGTTCTGCATCAAGATCCTACATTTGTCTATAATATTGGATAAGTAAAGTCGCCATTATACACCCCTTTCTAAAATTAATTAAATCAGCCACTCACATTAAGTTTGGAAGCCAATTACAGGTAAGCAGTGCGAAATATCAAAAAAGATGTTTGATGGTCATTGTCACTTAAATCATGTGTATCTCTCGGCCTCTCCCGCAAATGTCGGAAGCCAATCATAGCCAACTGGTATGGAATATATAACATCGGTATGATTCATGTTCATTGCACCACTGCAGAGATCATGTGTATAGCTATTTGTGTGAATTTTGGACAAAATATGTAGGGGTAGCAAAAAATAATAATCTAGTTAGACAGAAAGGGGTGTGGCTTATATGGGGAATGTCTTCTTTATGATTCCACTGATAGACACCTGCCTTGTTGTCATGACAACTGCCATTCTGTCTGTCTGTCTGTCTGTCTGTCTGTCTGTCTGTCTGTCTGTCTGTCTGTCTGTCTGTCTGTCTGTTTCAGACAGACAGATAGATTTAGATTACTGTACATACGTGAAGACCTCTGTGCCCCAGCCTGCCGTCAGCGTGAAGAGGCGTGGGCCGAGGTCACGGGCGGGGTTTATTGCAGCGCCGCAGTTGGCTGACATGGACACGGAGATCCCCAGGACAATCACTCCTACGATTGGTGGAATCAACCCTTCTGGGGCGGGAGTATTCCTCTTCTCTCCCAGACATAGGATGCATAACATCAACATGCCAGTACCCACCACCTAATGAATGAATACATATGAATGAATGAATGAATGAATGAGGCCACGTTTACACGGCAACGATCAGAACAGAAAACGACAACATGGGGTTGCGTTGTTCCGTTCTACTTCCTTTATTTACATACACCAGTGCAGCGTGGTTCAACTTAGGGTTGCCATGTCCGCTTATTATAAGCGACTTTGGGCTTGTTTTTCCTGTAAAGTTGCTTAAAGATAGTTGCAGGTTGCGTTCTTTTGGGCTTGTTTTTAAAGTGCAGTTGATTTTTTTATTTTATTATTGTTCAAACAGTCCTCAAACATGTGCATGTCAAATGATTGTATTTCTCCGCAGAGCCCCCACCTGAATTAAAAAAATGTATATATTCCAAATATTATTTCACTTTTTCTTTTCAAGATCTTTTTAAAAATAGCAGATCTACAAGCTCACAAAGCTTGTAGATCTGCTATTTTCAAATAGCCAATATAGGCTACTGTATAGTGCTCATGTATAGCCTAGTTGCTTCTTTTGGGCTTGTTTTCATAGAACTGGCTGCTTATATCTTTCACAGGATCTGGCAATAGTGGTTCTGCACTGCACGACAGCCTATGTGAAACATAACATCTTACGTTTTGAGGATTCCCCTGTATTGCATGTTTAGATGGAGACGTGAGGCTGCACGTTTTCAAAGATTTCTACCCTGGAAGGTGGTTACACTTAGTTGCGGATTCAAGCCTAAAAAACGCTGTTCCCGTGTAAACGGACGGCACATCTGATATTTTATTTTGCCGTTTTCTCTAGAGACCGTTGTCGTGTAAAGGGGACCTCAATGAATGAACCCACCACCTAATGAATGAATGAATGAATGCATGAAAGTTTAACAATTATTATAAATAATGATAATACTAATGATAAACGCTCGCACACTGTTGGACGTTTAGCTCGAAATGTCACAGTTTTAAAGTTTCAATGTTAAAGAGGTGGTGCCATGGTTTTGCACTTTTTCTGTTTTTCATGTGTTTATGAGGTTGAGAGAACTTCATTAAGCCCCCTGGTGGTGTTTTTCTGGTGTTTTATGTCTTCTCTGACTATTTTGAGTTTCTACCTGGAGGCTGAAACCTTGAGGGTCAAACGTGCCAATAGAAAAACAGACCTTTAGTGACATAGTAAAAATATACCCTCCCCCTCATTATCATAACACAACAGGTGTGGGCATGAGGAGGAGGAGGGACTAGGACAAGTGGGTGGTGCTAAGGTGGTGGAGGAGGTGCTAAGGTGACAGCCAGGTATACTTAATGAACTGGAGGCGTGTCCACATCATCCTATAATTCTAGTAAGCTCTGAGACCAAGCTCTGAGACCAAACCTGTGAGCCCAAACCTCTGAGCCCAAACCTCTGAGCCCAAAATGTTTCTGCCCGGTTCTCCTCAGTGCCTGGAGCTATTCATCTCAAATTGCGCACAGCCATTGACCATTACCATGTGCATGGAACTGTGCAGCCCGTTTTTCGATTACATCAAATCTCAGCTTATTATTACCGTTTATGTGTCATTATGTGTCAAACAATGGGAGATCACGCTGCGCAGGGTTGCCAGGTTTCGCGAGACAAACAAGCAGGAAGGTCTATGAAAACAAGGCCAAACGAAGCGAGCCCTACAAGCAACAATGTCTATGAAAAGAAGGCCAAACGAAGCACCGTCACACATATACATTGCCTCTTGGAAAACAGCCAATCTACAAGCTCACAACACGTCCCCACACCCACCTCCACTTTCACAACCAACGCCAAAAACACACTTCCACCAATATTGCCCCTAAACCGCTTACAATAGGCGAACATGGCAACACCAAAGTCTGTCACACCATAGACTCCGCCCACTCTGGCCCGGGGCGGGAGGCGGGAGGCGGGAGGGGGCGGGCGAGTAACATGCCTACGCCAGGGAGTCACATTTCATTCTACATCGTGGCTCCGTGGTGGTGTGTGTGAGATGATCGCACCACAACTTGGGACGCGCCCGTGTATGCGTGGACACGCACGTGCGCATGCACGTTGGGGAGGCACGTGTGACATGTCACAATGTACATTATTTGTGTTTGCGCGACGCCCGTGTGTGTGTTCGCGACGGGCCACGGGCCGCATGAAGATGTACCGTGTGTGTGTGTGTGTGTGTGTGTGTGTGTGTGTGTGTGTGTGTGTGAGCGCTCGCAACGGGTCGCGCGCGTGTGTGTGTGTTGAACGTGCTTCGCCCAATTTACAATCTCAGCTGTTTATTCGCATTTTTATGTCAAACACAGTCTCAATCAGACAATCTCGCCATGCTTATGATGGCTGGAGAGAGAGAGGGGGGGAGAGACAGAGAGAAAGAGAGGGGGAGAGAGAGAGCTGTGTGTGAGAGTGAGTGAGTGAGAGAGAGAGAGAGAGAGTGAGAGAGAGAGTGTGTGTGTGTGCATGAAATGCACTGCAATCTTTTCGTGCAAAGGTGGTAGCACGTCGCGTTTACGTAAATCTCTCCACCAGAGACACAAAAGTTAATCTCATCTAGCCATTACACCATGTCGAGTCTCCGAAAATCTGTACAAGCTAACGATACGACCGTTCCACAATCTCGCCCCTAAACACGGTCGCCCCGGCTCGCACCGAACGGTCTGGGGTGAGCAATCTGCGCCTAATTGTCTCGCCCCTAAACACGGTCGCCCCGTATCGCAACGAATGGTGGAGAGCGTTTATTTGTTAAGGACGTGTGGTATATGGACAGTATGCAAGTAAAACCCTCATAACATAATGTACAAATCTAAAACCATATGTTAGCAGTACTGGGATCACAAGTCCACTTTGGCCTGTGCACAGGAGAGCTTATTCAGAGGTGGCTGATGGGCCTAGCCAGGTGGGGGTGGAATTAGCATTACCAATTGGGGAGACAGAAGTCTCCACATTGTCTCCACTCCCTTCCTCCAGGCACTTGAATGATCAAAGAAGTTGAACAGTCAACAGCTGGTGGGGGGATTCTCTGCCACCCAACCACCTGTGTTCTAATGTAAATGTGAAATACAGGGCATAAAAGTAAACTGTAATGTGACTTTAGACTAGAACACTCTCACAAGCCGTCAGGCTGGGGGGTGGACAGGGGCTCTGCTCCTGGCTGCTCCTCTGAATGCTGGTTGTTTGTTGCTGACTCTGAATAAACACACTGGAGATTCTAGAACCTGGAAACCCTGACGTCTGTCTGCTTCTCTTCTCCTCCATATTATTACATCTAAAGCCTGCTAACCTGCAGTTTATGCCTCATAATATACGACATTTGGCGAACCAGCGGCTATTGTTGCTTTCCATTCCGGAGGCGCTTTAGAGAAGAACCTGTGTATTTTGAGGTGGCCGCAGCAGCGGGCCTGTGAGGAGAATCGGACCCGTGGATGTCTTCCTACGGCGAGGAGGACCACCGCGGAGCGGACCATGGAGACTTCGGGGCGACCTACGATGAATGCCTCGCGACGGCGACGTTGTGATGACTGCGCGGCCGCTCGTGACCAGATCTAGGACGGCTGGACGACTCATCTGGCTGCGCAACATATCTTCTGCGATCGCTAGAAGGGCGCGCTGCGGTGCGGACGGCAGAGCGGAGAAATTGGTGTGTCGAATTTCTTCGTGGCGGGTATGTTGTGGGGAGAGGACAGCGGGTGCCGGCAGAGTGGAGGACTTGCGATGATGGGGTTCTTCGTGGAGAGTGTGGTAACACATCTTCAGCGATCGCAAGTGGAGCGCTCTGTTGTTAAAATGCAGCTATCTGTTGGAAAATCTGGGTACGGCGTTGGAGCGCCTGGCTGGGAGACGGCGGTGCGGAAAACTTTCTGTGTCAAAGTTGTCCGTGGGGGGTGGAGAGGTGAGCATGGAGAGAGGCTATTTTTTGGCTGGAACAATGGAACCATCTGGACCTGCGCTCAGCTATTCTGTTGACGTGCGTGGACATTGAGATATAGACTACGAAAGCAGCATTATCGGATGGAACACTGAACATTCGGGACAAGAGGTTGTATTTTAGTGATAAAGTGGTTTAAACTACGGAGCATTATTTTTGTTGCCGTGTGTAAAAGTGTGAAGTGAGGACTTTGTTTAACTTTCTGGTCTCTGGGGTTTAATGTGGAGTTTTTTTATTTTCGTTGAGTATGCTGAAGTGTGTTTGAGGGCGATTCCCTTATATTTTTATGTGTAACATTGTATCCCAGAGTTTAAGACAACAGAAAGGCCTGCGCACTGATTAGGGAATTTAAGATGCATTTTGACTGGTGTTTTTATTTTCGAGACATGGTTATGATGAAGTGAAGAAGTGGTATAAAGAGAAAGTTCAGCACCGTATTGATGTATTTTCTGTGAATATTTTTATTTTGAAATTTAAGGTGAATCACTGTATGACTATTGTGTAATTTTGAAGCCTGTATCTAAGTTGCTCTTTCTGATGTGTTGTTTGTGTTGAATCTACTGAATGTCTTCTTTGTTTAAGTTTCAGCCATTGATTGGTCTTGGGGGGTGTAAGTTGGAGGATGTTGTTTTTTTTATGTTTTTCTTGCAAACTGTTTTATTTAATATACCTGGTTGCGAAAGAAGTTTAATTCTTTCGTGGGGGGAATAGTTGTGTGGTATATGGACAGTATGCAAGTAAAACCCTCATAACATAATGTACAAATCTAAAACCATATGTTAGCAGTACTGGGATCACAAGTCCACTTTGGCCTGTGCACAGGAGAGCTTATTCAGAGGTGGCTGATGGGCCTAGCCAGGTGGGGGTGGAATTAGCATTACCAATTGGGGAGACAGAAGTCTCCACATTGTCTCCACTCCCTTCCTCCAGGCACTTGAATGATCAAAGAAGTTGAACAGTCAACAGCTGGTGGGGGGATTCTCTGCCACCCAACCACCTGTGTTCTAATGTAAATGTGAAATACAGGGCATAAAAGTAAACTGTAATGTGACTTTAGACTAGAACACTCTCACAAGCCGTCAGGCTGGGGGGTGGACAGGGGCTCTGCTCCTGGCTGCTCCTCTGAATGCTGGTTGTTTGTTGCTGACTCTGAATAAACACACTGGAGATTCTAGAACCTGGAAACCCTGACGTCTGTCTGCTTCTCTTCTCCTCCATATTATTACATCTAAAGCCTGCTAACCTGCAGTTTATGCCTCATAATATACGACATTTGGCGAACCAGCGGCTATTGTTGCTTTCCATTCCGGAGGCGCTTTAGAGAAGAACCTGTGTATTTTGAGGTGGCCGCAGCAGCGGGCCTGTGAGGAGAATCGGACCCGTGGATGTCTTCCTACGGCGAGGAGGACCACCGCGGAGCGGACCATGGAGACTTCGGGGCGACCTACGATGAATGCCTCGCGACGGCGACGTTGTGATGACTGCGCGGCCGCTCGTGACCAGATCTAGGACGGCTGGACGACTCATCTGGCTGCGCAACATATCTTCTGCGATCGCTAGAAGGGCGCGCTGCGGTGCGGACGGCAGAGCGGAGAAATTGGTGTGTCGAATTTCTTCGTGGCGGGTATGTTGTGGGGAGAGGACAGCGGGTGCCGGCAGAGTGGAGGACTTGCGATGATGGGGTTCTTCGTGGAGAGTGTGGTAACACATCTTCAGCGATCGCAAGTGGAGCGCTCTGTTGTTAAAATGCAGCTATCTGTTGGAAAATCTGGGTACGGCGTTGGAGCGCCTGGCTGGGAGACGGCGGTGCGGAAAACTTTCTGTGTCAAAGTTGTCCGTGGGGGGTGGAGAGGTGAGCATGGAGAGAGGCTATTTTTTGGCTGGAACAATGGAACCATCTGGACCTGCGCTCAGCTATTCTGTTGACGTGCGTGGACATTGAGATATAGACTACGAAAGCAGCATTATCGGATGGAACACTGAACATTCGGGACAAGAGGTTGTATTTTAGTGATAAAGTGGTTTAAACTACGGAGCATTATTTTTGTTGCCGTGTGTAAAAGTGTGAAGTGAGGACTTTGTTTAACTTTCTGGTCTCTGGGGTTTAATGTGGAGTTTTTTTATTTTCGTTGAGTATGCTGAAGTGTGTTTGAGGGCGATTCCCTTATATTTTTATGTGTAACATTGTATCCCAGAGTTTAAGACAACAGAAAGGCCTGCGCACTGATTAGGGAATTTAAGATGCATTTTGACTGGTGTTTTTATTTTCGAGACATGGTTATGATGAAGTGAAGAAGTGGTATAAAGAGAAAGTTCAGCACCGTATTGATGTATTTTCTGTGAATATTTTTATTTTGAAATTTAAGGTGAATCACTGTATGACTATTGTGTAATTTTGAAGCCTGTATCTAAGTTGCTCTTTCTGATGTGTTGTTTGTGTTGAATCTACTGAATGTCTTCTTTGTTTAAGTTTCAGCCATTGATTGGTCTTGGGGGGTGTAAGTTGGAGGATGTTGTTTTTTTTATGTTTTTCTTGCAAACTGTTTTATTTAATATACCTGGTTGCGAAAGAAGTTTAATTCTTTCGTGGGGGGAATAGTTGTGTGGTATATGGACAGTATGCAAGTAAAACCCTCATAACATAATGTACAAATCTAAAACCATATGTTAGCAGTACTGGGATCACAAGTCCACTTTGGCCTGTGCACAGGAGAGCTTATTCAGAGGTGGCTGATGGGCCTAGCCAGGTGGGGGTGGAATTAGCATTACCAATTGGGGAGACAGAAGTCTCCACATTGTCTCCACTCCCTTCCTCCAGGCACTTGAATGATCAAAGAAGTTGAACAGTCAACAGCTGGTGGGGGGATTCTCTGCCACCCAACCACCTGTGTTCTAATGTAAATGTGAAATACAGGGCATAAAAGTAAACTGTAATGTGACTTTAGACTAGAACACTCTCACAAGCCGTCAGGCTGGGGGGTGGACAGGGGCTCTGCTCCTGGCTGCTCCTCTGAATGCTGGTTGTTTGTTGCTGACTCTGAATAAACACACTGGAGATTCTAGAACCTGGAAACCCTGACGTCTGTCTGCTTCTCTTCTCCTCCATATTATTACATCTAAAGCCTGCTAACCTGCAGTTTATGCCTCATAATATACGACAGACGCCCATACATTCTCCACTGTTGAATGTGCACCCTTTAAGTGCATATCTGCATGCACATATTATATTGTTGTTGTTAAGTTGAAATAATAGTTGTACAAGTTGTAATAACAGTGTTGTATAATTATTTTTGCTGTAGTAATCAATTCATTATAATATAAGTACAATGAATGACAGAATATATATGTATGTATGTATGTATGTATGTATGTATGTATGTATGTATGTATGTATGTGTGTGTGTGTGTGTGTGTGTGTGTGTGTGTGTGTGTGTGTGTGTGTGTGTGTGTGTGTATATATGTATATGTATATATGTATGTATGTACAGTAGGACGTGCAATAACCCCACGTTTGCAACTACCTTTGCCTGCGCACTTCACCGGGTATGGTCTAGTAAAAACATAATTTTAACAATTTCTGTACACTTTTTTGAAAAAAATCTTCCTCCTAGTATAACCATAATACCTGATGATTATGTTTTAGGGGGGGGGGGGGGGGATCACTGAAAATCACGGCACCCCGTCTTTAAGAAAGAAACAAAAACTGCTTAGTTAAGGTTGACCAACGGCATAATATGTGCGTTAGACTGAATACATTTGTAATGTTATTATAAGAAACTCAGGAGTCTACAAACTGTTAACAAGTTTCATATAAGTGCTTATGAATCTCTCATAATCTAGCATCAAACATGTTTATGATGCTAATATCAACACTGGTTAACATACTGGGACCTAGAATGCATTGTGGAAGGACCATGTCAGCAGACATGTTTCTTTATCCATGGGTTGAAGACACATGATTTGCGTTGGCTGAAACTGCTGCCACACAGTGGTGGAAAAAGTACTCACATTTCTTACTTAAGAAAAAGTATCAATACTGCATTGTAGAAGTACTCTGTTACAAGTAAAAGTCCGGAATTCAAAATTTACTTGAGTAGAAGTACAAAAGTATTGGTATCAAAATGTACTTAAAGTACCAAAAGTACTAAAATGTTTGAAAATAGCAGATCTACAAGCTCACACGTTGTGAGCTTGTAGATCGTCTATTTTCAAATAGCCTATGTATAAAATAGGGCTGAAGTGGTTAATGTATGTTTTATAATATAATCGTTTATATCTGAAAAGTAACTAGTAACTCAAGTTTTCAAATAATTGTAGTGGAGTAAAAGTACAATATTTGCCTCTGAGATGTAGTGGAGTAGAAGTAAAAGTATAGACAATTGGAAATACTCCAGTAAAGTAAACCCAGATAGCGAAAGACATTAATTCAATGTTTGATTTTGGTCAGATTGGTTATTTTTGGTTGAGGTTGAAAAAGCTATGTTGATTCAATGTTTAATTACAGATACCATTTCAACATTTGAAAACATGTTGTTGAATCAATCTAGTATAGATGATGGTTTTTCAATGTTGAAATGCCCAACAATGAATTGACATGGTTTCAACGTGTAATGCTGATATCCCCCCCCTTCCCCCCCTCTCCCTCCCCCTTCCCCCTTTATTCAAAATAATGTCTATAATGTAAAAATGTAAAAAATGCCTCAAAACCTGTTAATTATAAACAAAAGAAAATAGAGAAGTAGCCTGTTCTTCAATGTTATAGCTCATTCTTCAAAATAATGTCTCCTATGGCTAATGTAAAAAATATAAATAATGCCTCAACATTTAAACAAAAAGAAAAGAAAATCACTCTCATACAAATATGCTCTATAATATTTCATGTTAAGTTCTGTATGAACATTCAGCTTTTTAACAAAATAAAATAACCTCTCTCTCAATAGACTTATCTTAGAACAAGTAAGGTACCCCATTATTATACATTATTATAGTCGGTCAATTTGGCAGAAGAAGTCTCGCCTTGCACAGCTTTCTTGTGCTTTGAAGTGGCAATATGGGCTTGCAGGTCTGACGAACCTTTATTTGCCATGGAGACATATGTTCCTGCTTTGCAAACAGTACACTCTGCTTCACATTTGTCACGACCCAGACGAAAACACGGGTACTTTTTGCGCATTTCATCTGTGAAGTTGCATTTGCGTTTCGGCATTTTCTCAGCCTCTGTCTGTGTAACTTTTCTCAGTCGGGGAGCATTGAATGACAGGCAGCGCTGAGCGTGATGTATGCTGTTCAGTGTATCTGTGTGAGTGTGTGTGACTGTGTGTGTGTGTGTGTGTGTGTGTGTGTGTGTGTGTGTGTGTGTGTTTGGTCACGTGTGCCTCCAGCCTATCAGCAGCTGTGTTGCCAAGTCTCGTGAGAGAAATAAGGAAACATTCCTCCAAAACAAGCCAGAAAAAGAAGCAAATTTTTGTTTTTGAAGTTGCGGTAAATATTCGGACATGGCAACACTAACAATGTGAACAACTCGTTCGCAATTTACAAAACCGGGGTTACGGAAGTACCATAGTTAGCGCTTTCATTGTAAAAAATATATAAATCCCAAAACACCGGACATTTGAAGGATTTTATAAACCCCCCCCCGGACAGGCCGGACAGCACCCCAAAAGAGGACATGTCCGGGTAAAAGAGGACGTATGGTCACCCTAGATAAGTGGGGTGCCACTCTCAATGGAGTTGGACCCATTTATCGACCATTTATCGGTTAAAAAAGTTAGGAGACTGAAACGTGTAAGAGATGGGAAAAGAGAGGATAGTGAGTCATTGTGCATCACATTTTGTGGAGATTTGCCAGAGAGGATATAATTGAATATGTGACATATAAAGTCAGGCCATTTTAGAGAGGTCCTCTCAGATGCTTTTGCTGCCAAGCGTATGGACATGCTGCGGCAGTATGTAGAGGAGTCCGGAAATGTGGGAGATGTGGGGAGGAGAAATGCTGTGAACAACAGAGACGAGTGAACCAGTGTGTTTGCACTGCAAAGGGAATCATTACACAGGGTCATCACAGTGCCCTAAAAGAAAAAGGGAAGAAAGTGTGAACAAGATTAGAGTAGATAAGGGGCTAACTTATGCAGATGCAGTAAAGAGAATGGAGGGAGAAAATGAAAGGGTGGCGGAGAAACATGAAAGGAAGGAGAAAACTAAGAGAGAGGAGCAAACAATTTGCATGGACAGAAGACAGTTTTTGGCGTTTATCGCTATGGTAGTGAATTGCGCAGTAGAGATGAAGGGGAAGTCAGAAAGAATCAAGATGATATTGGAAGCAGCCAGGAGATTCCTGAAGATTGAAGACATAAGTGGAGAGGATCTTGATAATATCTTGAGGGAAGGACTTGGTCCAACTCAGACCGCTGGGTCTGGGGAATAGGATGGACTATAATGTGAATGGGTCGGGATTACTTTGGGTGGACACTGGACAGTACATAATGGACACAGAATTAGTTATAATAGTATTAAAGAATTGTCTGGCCCATAATATGGGTCAGGTGACGGTAATGCACCAAAAACTGGATGCCAACCGCCGTAAAACAAAAAGAAGAAGAAGAAGAAGAAGAAGAAGATTTAGGCTTGTTGACAACTTCACAAATACTAGTTTGAGACAAACTGGTAAGTCCTTTACAATATAATGTATTATGCCATTCATATACCATCATCTGGCTGTCATCGTTTGACTAAAAGTTAACTTGTGAATTATTGCCGTGGTAACTACAGTGCAGACCTGAGCTTGTTAGCTAGCATGCTAGCTAATAATAGTTAACTGGTAAGTGAGTTCTTATGGGAATAAAATGTATTATCCCGTTCAGATACAATCACCTGGCTCTCATCTTTTGACTCAATGTTAACTTTGTGCCGTCCGGAGTTTGTAGCTTGTGCTAGTAAATAGCAATGCATAGTATTACAGTAGCTAGCATGCAAGCTAACGTTAGCCCGCCATTTTGCTAGCATGTTTCGTGATTAAAATGTACTTTCGTTTGTTTATCTGTGTGTATAAAATAATGGATTATTAGTGTTTTTAACAGTTGCATTAGCATTGTTGTAACCAGCACCACTGTGAAGCAGTTCGTTCATTTAATAATGGTGAACTAACATGGCAGAGTGCATGGTGCTAACTCGAGCTGTGTTCCGTAAGCAACGATAACGGAGCAACGATAAGACTTCCGGTGGACGATCTCTTCAGAATAAGAGTACCCTCTGGAGCAAAAAGGAGCCACTGAAAAACGGTTAATTTGCACATTAAAACTATAAATTAAGCATTTAAACAAAGCTATACAACACATATTATGTTTCTGTGTAACAAAAACGGTTTTTAAAACATTAATAATTTATCTAAATGGATAAATGGTCAGAAAAGGTCAGAAAAGGGCCGTTTTCAGACAACAGTGGACACTGGACAGGCGCCGGCGGACACTGCCAACACTTCTGACATACGCACGCGTGCGGGGACACCTCCCCTACAACGCCACACTCTCGGATAAGCCCGAGAGGTGTAAAAAAAAGTGTGGCGGACCGTCCAGTGAGGTCAGAGGTCAGAAAAGTGCAGTTTTCAGACAATAGTGGACACTGGACAGGCACCGGCGGACACTGCCGACACTTCTGACATACGCACGCGTGCGGGGACACCTCCCCTACAACGCCACACTCTCGGATAAGCCCGAGAGGTGTAAAAAAAAGTGATCTAGTATAAGCCATTTAAAAAGACATACCTGTACATCATAAATATATTTTAAAAATACATTTGTGTCTTTAAAAAGAAAATTGGCACTTAAATGCGCCATTTAAAAAACATACATCATAAATGTATTTTAAAAATAGATTTGTGTCTTTTAAAAAACATTACAAATT
Organism: Gymnoscopelus braueri; assembly: GCF_963280865.1. NCBI lineage: Eukaryota > Metazoa > Chordata > Actinopteri > Myctophiformes > Myctophidae > Gymnoscopelus > Gymnoscopelus braueri. The sequence continues at coordinate 55,694,948 of NC_137605.1, read as the reverse complement.
TGCGATCTTATTTTGAAGGCAACCGGAAACCTTATTGTTGCTAGCTCAAATACCGGATGTCCTATCGTTGCTCATGGAACGGAGCTGCTAACTCGCTAGTAGTAGCCAATAGACGACTAGTGTTAAACCAACCGGTATCAATTAACTTTTTCCGGAAGCATTTCCGGTCTAGACCGGATACGGAAACTCATCCGGGTTTGCATGTGTGTGTATGTGAAAATGTACCGGATATAGGAGGCAGGATCTAGAGCATAATAGAAAGCAGGCTTTCCAAGGTCAAGGTTAGCTAATGGAAAAGACTTAATACTTCGGGTAATCCTTTTGCAAATTTTAATGAAGGCAAGCTTTTACTACACTGAGGCAATTTAGCCTGGGGATAAATGTGGGGAAAAAGCAGTGGTGGAAGAAGTAATCAGATATTTTACTTAAGTAAAGGTAGCAATACCATAATATAAAAATGCTCAAGTGTTCAAAATGTTACTTGAGTTAAAGTACAAAAGTATTCAAAATATACATAAAGTAAAATGTTTGAAAATAGCAGATCTACAAGCTCACAACGGGTCACGATCAACACGTTGTGAGCTTGTAGATCTGCTATTTTCAAATGGCCTATGTATAAAATAGGGCTGAAGTGATATATAAATATATATATATATATATATATATATTTCCCCTCTATTTTCAGGGTTGTGCTACAAGAGGACTGGAGAGGATTCACTGCAATCCACAAGGCCTGGCTAAGTAATATAATAATTATAGCAGCACAGGCAGTCAGGCACCAACTCTTTTCTATTTAGACCTGTTGTAACCTATACGTTGTTATACCTTTCAATCCGGGAGCCACACCTTGTGTCTCATTAGTTGTTGCTATACATAATGGCAACATCATTTTTTATTATTTTTTTTAGTAAGAATTTGAACATTTTCAGAAAACTTAGGTTAGGTTTTAGAAGGTGTTTTTATAATCGGCCTAAGTCAGATGAGCCAGAAAACAGCAGTGTGAAGCGAAAATTTGCCATGATGTTCATTTTCCAGGTACAGTGGTGACACTGTCAGTTATGACACTAACTGCTACACCTACTTGAAGTATTCCCATGTATAATTCCACTTATTTATTTGGGTTCCAAAGATGCATCATCTCATATGGAGTTATGTGGTCTAATGCAAATATAATGTGAGGTCCTTGAAATGAGAGAGTTTGAGAAACAAACACAGATGTAGATCGACATCCAAGTCTAGATACTAGAATGTGTAAATTGGGGGATACTTGGAGACAAAGACACACCTGAAGTGTGTGTAGATTATCTGTGCTGTGCCAATTGGGCCGGCCAGACACATTTAAAATGCAAATAAGACAACAATAAGGCCCGGGCCGTCAGATAATAAATCGGTCAAATCAGGCAAAAATAAGAATTAAACAACATAACCCTAACCTAACCCTACCCTAACCCTAAAACCGAAATAAAGTGACAAAAAGCCCCCCAAAAAGTGACCGAATCCACCGAGAACCCGCAAAATGTTGCGCGCGCGGGGCGTGCGTGCATGACTTTGACTTTTTTTTATTTTTTTTATTTTTTTATTTTTTTGCATGCGCAGGGGGGGCCTGATCACTGTGCTGTGCCTCTCGGCCCGGCTTTGAGTTGTTCCGCCACTGTGTGTGTGTGTGTGTGTGTGTGTGTGTGTGTGTGTGTGTGTGTGTGTGTGTGTGTGTGTGTGTGTGTGTGTGTGTGTCTCAAGCTAGTCTTTAGCTGCCTCGTGAGACAATAAAAGCTTCAACTTCAGTTCAAATCAAACTCACAGTGAGGGAGGACAGAATGTCTTTCCACAGCTACAGGAGGCTCTATCTTCACTTACACACCTCTTCCACCAGGGGGTGAAAGGCACTAAGAAGGCAACAGTGCCTGGATCCTTCAATGCGCATGTGTGAAACACGTTGACCCGGAAGTTACTGTGTGTTGTGATCTTGGTGAAAAACGTCTCATAAAGGAGGTGAAACCAAGCCCCCAGAACCCAGTGGTTTCATTGAAGCCAAATGGACATGGTGGCCATTCATGGTAGTGCAGGCGCGTGCAGGCCTGGGGCCTCAACACATGAACGCGAAAACGGTTTCGACCAATGGGCTCGACTCACGAGCATGCGCACGAGCTTGCGCACGGGGCTGCGCGCTTCTGTGACGCAAAACGCGTAGAAGTGACGCGTTCGGAGCCCCAAATAGGCCGCGCCCACCAAATTTCCAACCCGGAAGAAGGGTTCAATTGAGCCCATGCGCTGGGTGAGCAATTCAATGCAAGTGGATGGGAGGAGATTTCTGGTGCCCTCTCTATTATTTTTAACTCTATGGGTGAAACCCTTATTTTTAACTCTATGGGTAAAACCCGTCTCATATAGGAGGTAAAAACCGTTCCATAAAGGAGGTGAAAAACGTCTCATAATGGAGGTAAAAACAATGGAGTCTGTACGGCTGAAGATAAATGAACACATGACGTCGGTGGGAGAGGAGATATTGTTTGTTTTGGACAAACAGCAGCGTGGTGCTGATGTTTGTTGTGTGAAGCTTGTCAGAGTGTTTGTGTTGGAGCGTCTCAGTGCGGCTGCAGAGTTCATGTGCAACCTCTTCCAAAGAGAGATAGAGACACTAGAAACTCTGCTGGAGAAACAAAACAAACTGCTGGACATTGATTTTGATATGGACATCGATCTACACACTGCAGGTATGTCTGTTACACACACAACATCAAACTACACACTGCAGGTATGTCTGTTACACACACAACACCAAACTACACACTGCAGGTATGTCTGTGTTACACACACAACATCAAACTACACACTGCAGGTAGGACACAGCGTTTGCATGGTGAGGTGTTGTTAGGTTGTAGATCTGTTTTTTTCAGGATCATTGCTTGTAGATCAATAGACCGGCCAGTAGGCTCCGTTTTGATGGCTGAAATTAGCTCCTCGTCCCACTGCTGTGACACACACACGCACACGCACACACACACACACACACACACACACACACACACACACACACACACACACACACACACACACACACACACACATACACACACACACACACTTAGGGAATCCAATTGATGTAAATGTCTCCACAATGGAGAATCTTAATCCATGTGGTCACATGAAGTCAGAGATCATCACTGGAGCCACACCGTTCCCATGTGAATCCTGAGATCTACATGATTCTCACTGTTATTCTCACTATTATAGCAGCTGTGTTTCCTTTTTTTGCATATCGTTGCTGTCAGGCAGAAACCTTGTATCTCCATATTTTTTGGGCGGTGAAACCGCCCCTATATGTGAGGTTTGGATATTTGCACACCAAATCCTGCGCTGTGATTGGCCACCAGTGTACCCCCCTAACCCTGCACCGTGATTGGCCAATCACAGTCTATTCAGGACTGTGATTGGCTAGGGAAACATGACACATGTGCATAGCCCTATAAATAGGACTATGCACTTAAAAAAAAAACACATTTATGGTTTTTTTTAAGTGAATCACACATTGTGGGTGGAAAGGGTATTACAAAAAACACATTATTCTTTTAAGTGAGCTTCCATCACCGTGATGACCACTGTTAAATAACAACAGTGACATAGTGCTCCAATTCCACATGCTGTGATTGGCTAGTGAGACATATGATGAAATTAATCTAAAACCACTTTGATGTGACACTAGTATATTTAACTTAGATGCTGTCCATTTCGTGAGAACAGTAAAAAAGAACTCAAAGATCACTATGGCTGAAATGAGAAAAGGGAAAACCGATATTGAGAAGAAAATAGAAAGTCTTCCTAGAACTGGCCCTTTCAGATCAAAGGATATATCAGAAAAGGTTAAAGACAGAATTGTGACAAAGCACAGATCTGGCCAAGGTTACAAAAGAATTTCAGCTAAACTTAAGATTTTTAAGAACATTATTTTTTGTACATGATTGGTTGACTCCATTCAGTATTGTGATTAGCTAGCAAGACACCGCCCACTTCACACTGGGTGTGATTTTTTAAGCTGATCACACAAAAGTAGCAAAAATAGCCGATCTACAAGCTTTTGATCTGCTATTTCTGAATTTGAATCCTGAAAAGTTACAGTTTGGACGTAATAGATTTCAACCGCACAGCAACAATATTATTATATGAATATGTATGGTCTCTACTCTCTAGTCCTTATTCATGTCACATCAAAGTCCTTATTATTAAAGTGCGTATTGTATTCCTTCATTCCAGACCAGTGTGTAGAGTCCAGTCTGCAGGTGAAGATCAGTTCTCCAGCCAGGACTGCTTCTATTAAACAGGAACCTGAAGACCACCTTAAACAGGAACCTGAAGACCACCTGGATCTCAGTAAGTTTTAAGCACTCTCTCTTGATTTATTTTATTGGTGAAAGTGGGCCGGTACTGAGGGTGTAAAGACGAACCAATATAAATCGGGTCATCGATTGAAGCATCAACAATGTGACTACATCGATGCATTGACCCCTGCATCTATCTAAACGTACCATGAATAGGACGATGGTTCTGTTGTAAAAAAATGTAATGAATGTTCACTGAAGCTGTTCAGTTAATTCTACTTAAGTATTAAACGGGGACTGCCTCTCATTCAGCTTGTCTCTCCTCTTCTATGAGAGCAAATGTAAACAAACAACTGCCACACTATTTACAGCACAGACCACAGTCAGTGCACCATCAAATAATAAATGCGGATGACTTGATGAAGAGTAATCTTGTTGATACTTTTCCAGCCACAAGTGGTCACTGAGGTACTGCAGTGAAGGTACAAGATTCAAACCTTTTATATAGAGTCTCGTCTTATCTTTTTCCTAGACTTATTGTGTGTACCTGTGTGTAAAGAAGAGGTTTCACCTGAAGAGGAGCGGAACCCCAATCTGGTCCAGGAGGAACCAGAACCTCCACAGATTAAAGAAGAACAGGAGGAGCTACTAGAAAGACCAGAAGAGGCTGGTGGGTCAATGTTGACATTACTAACAGTGAAAAGTGAAGATGATGATGAAAACAGAGAGACCGAGCCTGTAGCCAGCACCTCAACTGAACACATGAATACACAAGCTGATGTAGAGGACTGTGGAACATCACAACCAACTAGTGATGACCAGCTCCTCTCTTCACACTGTTCTGAATCAGACACTGAAGACAGTGATGAGTGGGAGGAGACTAGGGGAGATCAGTCAGCTTTAAACACACTGAAATCACACAAGACACAAAATGTGGGAGAACAGCGCAAGCTGTCCCAGGACCTGAAATCATTGAAACAAACTCACTCCATGACGAGTCTCAAGAAGAAAAGTTTTAGTTGTACAGAATGTGGCAAAATGTTTCCTCGTAAGGGAAATCTGAAGAGACACACAATGATTCACACAGGGGATACGCCATTTGCTTGTACAGTTTGTGGCAAAGGATGTAGTCAAAGTGGTAAGCTAAAAACACACATGAGGACTCATACAGGCGAAAAGCCCTTTGCTTGTACAGTTTGTGGTAAAGGCCATGCTCGCAAGGATGATCTCAAAATACACACGATGACTCATACATGCGAAAAGCCCTATACTTGTTCAGTTTGTGGTAAAGGCTCTGCTCTGAAAAGTGACCTAAAAAAACACATGATGACTCATACAGGTGAAAAGCCCTTTTCTTGTACAGTTTGTGGTAAAGGCTGTGCTCACAAGGGTAATCTAAAAACACACATGATGACTCATACAGGGGAAAGGCCCTTTTCTTGTACAGTATGTGGTAAAAGCTGTGTTAGCGCAAGTCATCTAAAAACACACATGAGGACTCATACAGGTGAAAAGCCCTATACTTGTTCAGTTTGTGGTAAAGGCTTTGCTCAGAAAATAAATCTAAAAAGACACACGAGGACTCATACAGGGGGAATGCCTTTAGTTTAAGACATAATGATCATTCAGTCTAATCCAGGAAGACAATGACAAGGATACTTAAGTAGAGGAATATCATAATCTGACAATATCAACATGATTGAATAAAATAAACATTACGTTTCTTTTGATGTTTTATCTTGTGTATGGATCTTATTTTCTATTCAACATGATGGAATGTCTTCTTATTTAAATGTATTTATCTTCATAGCATTATTCCCTCCAGCTCATTTACTTACTCAGTTACTGGTAGTACAATATGAGCATCACTGTGTCTCTCCACATTTCATTCAAGTGAACAAGTCATTCATTCATATTATGCAGTATATAATGGTGCAGTAAAGTGCTGACAATCTGCTGGGTTTGTGTAGCTGTTCACTGTGTGTTGACATGTGTGTTGTTTAGATACAATTTACAATGTGTTACAATATCATAGTACATAATATGGTAGATGCCAGGGAGACAATGTACATCATCACTTAGTTTGATTACATGTCTATATTCTACAGAGTTTTGTGTCTTTATAGGGGTATTTTTTATAGACTCAGATCCACTTTTATCCCTTGGGAGATTTTTTTTTCTGTTTTGTTTAATAAAGGTTTCACCACTACAGTTCCTCTATGTGGGCTATATCATTCAAATATTCAACTTCTTGTTTATGCCCAGAATGACAAGGACATCCACAAGTTCTGCAGAAATGTGTAGCAATTGTAGAAATAATAGGCATTAAATGCAATGATTTTTGTTTAAAGAAAAAAAACTTGATGCGGTGTGATGCGTTGTAAGCTTGTAGATATTTTCAATGTTCACTATTAAATACGTCTGAGACACCATGTGTATCTTTTGGGTCTCAGCTGAAAATGTTTGCGAACCAATGCCCTATAGTGGTCTGTTCTACCACAGTAGAACACGCCTGTGTTACCGGGTTTGGCCATTTTCTGTGAATATATGAATCTAGGGTCCATGTGGTTAAGTGTTTTTGCTTGAATCATTATGATATTAAAGCACCTGCCCTGAGCCTAAATACATAGCATATATTTTGAACTGTGGCTCCCAGTGGTACATTTTGGCGTAATGAGTCTCTCACTGAACGTGCTCCTTCTGCACATATAGTGCATTTGTAAAAAACTAGACAGTGTGTTGATGTGGGAGTATAAACAGTAACACCTCCCCTTTGTCTTGGAGTGGAGAAACACTTCCTCCCACCTCCTCCCAGCTCTCATCCAGTATAAACAGTAACACCTCCCCTTTGTCTTGGAGTGGACAAACACCTCCTCCCACCTCCTCTCAGCTCTCCTCCAGTTAATCTCTCAAGGAGTATGCCTGGTTAAATATAATGTGTACAATCCAGTCGATTAAATGCCTCCTAAGCGTTGTCAAATGTAATGGCCACATGTAGGAATGACCTCCTGTGGCTCCCAGTGGTATATTTTGGTGTAATGAGTCTCTCACTGAACGTGCTCCTTCTGAGCATATAGTGCATTTGTAACAAACTAGACAGTGTGTTGATGTGGGAGTATAAACAGTAAGTTTTGTCTTGGAGTGGAGAAGCACCTCCTCCCACCTCCTCCCTGCTCTCCTCTAGTTAACTGCAGTCAGGATCCATTTCAAGACACCTTGATGATGTTGATGGGCCATCATCAGAGATATTTAATAGACACAAGTTTCAATGTCTTCATCAACATGCTGACTGTTTGACTTCGCCAAAGAAAGCAAACCTCAAGATGTTCATGGTTAATTTCCAAAGTGATTACATTATTTTTTGCAATATAATGGTCAGTTTAGACTATAGAAATGTCAGTCTACTCTGGTCTGTGAATAAAATAAAGTGATTATCTGTGTTCTTAACATTCTTCAAGATTATTCCCAAATCTAAACACATTTTCAGATAAATAGCTGTAAATAGCTGATCAACAAGCTCACAATGTACCATGTTATTTTCAAATATCCTAAGTATAATAGTTTAAAATAGTCCTGATTTTGATGCTATATTAACCTGCTGATGTAAAAGCTCACAAAGTGTTGAATTGCAATACACAGTGAGCTTGTAGATTGCCTATTCTCTGTGAATGTTTGTCTATTATGACATGCCCAGAATGCTAGGGTTCATGTGGTTAGCACATTTTGCTGGGGTCCCCCTAAAACACCTTAAAGGGATACTTCACTTTCACATAAAATAAACATAAAAAATATATATTAAAAAAAATGAAAGAAGTTATGGCAAAATAAAGGCCCCCTCACACATTAGTAGGACACTCTAATGCGTGAGGGGGCCATGAATTTTCCATTACTTTTTTCATTTATTTTTAATATATTTTTTAAATGTTTCCCCCCGCCGAAAGTGAAGTATCCCTTTAAACTAAAGGATTCCTATTTTGTTTTGTTTTTTAAATTAGAGTGAAAATCTGCATAGAGGGATTTGGAGACTCTAGTACCTCAAAATGTTACTTAAGTACAGTACTTCAGTAAATGTACTTTGTTACTTTACACCACTGTCACATAACTTTTCTTTATCTGAGTACAAACGATTTCAGAAATATTCCTCCGACTGACCTGATCCAGGACACTCGTCCCCAGAGACAGGTACTCAGAGGGATAGGTGGCAAATATGGAGGCCGTCTCATTGGGACCATATGCAGTCAACACTCCTCCACTGAACTCCATGATGGCATCTATAGGGCACACACACACACGTGCACGTGCACACGCACACACACACGTAGGTTGATTAACGGCCCTACTGTGGGGGTCTTCAACATAGGGTCCGGGACCCCCAGGGGGTCCTCAGAGTGACTACAGGCGGGGGGGGGGGGGGGGGGGGGGTAGGATGAGCAGGAGCGGAGTCACAACAGAGCAAAGACAGGGGCATAGGCAGCCAGAACAGGGGCAGATTGCGACACTAACACGATAAGCACTTACCATAGTAGACCAGGTAGACCAGGGCTGAGGCCATGTACGCCCCCAGGATCTGGGCCAGGCTGTAGGGAAGCAGCCGGTTCCACTGGACCTGACCCAGGGAGCAGAAACTCAGTGTGACTGCCGGGTTCAGATGAGCACCTGTGGAACACAAGATAGCAATGCATTTATTTAGTCATTGTGTCAGTTGGAAACCTTTCATGTTTAAAACTGGTGGAAAAAAATAACCCGTTGTTCCATTGGATCCAATCCCTTTCTGTCTTTTAGTCTTAGCTTAATGTTTTGTTTCCTTGCAAAATATTTTGCCTTTTTAACTATTTCTGTCCTAATAAAGTTGTTTATTTTCTTTTGTTTTGTTGTAAAGCGACTTTGGGTACTAAGAAAAGCGCTATATTAATGTGATGTATAATAATAAATAATAATTATTATTATTATTATTATTACATTTATTATTATTATTATTATTATTATTATTATTATTATTGTGGTTATTATTTAGTCATAAGCTGTTGCTAAAGGAGCACTATGTAACTTTCCTCTTCTACCCCGACATTTTTTTTCATTGAGCTAATAGAGCCGGCCTGCTTGCTCGGGGGAATTGAATCTTAAATCTTGAATTCAATCTTGACCATCAGGTCAAAACATGTGTCAGATCCTGTGTCTATTGGTGAGACATGTTATATTGTATTAACATATACTCTACCATACAGATTGGACAACATAACATTTTATTCATTAAAAAAAGTGACATAGCTTTAATACTTTTCATTCATTCAGAATAAAATAAGGATAAATGATAAAACCCCCACACACACTTCACCACTTTCAAGCTGGTGTCCCTACGTTGTGCATGTGATAAAATTTAAACAAATCTTTTGCAAATTTCTTAACTTTTCAAAAGCTTTCAAAAGTTGCCGATCTAGTCTATTACACCAGTGGTTCTCAAAGTGGGTCCAGGTACCCCTGCAGGGGCCCTTGGGTGAGTTCCAGCGTGTCCCCAACAAAATTTGTTAACACAGCGTCACAATAATTTTAGCCATATTTTATACTTTGGCTATTAAAAAATATCAGATGTGCAAAAATATATATATATATATTATTTAACACAAATATTCTCTTCTGGAGGCCCCTGGCACAAAATATTTTCAGATAGGGGCCAAATATCAATCTGGGGGCCCTTTACATGAAAACAGTTTGAGAACCACTGTATTACACTATAGTGTGGTACGTTTTGCAATCCAATGAAATAACAGGCGATGTAAAGTTTGTTACCAGAGATGCCTTTGGTGAGGTACATGGCTGCCATGACGCCCACAGAGAAAGCCATGTTGGTGGACAGGAACTGTCCTTTAGTCTCCCTGCTGGTCTTCACCTGCGCTGCAGCCGCACAGCCAAACAACTGCACACAGCAACATATATACAGTGGTGGAAAAAGTACTCGAATGTCTTTACTTAAAGGGATATTTCACTTTCAAAAAAACTTTGGGTCATTTTATCGTCTACTCAGGTTTTGTGAGCCCCCCAGACCGTTTTTAAGTTGCTTGATTCAGTATTTAGATATTTGATATTCATTTTTATCAGACACGCCCCCTTCCTATACAAACCCATTATAACTTCAAACTCCATTTTTAACATGTTAGATTTATCGAAAACACCCGTCCTTGGTTCTGGTGACTCACCCTGCCCTCCTAATACGCGAGGGGGCCGTGTTTTTTGTATTACTTTTTTTATTTTATTTTATTTACATTTTTTATTGTATTTAATATTTTTCATTTGAAGTTATAATGGGTTTGTATAGGAAGGGGGCGTGTCTGATTAAATAAATATTAAATATCTAAATACTGAATCAAGCAACTTAAAAACGGTCTGGGGGGCTCTCAAAAGCCTGTGTGGACGATAAAATGTCCCAAAGTTTTTTTGAAAGTGAAATATCCCTTTAAGTAAAAGTATCAATACTGCAATGTAGAAATACTCTGTTACAAGTAATTGTAACAGAGTCGCATTGCGACGCATTGCGACGGATTGTGAGCTGTAGATTGGCTATTTTCAAATGGCCGAAATGTATATAGGGCTGAAGTGGTTAATGTATGTTTTGTAATAATAATCAAAATCTACAAAGTAACTAGTAACTCAAATTTTCAAATAATTGTAGTGGAGTAAAAGTACAATATTTGCCTCTGAGATGTAGTGGAGTTGAAGTAAAAGTACAACAAATTGGAAATACTCCAGTAAAGTAAAAATGCCTCAACATTGTACTTAAGTATAGTACTTGAGTAAATGTACTTAGTTACTTTTCACCACTGAACATATACAAGTTGCACTAAACATATATATTTTTTACTGAATAAAACATTATCTTAACCACTTGATCTCCATGGCATCACTATATTCTGGGGGTTGAACATTCGCTGAAGATAGCAGATCTACAAGCTCACAACGCATCGCAACGCAACATTGCTTCATTGATCGACTATTTTCAGCAAAGAGATTTAGTGTAGAGGGAAAAAGAGCAGTTGTAAATCGGGGCAATTTTTTTTACAAAGAATAGAGGGTTTAAAGGTAGTGTATGTGATATTCCTTTGTTAAAATAAGTGTTAAAAAACGTTATATTTTGTAATCATTGCTAGAGTGTTTGTTCAGTAACAGTATTCTCTTTTTATTCAAGATGTGGAGAGGCAGGAAGACCCCAGTTACTGAACAAACACTGTATAGCAATGATTACTATCAGAATATCAGGGACTGTCGGGTCTCTTCTCTACATGTAAAGTGTCTTGAGACTTGTTGTGATTTGACACTTTAATAAAATTTAATTGAATTGAATTGAATAGAATAGTGCTTTAACCCATTAAGACCTGAAGAAGCATCTGTGTCATTTTTTTATTTGAGCTTTAAAAAAAAGCATTATTTTACACTTTGGCTATTAAAAAATAGCAGATCTACAAGCTCATACTTGTAGATCTGCTATTTTTTAGAAATCGTAAATGTTTTTAATATATATTTTTTTCAAGCGAACATTTGTTACTCAAGTGTTTGCTTCTGGGGGGTCCCTGGAACAACATATTTTGAGATGGGGGTCCTTGGCCAAAAACATATACATTTTGGGGTCCTTGACATGAAAAAGTTTGAGAGCCACTGACATAGTAACATAAGTTTTTTTCAAAAAACTATTTTTAGAAGACTAAAAACAGACATTTTGTAGAATCGACCTCAGGTCTTAATGGGTTCACATTTTTGACAAAAAACATCACTTAGGCCTACCCTACCTTTAAGTGGTTAACCATTGTGTTTAGTAGAGTATGACTGTTAATACAATATAACTAACACAATCTCTCATGTAGACTCCATCACACCATCGTGTGCCGCTTGCCAAAAAAAACTTAACGCCGTCCTACAGAGTTTAAAGGGATAGTTCACCCCCCCCAATTTTTTTTTCCTATTGATTGGTCACCCCATGGAGACTTGAATTCATCGATATTATTTTTTTTGTTTTTGTCGCATTCATAGGCCAATAATTTGATGGGCAGCGGACCGGTAGGCAGCGGTTCCGGTAGCAGACAATGAAGGAGACTCGTTGTGGGTCATCAAATTATTGGCTTAGTGAACTTGGTGAACTATCCCTTTTAATTATGCTTGATTGAGAGAGAGGTACAGAGAAAATAAAAGGAGACTCAAGAGAGAAGGAAAGAAAGAAAGAAAGAAAGAAAGAAAGAAAGAAAGAAAGAAAGAGGGGAGAGAAGAGGGAGAGAGAGACAGACAGACATGCAGACAGACAGACAGACCATCAGGCTCCAGATACTTGACAGGGGTCTTCAACAGGGGGTACGGGACCCCTAGGGGGTCCTCAGAGTTACAAAGGGGGTCCGCCAAATCGTTCTGTGATAGGATCTTTTTTTTTACATTAACCAACTAACTTGATCCCTATAGCATCCCTATTCTGAAGAGAACAGTATCCAAAAGTAAAATCTCTCTCTAGATCAGCTATTTTCAGGTTTAGGTGTAGAGGGAATAAAGAGCGGACCAAGTACAATTTTTTTAGGTTTTAAGTGGTTAAACTGTCTGAAAATACACATTAACATGAATCCAACTCAACGCTACACATTGATAGTGCTGTCAAACAACAAGTCTATGAATCTATCTATGAAATCTCTGAAAAGGTTTATAATCTGCGACACAATGTTATACAATATGTAGTGGGGGTCCTTGCTTCATCTCTCTCAGCTAGAGGGAGATTGATTTAAATTGTATGTTGTGTTATTGAGGCAATGTTTAAGGCGTTATTCCCAATAAACTGTTTAAACATTACGAAAGGGATAGTTCATCCCCGAACTGACTTTTTTTCTATCGATAGTCACCCCATGGAGACTTGAATTCAAGCGGTGATTGATATTTTGGGGTTTTTGTCACATTCCTAAGCCAATAATTTGATGGGTGAACTATCCCTTTAATGGATTCATTATGGATAACTGATCAATAACTGCTACAGAATGAACACAGGATATTGCGCGCGCGCGCGCACACACACACACACACACACACACACACACACACACACACACACACACACACACACACACACACACACACACACACACACACACACACACACACACACACACACACACACACACTTCCTATTAAGTCATAAACATGTTATCAGCTCACCAATGGAGCATTTGCAGTCATCAAAATGTCATTAATTCCACACCCTCATGAGACTTTGTAATGAAAGTCCCCTCGCCTTATCTAAATAACCCCATAGACGTGTTGTGAGCTTGTAGATCTGCTAATTTCACTACATTTGAAATTGTGTAATTGTGTGTGAAAATTCATATAAAGTATATTTCCCTTCCTAGAAATGTAGTGCAGTTGAAAGTGTTTGTCTTTGAAATGGAGTGGAATAAAAGTCACAATTATACAAAAATACAAATACTCCAGTAATGTACAGATACTCAAAACATACTTAAAGGTAGGGTAAGTGATAGTTTTTTTTGTTATAGCTCTATATTCTGAGTAATCATTGCTATAGAGGGTTTGTTCGGTAACATGAGTCTCCCTGTCTTCTACAGGTCTTAATTAAACAGAGAATGAATTGCCAGGCTTATCCAATCAGGAGAGAGAACATACACACAATACAGATTAAACAAGTGAAAATGGAAGTGATGACACGAAGAAATGAGCTGACAAAATTGTAACTGGAACACTATAAAATATAAGCTGATAAATGGGGTACTCTCTCCTGATTGGCCAGAATTTGTCAACACACCTGAAAATGTATTTTCTGTTTATTAACCCATTAAGACCGGGAACACATCTGTGTCATTTTAGATTGCTTTGGCTATTCAAAAATAGCAGATCTACAAGCTCATAGCGCGGCACCGAGTGCCGCACTATGAGCTTGTAGATCTGCTATCTTTTTTTAAATCGTGAACATTTTTGCAAATCTTTGAATTGTTAAAATGATATATTATTTTTATTATAATTATATATGAGTTTTCTGAAAAACTTATGTTCGAAATGATGCTTTCCCGTTTTCTTTTTTTTTTGGGGGGGGGGGTTTATTAACCGGTTAACCCAATAATATCACTTACCCTACCTTTAAGTACAGTACTCAAGTAAAAGCACTTTGCTACTGTCCACCAACTGGTCCACTTACCAGCAACACGAAGGTCCCCAGGAATTCAGCCATGCACTCTCGGAGCAGGGGGCTCCGGACCCTCACTTTGTGTCTGATGATCATCATGTCCTGGAGAGAAATACAGCTGATTCCATTCACAAGCAGCTAAACAGCAGTAACTCACCAGCTCTGGCCTCCTTAAAAAAAAAAACTTTTAAAGGAAATGGGATCTTACACCTTCCCACGGATTTTGAGGGACGAAATATTGTCCCTTCAGAATGTCATTATTTAAAAAAAAGTTCTGTCTGTCTGTCCGTCCCAGGCAAGTGCTGTGTTTGTGTCCTTTGTGTCCAAAGTTGCTCTCTAACGATGGTCAATGTGTGAACCTGTCCAGAGATGTACGACATTTTATCATCATGATCATCATGGCTCTATCTACACATCAATCCGGACTTTGACCCTCATAAAGGCAGAGGTGTTCACATGAGACCAGCGGATGTGAGGGCAGTTGTTCGAGTGTGTGTGTGTGTGTGTGTGGGGGGACGACGACGACGACAACGACATATAAATTGATATACTGTATACACAACCAAGCAGGTTAACATGACTTTAATTGCTTCCTAAATCAGCAGTAAGGAAGGAAGTAATACAATTCCATAACCACTATAAACTTGATATCCCTATCTTGGCCATGGCATTATAGGTAAATCTTTTAAAAAGTGTCAAAGTGTCAAATACATTTTCATAATTGTCTGCCATATGACACCACTGTATCGCCAAGTCAGGCTTAGGAAGACAGTAAGATTGACTTTATTTTACCTGTGGAAATTATTGCCCTATGTGGACTTCCATAGAACCTGACAATGTGTTGATACTCTTTTGCGCCTTAATTCTAACCTCATGTAGGCTACATACCTGCTGCTAATGTGGGCCGCCACCTTGCACCTTACGTCCAGTGGTGCAAAAAAGTACTCAGATGTTTTACTTAAGTAAAAGTAGCAATACCACAGTGGAGAAATGCTCTGTTACAGGTAAAAGGCCTGTGTTCAAAATGTTACTTGAGTAAAAGTACAAAACTAAAAGTACAAATTCTTCTGAAAACAGCCGATCTACAAGCTCATAACGCGTCGCGATGTGACGCGTTGTGAGCTTGTAGATCTGCTATTTTCAAACATTCATGAAATAGGGCTGAAGTGGTTAATGTGTGTTTCATAATATAATAATTTATATCTGCAGATAACTAGTAACTAAAGTTATCAAATAATTGTTGTGGAGAAAAAGTAAAACATTTGCCTCTGAGATGTAGGCCTAGTGGAGTAGAAGTAAAAGTATAAACAATCGGAAATACTCCAGTAAAGTACAGTACTTGAGTAAATGTACTTAGTTACTTTACACCACTACTTATGTCTAACCTCACGTACTGTACCTGCTGGTGTATGCTACGTGTATCATTTATGTAGATGTCCGTAGACCCCCCCCCCCCCCTCTTCTTTTGTTTTCTTCTTTCAACAACAACAAATGACGTAAGGTTGTGTTCCACTGTGGTCAAACAGAGTCAGGGTGCAGATATCGTGCATGTTGGCTCACTGGACAGACTCTGGGTCTCAAATTGGGGTCCAGGGACCCTCATGGTTCCTTGAGGGGGTTCCAAATGGCCCCTTACGGGGGTGTAACTCTGAGAGTGTACAAATGGAACCAAATGGATCCTTACGAGTCCATTTGGTTCCATTTGTACACTCTCAAGAGTTATGGTCCTTGAAATTAAAAAAAAGTTTGAGAACCACAGTGCTAGACTAAATGGAAAAGAGCCTTCATTAGTATCATTGGTAACACCTGTGCATTTCTTTCCAATATGGCTGCTGTGCATAGCTTATTTATCGGTAATCAGATATCGGCAGAAATTTCTATATTCTTACCGTTCACTCCCTATCCTTTTTTCAAATTAGCCATGCCCGAAGGCAGACAACATGAATGTGAATGTTTGTACATGTGACTCAAGCCTTTTATTAGCCTTTTATGTACCACTTAATGAACTCTGCACTGTTGATGAATGATGCAACCAAACAGCCACCTGATTTCACCCCATCAGCCTGAAGAACTACTACAGTATGCATCCACTGGTGGACAAAGTAAATACTCAAGTAGTCAAAGGGATACATTACAAAGTGCATTATCTTTTTATATCAATGCATTTGCTTTGTTGAAATTTAGAACATTTCGCCCCAAAATGTGGAAAAGACATGTTCTGAAATACTGAAACTAGCAGATCTACAAGCTCACACCACGTTGCGGTGCAACACGTTGTGAGCTTGTAGACCTGCCATTTTCACGAAATTTGAAATGGGGCTCAAGTGGTTAATTCATAATGTACTTTTGTGACTTTGGGTTCCAAAATGTCCTTCCTAGAATATGTAGCCAAGTGAAAGTCATAGTACGTGCTTGCAAAAGAACCCAAATACAAAAGAAAGTAACAGTACTCAAGTATAGTTACTGCCCACAACTGGAACTATATTAGTGTCTCTGATAAATGTTGATGACAGAACATAGCAGTTCTAATCTGATAACAGATAAGATATAAGACAAGCTATATGAAGTCAAGGACACAACACAAACATAAGGATACACACAAGGTTGGTGACAGAGGCTGTTTTGGGGGAATGGCACTATAACGTTAGGTGTCACATGGGCGGACCACATCAGAAACGTGGAACTCTGTGGGGACCTCCCACGGGTCACAGACAGGGTCAGAGAGAGCAGGATGAGGCTGGCAGGGCACTGTGTCAGGCACCCGGAACTGGTGGCAAGCAAACTGACAGACAGTGGTGGAAAAAGTACTCAGATATTTTACTTAGGTAAAAGTATCAATACTGCAATGTGGAAACACTCCGTTACAAGTAACAGTCCGGAATTCAACATTTACTTGAGTAAAATTACAAAAGTATTGGTATCAAAATGTACTTAACTCTTTGACTGCCGTCGACGCGTTATCGAGTCAATTGCTAGTTTGTCCACTTGGCCGTCGACGCGTTTGTAATTATTGTTATTTTAGAGAAGATCACGGTCTATTCTTGAATCTGAAGGGAGCAGTAAAACTGTAGCACAAACGGATACGGAAATAATGGATTTAACGTCATTCCGTTCCCGTCGACTCCATGTTTGTAGTTTTTTTTCTTTCGCCTGTATCTGTTTTTTTTGTCCATTTTTCCGAGGAGACACGTGTTTCCAACGGCCTGTAGCGAAGGGGACACTAGCTCCGGGTGCAATGTTTTGCATCCGGAGCAATAGTCAGAGACTCCTGCTCCGGAAACACACAGTGAATCGATCGATAAATATGGATCTAAACTTTTATGACAACTTTAAAACTACTAAAAACACGAAAATCTCTCCAGTAAAGTTAAAATACCTCAAAATTGTACTTAATTATACAACAGGTAGTTCCGACCAAGCAATCTGATTGGTTGAAATAGCTGTCTAGCCGTGCTTCAAACCAGCATCATAGCACGGGCCTAATCACATTAATAAATCACTCCGCACTGCAGTCCGCACCTGATTAGACCATATATGGCACAGCTGTGCTGTGACGTCACGCTGTCCCACGGTAGGAAAACAAACAGCACGGCGAAAATAGCCGATCTACAAGTTCACAACGCGTCGCCAGGTATCGCACGGCGAAAATAGCCGATCTACAAGTTCACAACGCGTCGCCATCGCGACGCGTTGCCAGCTTGTAGATCAGTTATTTTGGCCACGTGACACGGTCGTACGACGGAGCATATAGCCTACTGGAATTCATTCCACTGCGCAAGCATTGATAGCTTAGCTGTGTTGATGAGACGGTGCCTCAGGCTCATAGCGCTGCTACAGGGACTATTTAATGTCTCAGTGAAAAACTCTTCTCTTTACAGGGAAACGGATAATAGCGAAACATTTTGATTATGAATTGCTCCACAATATGAATACATTTGGATGTGTTTTGTTGGTAACTGTTGTATAATCGGAATATTACACTCGAGGGTGTGCTTTACCTTACATTATTGGCACTTCTGTGATGCTCGCGGAACTCGGCTTCGCCTCGTTCCTGACCGCATCACAGGCGTGCCAATAATGACGGTAAAGCACACCCTCTCGTGTAATATTGCTTAAGTACAGTACTTGAGTAAATGTACAGTTACTTTACACCACTGCTGACAGACACTGTGGGAGCCAACGCAGGCCACAGCGATAGAAAGGAAAGAGGCGCTGCACCTACAGTACATATGACACACTGTGGCGTGACAGCTGAGCTAACAACGCTGCAGAGCAAGACGCTGATGCTAGAGAGGAGAGTGTGGAGGACAGCGATTCAGCAGTCCTGAATTGGTGTTGGCTAGACCGCACTCTCGCATCGCATCGTTTCGGGGGGTTGAAATTTCATCTTCTTGGATGGATAAGAGTGACATAGGAAAATAAATGCCTTAAATTATTTTAAGTACTGGTTAAAGAGAGAACTGAATCGTTTTGTTATAAATGTGATAGGGTAAGGATCTACCGTAATCACATGCGTAAACTGAACCCTCTTTGCCATGTTTTTCCTGTTCTGTACTGAGTGGTTTTATAATGTCAATGCACGCGCGTGCGCACACGCACGCACGCGCGCACGCACGCACGCACGCACGCACGCACACACACACACACACACACACACACACACACACACACACACACACACACACACACACACACACACACACACACACACACACACACACACACACACACACACACACACACACACACACACACACAGCTATACACGGGGGGGTCATTATCATACAGTAGATAAGTGGTGACATTTACAACAGAGCAGTAGACCATAAAGGCTACACGCGATGACACCTTATCTCCACTTTATCACCTCTCATCTTCAGCTGGAGATTCTACTATCCTATCATTTGTTTAGGAATTTCGCCACACATACTTTCTCCCTTCTCTGTGAGCGGTTGACATCAATGTATAAATATGGTCTAGTTCATTGGTTTCCAAACTGGACCCGAGGGGGGTCCCCAAATGATCTGGGGGGGGGGGGTGCCAGATGATTAGCTTAATGTGCTACATTGTTTTCTCACTCAGTAGTAAACAAACCAATATTTTCTCACTCAGTAGTAAACAAACCAATATTTTCTCACTCAGTAGTAAACAAACCAACATACAGTAAGTATGTTCAGGATATCTGCACATTTCTAAAGTGACAATTTAAGGACTTTTAAGACCTTTTGTAATCAAATATTACATAAGAAAGAGGCAAACATTGTGAAAATAGCCGATCTACAAGTTCGGCTATTTTCACAATATTCTATTTGTGGAACCGAGTCAAACTAAATGTAAGGCCTTGGGGATGGGGGGTCCCGAGTTCAAATGTGATTATTTTTGGGGGTCGCAGCCTGAAAGGTTTGAGAACCCTTGGTCTAGTTTGCTCTACTGGAAAGCAGCTGAACTGCAGTGACATATTTCAAAGACATTTTAGTTCAAGTTAGGATTTATTGAAGGAAGAAACTGACAACATAAACAAACTCTAAATACAATTAATTACAAAAAACTCCTTAATGTTTGCAGCTAATGGCAACGTATCTAACACCTTTTAAATGATGAAACCAAGTGTTTTGTGACTGTGTGCCCTATTTAGGGGGGAAGTTCACCACAAACATGACTTTTTATTGTTATTTACTCACCCCATGAAGCCTTGAATTCATGGAGATATATATGTTTTTGTTTTTGTCACATTTCTCATCCAATTTTCCAATGTGATTTATTGATGTAAATAGGAGGCCAACAATATAAATACAATAATTGATAAACTCCAAAACAACTCTCAGTGTAATCACTGGGAAGACTGCTACTGACTATTTCTACCAAATGTTTTAATTATAGTATTGCTCTTGTTAAGCTTGGCCTACTAATGACTTCCATTCATCAAATATTGGAATATCAGGAATGCGACAAAAATTAAAAACTATATCCATGAATTCAAGGCTTCATGGGGCGAGGAATTGATTTTGTGAGTGAACTACCCCTTTAAAAGCATTATTCATCAGTGCATTTTTACATAGGCTGATATAGCAACCCTTGAGGTAGAAGTACTCCTTCAGAACAGCTATACGAACAGCTATACGATACAAGAAGCTATACAAGCAGCTATACAGGCATCAAACAATCAAAACCATACATGTTTGAACTCTCTTGAGACGTTTGTACTTACAGTAGTGCTAATTATAGCTATTATTGACTAATTAAAACACATGATTAGATTATTTGCCCAATAGGCCCTGTGCACCGCAGCCATGATGGAAAGACATTGCGCCGCTTCCTTACTTCCTTCACAGGTGTTACCAACTATACTAATTAAGGCTTTGTTCTATTCTTGTCAAACCAATGGGTCAAACAGAGTCAGGGCACTGATATTGTGCAATGTGCATGTTGGCTCATTGGAAAGACTCTACTACACTAGTGGGTTTCAACGTGTGGTCCAGGGACCCTCCAGGGACCATTTGTACACTCTCAGAGTTATGGGGGTCCTTGAAATTAAAAGGTTTGACACTAAATGGAACAGAGCCTTCAATAGTATCATTGGTAACACCGGTGAAGGAAGCAGCCCAATTTCGTGCCAATATGGCTGCTGTGCATAGAGCCTATTAAAGTGCCACTTTTACTCATGTGTGTCTGAATAATTTAGTGACAGGACTCATTGTAAGTGATTGTCTCAGAAGGTGTAGTTCAGATAATCCTAACCAGATAACAAACAGTGTGTGTCAAAGGCACACTGCTAGCCCTGAGACAAGTCCAGGTGCACCTTGGGATTTTGTGACAATCACACATTATAGTCATTAGTTATGAATTATGTTTTAATTCAGTATATCAATATATATCAATATATCAATATATATCAATATATATATATACACAAACACAAATAAACAGGTGTGTCTTATATGACGAAGTAGGGCATTAATTTAATGCTAAGAGAGAGAGAGAGAGAGAGAGAGAGACAGACAGACAGACAGACAGACAGACAGACAGACAGACAGACAGACAGACAGACAGACAGACGGAACATGTCGGAACATGACATAAAACAAGTCCTTAAGTTTGTGGTGCTTTGTGCGGCCGGTGTAGTACCACATCCACGGGCCCGGGGGGCAGCGTTTTGATGAGGGTCCAGACCTCCAGGCGTCTCATCCCCACCACGCTGACGTCCTGGATCTGCAGCAGCTGGTCTCCTGGACACACCTGCTCCACGGGACCTCCTGCCGAGTGGACGCACAGTGGTGGACAAAGAAATCAGCCCAGGGGCGCCGATTTATGTACGCGCTACTGGGGGGCGCAAGTGCGGCCCAGCGCGTGCGAGTAGTAATGCTCATTATTAGCTGGCCCCATCATTGGTGGGCTGTGGACAGTTCAGAAACCTGTCTACCAACATCATCAGTTGGGGTTCCAAGCTAAAAGAAACTGCAGCCTTTCTCTTCCAGGACAGTTAGAAACCATTGTTCTTGCATTAAAGGGATATTTCACTTTCAAAAAAAAATTTGGATCATTTTTATCGTCTACTCAGGCTTTTGTGAGCCCCCCACATAGTTTTTAAGTTGCTTGATTCAGTATTTACATATTTGATATTCATTTTATCAGACACGCCCCCTTCCTATACAAACCCATTATAATTTCAAACTCCATTTGAACATGTTATATTCATCAAAAACACCCGTCTTTGGTTCTGGTGACTCATCCTGCCCTTTTTTTAAAGTTAATTTTTAATTTAATCATTAAATAAAAAGTTTGGAATCTTGTTTGAAATGACCAAACCTGCCTACCAATGATGTCACTGGTAGGCAGGTCTCTGAACTGTCCACAGCCCTCCTCTGAGACAAAAACAAAAATGGTACCATATTAGCATCACTATTAGTGGGGACCAATTATATGAAGACATGTTAAAAATGGGTGAAGTTGTCCTTTAAGTAGGCTACAAAACTCAATTAAATGTACTTAGTCATGTCCACCACTGGTTTTGTCCCACCTAAATAACGAAATAACGTATTTATTTTGCATGTTTCCATGCCCACCAGACTCCTGCGGACCCCCATGTTTTATGTTTTATTATTATTATGATGATGTTTTTTAAAACGAAAAATACTCAGTGTCAATTTAACTCTAATCAACTATAGTCAACTATTAATCAACAACAATCAACTATGATAATTTATAATCAAGTCTAATAAAAGGTTAGTAAAGTGAATGTTTGTCACCCTGGAAGATCTTCTGGATGCTGAGAGGTTTGTCTCCCAGGCTGGACCCAGCCCCTCCCTCCAGACTGAACCCTAGATCTCTGCTGCGCTTCTCCAGCCTCACACACACACGCTGGCCTGAGAGGACACAAACACATTTTATCACATTTATGCACGTCCACATAAAGGAGATCATACAAGGACACACATACAGTATATGAAAGGTGCAGAAAGGTTAAACGCGGGCAAAATTCCTTGATTATGCGGGCTAAAATCCTAGATATTGCAATGATATATGCAGGGATTTTATGTGAATTTATGCAGTGAAATTACAAGGAATACACAGAGTAAGGAGCGCACACCTGTGTTGATGAGGTGCTGGCCACGGCAGATAATAATGTTGACAAGGATGAGGCCGCACAGCTCTTAGCCACGATGCAGAAAGTTTAATTAGAATGAAATGAAACTAACGTTTCGACAAAACAGTCTTCCTCAATGAAATTGCGAAATATGCATATTACGCGATGCTATGCGATGCAATGCGCATATTATGCGATGAGCATATTATGCGATGCGATGTGATGCGATTCGCCCTTTTTGGAAAAAAAATCGCATCATCTGCACCCATTTTGCTGAATGTGCGGTAAATTATGCAATCACATAATCACGTTTTTCTGGAGGGTCTATATGATACAATAAGTACCGTATATCAGTATTCTGTGAGTATAAGTAACACTGTGAGTATAAGTAACAGCGCCTCCGTCATGGCGGCTGCCAATTACAGCAGAGACATCACAATACTTTGCCAGCCTTTTTGCCTCCTTTTTGGGGCATCCCAAGTTGTTGAAACCCTCTAATAACCAACCAGTGGGGGTCTGTCCTAGGCTGCCACATATTAAAAACAAATAGTTTGCACCCAGCTCTGAGATGGTATGCAATGACCTTGGTCATAAAGGCTTCCTCTAGACTAGGGTCAAAGGTGCAGAGGATATCTGTAATATACCGACCTTCCCACAACAACATGTGGTCTATTAGCTATTTACAGTGTAAAGATGCCTGGTTTATCATACAGATGGAACATGGATGGAATGTTTGTACATTCTCAATGAAGATGCTTGAAATTTTGATATGTCCTTCGCTATGAGTTCCACTATTCTGTCATGATCTGCTATAAACATTCGCGGGCACAAGCAGCGAAATGTTGGTACAAGCAGCGAAATGTTGCTGGGACTTGTCCCAACAACATTCCGCTGCTTGTACCTGTACAAGTCAGTGACAAATAAAACTTCTTGAATCTTGAATCTCACATGTAAACCTCTCACCTGTGGGCGGAGTCTGCGCGGATCCCTGAACTTCCCCTCCTGCCTTATATGGAGCTGTAGCCCGGCCCCTCCTCAGCACGACCACGCCCATGCCGCGCTCCTTGGCTCTCCTCAGTGTCCTCAGGGCCTCGAAGTGGGCGGAGCTGCACAGCGCCGTGCCGTTGATAGACAGGACGTGGTCGCCCTCTCTGATGGAGCCTTCCTGTGCCGCCACGCCCGACGGAAACACCTTGTGCACCTGGAGGGGGGGAAAAAGTCATGTTTTTTTTTAATCTTTAATGATGCATTCACACTGGCAGATACAAAAGATACAAAGCAAATCAGCATAATCTGTCGCAGAGTTTCTGTTAGGCTCCATGCACAGCAGCCATATTGGAAAGAAATTGGGTCTCTTCCTTACTTCCTTCAAAGCTGTTACCAATTATACTAATTAAGACTCTGTTCCATCCTTGTCAAATAAAGTCATGGTGCTGCATATTGTATTGTGCATGTTGGCTCACTGGAAACACTCTGCTACACCAGTGGGTCTCAAAGCGTGGTCCAGGTACCCTCATGGTTCCTTTAGGGGGTTCCAAATGGGCCCTTACGGGGGTGTAACTCTGAGAGTGTAGAAATGGAACGGAAGTTATGAAATTAAGAAAGTTTGAGAACCACTGTGCTACACCAAATGGAACAGAGCCTTCATTAGCATCATTGGTAACACCTGATGAAGGAAGTGAGGAAGATTTACTTCCTTTGTGTTCCTTTCAATTTCTTTCCAATATGGCTGCTGTGCATAGAGCCTATTGTTGCACAGCGAGCTCGTTGACGTCATCAAACGTCTGTTGGCAAACAAGAAAAATATAAAGGTTAAAATAAAGCCTGGGGATAAAAAGAACAGAACTAGAGAGGAACTAGAGGAGGAACTGAAAATGCATGCGGCGCACCCATCTGACCACTTAACATGGCGGCCGCTGTGTTAAGAACTTTTGGGAACCGGTAGTCTAGATCAGTGATTCCCAAGCTTTTTAGCTCGAGACCCAAAAGAGAAATGTGATGTCTCTCTGGTGAAAACTAGTGAAAATGGCAGATCTACAAGCTCACAACGTTTACAAGATCATGACACGTTTATGGAACCCGCAACCCATAAAAATGTGTATGCAATCCAAAAATACACAGTCACCGTTTGGGAACCGGTAGTCTAAATAGAGGTTTGAACCATTTCATCCACTAGAGGGCAGCATGGGATAGGGTAACATCCATTCTATACTGACTGTTCTGTCTTTGCACTGAAACTACATTGAAACTGCTTTTGTTCTTGATCTTTGGGGTTGTCTGCATTCATGGCTGTCCTAACATACTGTAAAAAAAAAAATACTGTAGTCGTACTGTATGCTACTGTTTTTACTGTATTTTCTTCACTGATACTGTACATTGCGGATACTGCATCCTGTTGTATACGTATTGTTGTCTCCAAGGCCGAAGGTGTGGCCGAGACTATGTTTTTGCCCCTGTCCGTCTGTGTGTCCGTCCGTCTGTCTTCAAAACACACTTTATGCTATTACTCCAACACATTTTGTTCAAAACTCACACAAATCGGTTCACATTATCTCTGACGTTCATAGTGACAGAACACTGTCCCAAAAAAAAAAGAAAAAGTACAGAAGTCTCGCTAGACGAGATTGAAATCTCGAGATTTCAATCTCGTCTAGCGAGACTTCTGTTTTTTTTTGTTGTTTTTTTTTGGTTGCATAGTGTTCTGTCACTATGAACGTCAGATCTCACAAAAAAAAAAAAAGAAAAGCTATTAAAATATGTGATCTAACCTAAGGCCTATACGCGCACCTTTTAAGCTGTGGCGGCTCAGGGGTGGAGTTATGAAAATGTTCTACTGTACCATTCATCCTAAGATATCATAACGTCATAGAAAAGGTAAGAAAACTTTAGTCCAAAATTCTCCTTTAATTTACCTGCAGTCCTGTACTGAAATAGTCTGAAATACTTTGTTATCTTTATTAACCATTTTTTCCTGTATTTTTTGTTGTTGTGAATTCAATGTAATGAGTATACCGAGTGTACTTTTTGTGCAGAATAATTTTGTTTTTATTTTGAATGGAATAGCTTCAAGGATATCATAATGAATAATCAATTATAATAACTCTATTTATCTAATGTTAACTTATAATAACATGGCAGGTTGTTGAGGGGAGAGTGTGTTGTCCTGCCACTAAAAGGAATATTTTTGATAAGTCGGTGGGAATAACTTTAGGAAAAACAGGAAGTTTAAACCAGGATTCCAAATGGAAGAATGGAACATGTTTTGATTGGGGAAGAAGGTTTGGCTCCCTAATGTGCAACAAGTCCACTGTAAAATCCTCAGTGTTTATTTAACTATAATATAGTTAAATAAACACTATATAAGCCTTTCTCTTCTTCCAAACATGGCACAAACACTGTTCAGGGGTCTGCCATATCAATAGTCACCCAGTTTACAGCTGTCAGTCAGGGGTGCCCATGTTGTCAAGGCATATGAGAATAGTCACATAATATCTTACAGCAGTGTTTTAACACTTCAAATGGCCATAACTCACACTCACGTGACACATTGATCTGATCAGATAGGCCTGGGAAATCTAGTTTACAAAAAATAGCAGCTCTATAAGTGAAAATAGAACATTAAAAAAAAGAAAAAATTCAAACATTTTAACCACATCAACCGTATACTCAGTTCAACGTAATTCTTGAGCTTGTTGATTGTCTATTTCCGGCGAATGTTACCTTGGAATAGGGCATATTTTTCATGTTTTCAACAAAAACACCCGACAGACAGACAGATAGATAGACAGACTTACAGTGACTGGTTTATTCTGGTCCAGTCCTCCTGCGATGCTGAAGCCCAGGCCCCCCCCTACCTCCTTATGCAAGACCACCACCTGTACATCCTCATAGCTCTACACACACACACACACACACACACACACACACACACACACACACACACACACACACACACACACACACACACACAGTGTGAAAGTAGATCGCAATTTTTTCACGAAACAAATATTGAAATATGTAGATACAGTACAAGGTTACAGCACAGCCTGAACGCACCCTTGTGTCTGTTGTCACTAGCGTCAAAGTTCAGGTTATGATTGGTTGGACGCTTGTCACTAGCGTCAACTGATTTGGGTGCTATATTTAACTAATTTAGCAGGGGACCCCCTGGAACCCCCTCACGGACCCCTGGTCCAAAGGTTTATGATTGGATTGGTTATTGGATGCTTATCACTAGCATCAGAGTTGAGGTTATGATTGGCTGGATGCTTGTCACTATAGCATCAGAGTTGAGGTTATGATTGGCTGGATGCTTGTCACTATAGCATCAGAGTTGAGGTTATGATTGGCTGGATGCTTGTCACTATAGCATCAGAGTTGAGGTGGTTATGTCATTTTGGACGCTACACTTTTTGCTGTCGAGTGTCCTGACACTGTGGAAAAGTGTGGAGACTCTGGTCTCCGTAGACCAGGGGTTCTGTGAAAGAGGTGGAGTGATTTTGAAACATTTTAACAACACAAATGCCTCTGAGATGTATTTGGAGTAGACGTATTAAGTATTGAGAAATGGACATACTCAAATACAGTCAAAGTACCTCACATTTGTACTCAAGGAACAGTACTTGAGTAAATGTACTTATTTTACCGTCCACCACTGATGGTTTGTACCTGCAGCGTGCTGTCCCCAAGTCCTCTGACATCCTGCAGGAGGCGCTCCAGCTCCTCGGTGGGCAGGACGGACACGCAGGACAGAGCGGACATGTCTGAGCGCAGAGAGTTGGACCAGTCCTCACTGCTGTCACTCTCTGATTCATAATCCACTCCTCCCAGGTTACACAGATCTGCAAGACTACAAGTGTAATTTACAATTTAAATTTTACAATTTACAATACTATAAGCAAGAAGGGTTGGGATCCGGAATCGGAGGAACCGGATCCAACATTGAGGACCCAGAATCGGTTCCATCACATTTGGAACCGTTTCCGGAACCGGTTTATATCACGCTGTCAGAGCTGGTATGTGGGCTTCACGTCTGCTATACAATTACAACACCAGTGGTTCTCAAACATTTTAATTTCAAGGACCGCCATAGCCAGCAGCCAGCTCAGGTGTGGGTGATCCCAATCAGCCCAGCTGCTCCACATCGCCATCAGGACAAGCTGCCAATATAAGCTGCTGAGTCAGTTTAACCGACTGTTAAACAGTAACTTCTAGAGTTCTAGAGTATTTTCTGTAAAGCTAACCTTGTCTGTCCGGCTTTTATTATTCATATACATTCCTTAACCTGTCTCCCTGTCTCTGTGTCTTAGCCTTTGTGGTCCCTGACACATTTGGCTACACGGTATCGGTCGGGCCTAACACCCAACCCTATAAACAAGGCAATCACATAACATGCCGGGCGGCACTTGTGCTCGCTCTGTTACAGCTGAAGGACAAGTACGTAAGTATGTTGTTTGTGGACTATACAGCTCGGCAGTCAACACCATTGTCCCAGCCAGGCTTGTTGCAAAGCTCAGAGACCTAGAGCTACACCCCAACATGTGCGACTGGATACTAGACTGTCGAACCGCCGCCAGATGGTGAGAATGGGCTGCATCACATCTGACCCCCTGAAACTCAGCACCGGAGCACCCCAGGGATGTGTGCTGAGCTCTCTCCACTACTACAAGTGTGACTGCACAGCCGCAAACAGCTCCAACATCATCATTAACCCTTTCAACCCGGGAACGCATCTGTGTCATTTTAAGATTTCTTTGGATATTCAAAAATAGCAGATCTACAAGCTCATATGAGCTTGTAGATCTGCAATTTTTTGAAAAACTAATCCTGAAAATGTGTCAAATCTTTGAATATATAGGCCTACATTTAAAAATATTCTTTTAACTCAAATCTTTGCTTCTGGGGTCCTTGAGAACCACTGATATAGAAACATACGTTTTTCAAAAAGAAGATTTGAGTTACAAATGTTTGCTTTAAAACACATATAGTCCGGTGGATTGGTAAATTTTTTTAGGTGAATCGTTCACTTTTTCATAAAAGCGTGAGACTTGTACAGTTTGGGACCCTGAACATTTTCAGATATGGAGCCATCGCAAAAACGCCCCCTGGTGGCCATGGCGGCCATTTTACTTTCCGCATTACCAAATAATGTATTAATAACTCCCAAACCATGATAATACAGAATAGGTGATGTCTACACCTATGTTTTGATGGTCAATGATTACAATAATATCATGTACAACATCATAAACTGTTCAGGTGAATAGTTAATGGTCAATTCAGTGATGTTGTGAGGTAGTCCTGTGTGGTTTTGTCCGAAGATCTGTCACTTTTTCATAAAAGTATGAACCTTGGTACACTTGTACAGTTTGGGGCCCTGAACAATTTTGGATATGGAGCCATCGCAAAAAACTCCCCAGTGGCCTTGGCAGCCATTTTACTTTCCGCCATAACCAAATTATGTATTTTGCATCATATCTCCTAAACAAAACATGATAATACAGAATAGGTGATGTCTACATCTATGTTTTGATGGTTAAGGATTACAGTGATACCATTTAAAACAGAGGTTCTCAAACTGTGGGTTCGGACCCCAAATGGAGTCACGGGAAGGTGGCAGTGGCTACATTAACTGAAAAAGGTTTAAATGTGAATCCTTCCAATTAAGTCTGTTTTTGTTTTGTTTTTGAAAAGCATACAGTTATTATAATGGTTCTGGCAACAGATATAGGCTATATACTATAGGCTATAATCATATGAGATAAAACAACATAAAAATGAATAGTATATAGAATAATTTATCAACACCAAAATTACAATGGAAAAACACAGAAATGAATACATTGTGATTGTACAATTATCTAGCTAGTCACACAAGCAATGCAACTAAATAGATCTCCCCTTGTAGAGGGTATTTGAGCAACCAAGCTACCGGACACAACTCAGACCTGTGTCTTTGATGGTTTTATTATACTGACACACAATACCAACACACTCTAATACTTTTAGGCCAGTATGGCCAGTAAGCCAGTAGGCCAGTAGGCCATTAGTCAAGTAAAGAGTCAGGTTATAAACCTAAAAAAGTAAACACAAACAACAACGTAACAACAAATTACTGACATGAAATATACACAAAAAACTATAAACCATATCAGAAATATATTATCGTCGTGTAAACACGCTCTCAATTCTTACCGTCAGTCTCTCGGAGCTCGAAATGGAAAATTACGAACGCAGCAATAACACCCTGGTAACTAGTAACACTGGTGCATGCGTAGAACACTTTGTCCTGATAGTGAGCATCCACTCCATTTATATCGGTTTGGTCTACCCATGTAGGTGTAACCTTCCTGTTGATTAATCATAATTGTGACTTGTGTATTATCTTAACTGTGGAAACACAGGCTTTAGCACTGTTCTAAACAGTAGCCACTGTCACCCAGCTCCTCATCTGACCTAATCAATCAACATGCCCTCATGTGACACTTAAGTGACATGTGTAAAGTCCACTGCTGTGCTGTGGCTTTTAGAATTTGTATATTTGTACCTTCGGATTATAACTTCAGTTTATAACTCCAAATAAGCAGTATTAACCTTCATATAAGCATGTATCAACTCCTAGAATAGAGATATTCTAGGAGTTGATATAAATAATATAGAAAATAACTCGGTCTATCACTCCGGTATAAGATCCTAAATAAGCAGGAAATACACACATAATAATAATCACAATAATAACCGCAAACTTCAGGCGCTGGAAGGCCCTGGATAATTCTACAGTGATATATAAGTTCATAATGCATCTTGATGTGACTGTGAGCTTGCAGATTGGCTGTTTTCACTACAATGTAAATTTCTTTTTTATACCTGGTGTTTCATCAGGATGGGGGACAATTATTTTAGCACTTAGTGACTGCACCTTTCAACAGAATAGATTAGAACAAGATAAACATCTATGTAAGCACACAAAACAAGTATTATTTTAACGGGACAATTTGGTAGTGAATGTAGTGTTTTAGAGATATTTATCATGGACTTGGGAAACACAGCTTAAACCTGGGGACAGTAAGCAAATTGGTGATGACAATGATGGCTGCCTTGAAACATAAGGGACATGCATGCTCTGGGCCCTAGCTTGCCTTACCCCTTATGCCTAAACGTATTAGCCATATTTTACTATTTTGAAAAACATTTTCAAATAGTTCAACTAGGCGATCTACATCGACACATTGTGAGCTTGTAGATCGGCTATTGGTATTTTAAAATGTTTTTCAAAATAGTAAAAAATGCAAAAAAACGTTTAGAGATAAGAGGTAGTAAGGCATAGGTTGAGTATGGGCCCAAGATAGGGCCCATCTGTTCCCTACGTTTCCAAAGTTCTATGTTTCCTGGCTGCTATGCCCAGCTCTATATACAGTAGCACATGAGAAATATGTTACCGAGCTCTCATATGACATGGGCTATTGTGGTAACTTGTTAAAGGGGTTTTCCCCCACTCACACATCCCTGCTCCTAGGGTACCAATGCACCTCTATCACACCACACCTCCTCACTCACCTACCCCACCAATCCCCCCCTCTGCCTGGGCTCTGTCCGGGGTCAGAACCACCCCTCTATGATATAGCGCACCAGTTAATGTATGTTAGCAAGCAAATTAGCGCACCAGTTAATGTATGTTAGCAAGCACATGTAATTTGAACCAAATTCTGCCCAAACATAATTGTACAGAATGTTTGTATGTTTGGGAATGTTCCAGGAACACAGGGCCCTTGGAGAAAGAGTACCCAACAACCTTTTAAAAAGTTAACTCTATGTGCGTTAACAGAATAGAAAGCCGTGGAACATACAGTAGGACTCTGGGAACATAGGAATGACCCTTCTCAGATATTGTGATTTCCTTTTTTCAACGTCACTGACTAAGTAAGAGTGGCTTATCATCGGTGTTGGCTGAGAACGAGGGTGTCTATTCCCAATTCAATGTGCTAGATCCCTGGATTGCTGATGTGGAGTGCAACACTACCATCATCTCTCAGTACTTGATGCATGTCTTAGTTACCCAAGCCATGCTACACCGAGGGTCCTTGGGATCGAACCCAGGACCTTGTGGTCCTAAGGCGAGTAATTGAGCTACCTGGACATAAACAACGTTATTGAATTGACCATTACCTATTCACCTGAACAGTTTATGATGTTGTACATGATATAATTGTAATCATTGACCATCAAAACATAGGTGTAGACATCACCTATTCTGTATTATCATGTTTGGTTCGGGAGTTATGATGAAAGATACATTATTTGGTAATGGTGGAAAGTAAAATGGCCACCATGGCCACCGGGGGGGGGGGGGGGGGGTTTGCAATGGCTCCATATCTGAAACTGTACAAGTCTACCAAGTTTCACGCGTTTATGAAAAAGTGAACGATTTTCGTCTCAATCCACCGGACTAATATATATATTCAAAGATTTGCACAAATTGTCAAGATTAAAAAAAAAATAGCAGATCTACAAGCTTGTAGCGCGGCACCGAGTGAGCTTGTAGATCTGCTATTTTTGAATAGCCAAAGAAATAAAAAAATGACACAGATGTGTTCCCAGTCTTAATGTATGCATTAAGTATGCTGATGACACGACAGCGATAGGCCCAACAATGACGTGTCGGCCTTATAGATATGAGCTCAGTTCACTTGCACTCCGGTGCCAGGAGAACAAGCCTCACTCTCAACGTCAACAAGACCAAAGAGCCATTAGTGGACTGGAGGCCGAGGAGAGAGCACGCAACCATCTTCATCGATGCAGTGGAAAGAGTCAAGCAGTGAGTTCAAGTTCCTCTGAGTACACATCGAGGAGGAGCTCAATGGGACACCCACATAGGAGGAACAAGGCTCAGCAGCATCCACACTGAATAAGTCACCTGAAGAAGTTCGGAGTAGGCCCCCGGAAGCTCAGGCTGTACTATACAACAGCTCCATGGAGTCAGTCGTTCATCAATCGAGGCAGAAGGTGGCAGGGAGGGGTACAGGGAGAGTGCTATGGGGTGAGTCTACAGACTACGGCGGGAAATTGGGAGTGAGTCTGCAGTTCTGACTACAATGGAGAGTTTGTTCCACAGTCTGGGAGCCAGGAGGGACAAGAGTCTGGGACAAGACTACATACAGCCAGTAAACAACACATTAGCTATTCGGACACAATGAAACCCTCAGTGTTACATTTCTGCATAACAGTGTTTTACGAGAATTTTGTACTGATTATTTTTGGCCCAACTACAAGCTCACAACACGTTGTGAGCTTGTAGATTGGCCATTTTCATTATAAATAGGTTGTACGTTTTTCATTCATTTATACTTTTGGGTCTCGAGCTGAAAAGTTTGGAAACCATTGATCTATACTAGAACCCTGCACCAGCGGCGGACTGGCCATTTGTCGTACCGGGCAAATGCCCGGTGGGCCGGTGGGAAAAAAAAATTTCGCTCCCGTTTTAGGATTATTACGGTCATTTCAGGGTCGCGTGGCCCAATTATTAGTTACGTTAATGTTTGGGCTGAGATGCTTTCCAGCAGGGGCCTCAGTGCGGCTGCAGAGTTCATGTGCAGGGCTGAAACAGTGAAACGCTCCCCCCCCCCCCCCCCCCGTTGACAAAACGGCCCGGGGGGTGGTGGGCCGGTCCGAACCAAAATGCCAGGGCTGAATTTTGGTCCCAGTCCGGCCCTGCCCTGCACAGGCCCAAAACTCCAGCCAGACACGAAGCCCGACACCACATTTATTTAATCTCTCTGACGTGCGCTGTCTCTGATGTGCACAGCGCACACAACTCTATGATGTGTGCTTGCTCGCGCTGTCTGATGGATGCAAACACAGAGTGACAGAACACGCACATCCCAATATTCTACTAAGAGAGGTAAACTTTTTTTTTTGCTTTTTACCAATTTTTTATGCCAATTCATTCGTCCGCAAACACATTTCTGTGTTGTCACTACTGTCGTGTCCTACTGACTCACCTCCCAGTGAGGAGCCCCCACTGGGAGGACGTTGAGCCTTCGTCCTACTCCTCCCGCTCAACACTCCCTGCTGACAGGAGCCGCCCCAGCCCATAAGATTACTTGCCATTTATAACCCTCCCTACCCGGGCATATAAAGCCAAGTTACGCGTTCCAGCAGCAAGTAAGTAATTCAAGTTTTATGGTATACCTTTTTGCTTTCTTTAGTGTGAACTGTGAAGAATAATCTTTCAAACGTTATTTCCCCCCAAAATAAATTATAAATTATAAATAAAACTTTGGTCTATTATCTTACTTCCTTCACAGGTGTTACCACTAATGAGGGCTCTGTTCTAGCACAGTGGTTCTCAAACATTTTAATTTCAAGGACCCCCATAACTGAGAGTGTACAAATGGAACCAAATGGACCCTTATGGGTCCATTTGGTTCCATTTGTACACTCTCAGAGTTACACACCCGTAAGGGCCGGGGCCATTTGGAACCCCCTCAAGAATTTGAGACCCACTGGTGTAGCAGAGTGTTTCCAGTGAATCAACATGCACAATATCAGCACCCTGACTCTGTTTGACCAGAATGGAACAGAGCCTTCATTAGTACCATTACAGAAACCGCCTATGGCGGAAGTAAGGAAGAGGCCCAATTTCTTCCCATTATAGCTGCTGTGCATAGAGCCTATAGCATACTTAAATGAGCCTTGTATGAGCCTCATTGTTGATTTTGTGTCGGGGAGCGCTGTAGGTCGCATCGTCCAACAAACACAATCACACCCCCAGCTTCAGGCCGTTCAGAGACTAACATACGTAACTAGCACTATGTAAATAACATAACTAATTAGAACACAGACTCGTCTCCTTTTCTCATTCACTGGTAAATACCAATGCACGATGGTTGAGTTATTAACGTAAGCCCCAGCCTGGCCCATGCCCAACGTATTCATTTATAAAACGGCCTGAGCCCGGCTGGGCCCGGTCCCAGTGGGCTGACCAGGGCTCTAATCTATCTCTATCTCAATACTCACAACACCTACCATCAGCTCCCAGTACGTACAACAACACCTACCATCAGCTCAGAATAGGCTACTTACAACAACACCTACCATCAGCTCCCAGAACTTACAACAACACAAAACATCACTTTCCAATAAAACAACACCTATCATCAGCTACCAGTTATTACAACACCTACCATGAGCTACCAGTACCTTACGGCATGCTTTAGTTCTGCAAGCCGTGCTACTCACACTGAGTTGGCGCTGGCAGCCTGGGATCGAACCTAGAACCTTGTGGTCCACAGGCATGAGCTACTTGGACACAAATGCAGAGTTTTATAATGTATATATTTCAGTCCCTTCCAGGGTTCCCTCAAATCATCCAATTGATGGTTTGGGACAAATCTGCTTGTAGATTAATTTGGGAGCTCATAAATTGTTGGCATGCGACACGTTTTTAGTTTGTCGATCGGCTATTTCCGCCAAAGAGATTTGGTGTAGAAGGGAAAAAAGGATGGGACCAAGTAGCCTACGGACCTGTGGGCAACCAGGCTCAATGAAGTACATAGGGTGGTTGAAGCTGATCAGTTTAAGATTTTAATGTTTTTTTAATGTCTTTAAATGGGTTCGCACCATTGTACATATCAGAGCTTCTACCTCCCAATAACCCTACAAGGGTCTTGAGGTCTACTGACCAGTCACTTCTTCAGGTCCCACAAACAAGGCTGAAGACCCGGGGGGGATAGATCATTTTCCGCTGTAGCGCCCAAAACTGTGGAGCGCTACAGAATAGGGCCCATGTGTTTTCCCCCTGTTTATTGTGTATTGTATTGTTTTACTTTTAGTATTTTTTGTATATATTTGTTACTGAGTGTACAGCACTTTGTTGTTTTAAGTGTCCTCTATAAATAAGGTGGCTTGGATTGGATCTGAATAGGAGGTGACGTAAAACCCACCTGACACAGA
The DNA here is from genome assembly GCF_963280865.1 of Gymnoscopelus braueri. Classification (NCBI taxonomy): domain Eukaryota; kingdom Metazoa; phylum Chordata; class Actinopteri; order Myctophiformes; family Myctophidae; genus Gymnoscopelus; species Gymnoscopelus braueri. The sequence continues at coordinate 55,658,944 of NC_137605.1, read as the reverse complement.
AGCTCCTGCGATCCGATTGGCTGCTGGTGATGGTCGCCGACGACTCGTCCGAGTCATAGTTGGAGTCGTGGTCTTTCTCTGTGCCTTCGTCGTCGTCTTCGTCATTCCAGCCCTGGATCCTATGGTTCCAGGTCGTCACCCAGGCCTCCAGGGTGTCATCTGCTGCACCCTGGGTCTTCACCCAGGTCTCCAGGGTGTCATCTGTACCCTGGCTCTTCACACTGGACAGGCTGAGGACTGGAGCAAAGGTTACAATAGTTAACTAAAGCTAATGAAATAACAAAAACTAGAACTAAAAACAATAACCAACTGAAAAGATATTGTGTGTTTGCAAAACTATCCAAAAATATATAGATAAAATGTCCTTAGTCTTTTTTGGGAGACTATGAAGTATATCTTCCTTTTTTAATTATAGTATAGTTTAATAGTATGGTGTTTTGCTAATTTTACTCAACTATAATTGAATAAAATGTCTTTTTCCAGACCTTTTTGAATCTCATCCCTGATAAATACCCGATATTACAATTAAAAAGCTAGAACTAAAACTAAAACTACGAAATTAAATGAAAATAAAAACAAATGAAACCATAATAACCTTGTAGTGGAGAAGAAGGGACCACATCTGGGAGTTTGCCGGGGGCTGATTTGGTGGAGGTGGTGCTGAGGAGAGAGGGGAGATGCTGAGACGGTCCGGAGCTGAGCTTCTGACCTTGGCTGGAGGAGACCACGGTGCCGTCCTCGTCGCCGTGCACAGTGACAGCGGAGGAGCAGGGCGAGTCGGGGTTGGTCGGCGTCAGGTCATCGCCGTTGTCGGCGTCATACGTTGTCTGATCAGGCAGTGAACTGTTGTTGTTATTGGAGTTGGATAGCGGCAAGGACAGAGCGTGAGCTGTCGGTTTACTGTCACTCTCAACTACAGGAAGGCTCCCGCAGGTCTGCCTCCTGCCACCGCTGCCTTCTTCCTCAGCCCGATCTCCACCTCTTCTCTCACTGCTCTGTGTGTTTGGATCTACGTTGCCCGCGGAAGCCGACCCTGCGTTCAGTCTCGTCTGTCTCCTCTCCTCCTCTCGTGTTTCCCTCCAGATTCCAGCCAGGGTTCTGTCTGAGCCGCCCTCGTTCTGTCCTGTTCTGTCCCGGGTCTTCCCTCCGGCGCTCAGCTCAACTATCGCTCGGTCCGACCTGCTCTTCCTCACGCCGCCGGTGGTCTCGGCCGTCGCGCCGCGTTCCCTCGCAGAGCCTCCTCCCCCCTCCCACCTCCCTCTCAGCCTGCCTACCGCTCGATCCGATTCGCTTTTCTTCGGCCCGTCGTCACGCGACCCGCCGCCACCAAGCTCGTCCGGCACCGAGAAGGCTCGCCTGGGCTTCTGGTGCTGCCCTGCCCCCGCCGAGCCGCCATTGGCCCTCTGTGTCAGAGCCTCGTACTGGCTGATCTTGTTCCTGACGCTGGCCGCCGAGGGAACCACCAGCTTCTTCAACTCTGTGCTTTTGACGTGGATCTTCTGCTGCGCTCCGGACTTGAACGTGTCCTCACAGAGGCTGCCGCCGCTACCCTTCCCTACGCTTTCCGCTTCCTTTACGTTCTCCACTGTCTTTGCTCGAGCGTCGGCCCGCCTATCCTTCTCGGGTTCTCCCGCTCGCTCTGCATCATTCGATGCCGAGCGGCCCGTCGTCCCTTTCTCACCTCCACTAACGTCTGCCTCCCTGCCTCTCTCCGCTGTACTTCCATCCCGGTCCTTAGTTCCACTCGCTCTTCCTTCTCCAAGCCCAGACGGATCTGGGAGACACGCTTTAGTGTCTTCCTCTCCTGGCGTGCTTGTGGGGGGTGGAACGGCCGTCTCCGCATCCCTGGCACGCCTGATCTGAGCTGCTACACTCTGCTTGCTTCTGCTTCTGTCCAGAGACATGGTGCCCCCGTTCCATGTTGCTACGTCGCTCCCCCGAGCCACCCGACTTTGTCTTCTTAACCCCCCGGAGACGCAGATGTCCCTCCACTGGCTGACAGGTGGTGAAAGGGGGGAGTCTGTGGTGGATCGCCTGCGACCGGCCGCCGCTGCGCAGTGGTGGAAAAAGTACAACATTGTTTTACTTAAGTAAAAGTATCAATACTGCAATATAAAAATGCTCTGTTACAAGTAAAAGTCCGGAATTCAAAATGTATTTGAGTACAAAACTATTGGCATCAAAATGTACATAAATTAGCAACGGTAGAAATGACTCATTGTGCAAAATGTCCCGTTTCAAGTTTTCAAATGTATAAACATCTTTTGAAAATAGCAGATCTACAAGCTCTATGCGACGCATTGTGAGCTTGTAGATCGGCTATTTTCAAACGGCCGAAATGTATATAGGGCTGAGTAACTAGTAACTAAAGTGTTCAAATAATTTATAGTGGAGTAATAGTACAATATTTGTCTCTGAAATGTAGTGGAGTAGAAGTAAAAGTACTGAAAATTGGAAATACTCCACAAAAGTAAAAATACCAAAAATAATTACTTAAGTACAGTATAATTGAGTAAATCTACTTAGTTACTTTCCAACACTGCCGCTGTGTCCTCGTGGGAGGGAAGGCGCCAGTCTTCCAGCGGCGCGGAGAAGCGTTTTGCTCTGGCCGGGTCGTCAGCTGATCCATACAGCTTCTCTATCCGCTCCCAGATGCTCTGTCCCCCTTTGGCTCCCAGTGAAACAGACGTCTCCCTGGAAGTAGAACCGGGACTGGGATCAAGGTCATCATGGTTAACTAAAACAAATGAACTCAAAATAGAATTTTTGAAAAAACACTTTAGTTAACTGCGATGAAAACTAGAAAAACAGGTCTTCGCAAGGTCAGGTATAAGGTATACAGGTATTTAAAAAAATAAATAAACTAAAATAAGCCTTTTGCACAAAAACTTTTACTAAACTAGCAAATATGCTTTAAAAACAAATTACTTAATAAATAAACTAAATAAAATACAATAAAGTCAGAACTCATAATAAATAAATAACCTTGGGCCGGATGTGGAACCAAACATAGAGCGGGATTTCAGCCTGGATGGGAGAGTCCTTGCCCCGGCGACCCTGTCCGGAGCCTGGGCTGCATGGCTGGGTCCAGGAGACGAGTCCGATGGCCGACGGCCGTCTCCACTCGCGCCGCCTGTCCCTGCACAACTGGAGGCTTTCCCTGCAGGGGACGTCACATCCACTCCGTCTCTGTCCCGCCCCGTCGTCCCCCTCTCCCCTGGGCTGCCAGAGAACGAGAGAGTCCCGATGCTGGACCTGTGCTCAGGGCCAGAAGGCCCTTCTCTCCGATCCAGACCGTTGCTCTTACTATTATTTTGCCGGTAAAGCCTCCTCCTCTCTGCCCAGTCGCTGCTCACACCGTCTCCGGTGTCGCTCTGACTCGACCGCGTAGCCATTTCGCCGTTCGACGTCCCTCCGCCCTCGCGGCGTGCCGCGACGCCTCCGGCGCGAGTCTCGCTTCGTGACGCGATGCTGCCGACTGTGTGTGATGCGTCTACCCTGTTGACATGAGTGTCTGTCTTCCTGGCGGTGTCGCGTCCCTTTCTGTCGTCCTGCGTTGGCGCCGCGGTCAGTGTCCCGACACCTGCCCTGCAGGCCAGGCAGTAGGATGGAGAGCTGGCTGAGCGGATGGTGAAACGGGCTCTGCTTGTGGCTGGAGGTGGAAGAAAGGTCAAGTCCATCGCCCCGAGGCGGGGGGGAAAGGAAAGTAACCTGCTGCTATACCCAAGAAATATCCACAAAAGCGCTTTGTTTTGACACTGAGATAATCCAAATACAAACCCTCTTTTCAGGCTCGACTCTGACAACGCCACATGCCTGTTTTTGTTTGTCTCATAAAAAGGTGACGTTCTGTAAGCTTCAAATTAGAGCTCAGCGTTCAGAAGAAGCGACAGGCGAGCGCAGCCTGTCCACATAGCTGACATTCCACTGATGCTGCCTGCTTGTTGTTGTTGCTGTTGTTGACCGGAGGAATGTTCGTCAAACAGTCCGTTGGGATAAGGGGAGCAGGTGGGGAGGGGGGGGGGGGGGTTGTTGGAGGCAGAGAATTGCCCCCAATTGAAGGATAATATGTCCCTAATTCTACTCCCTGCTCCTTGGTTTGCAGTGGACTGGACACCAAATTTGGCCCCCAGTAGTTGAGAAGCACTGGGGATGGAATCTCTCTTTGCTGTAACTCTTTTCGCGTTGTGCTATCTGTTATTGTAATGTTGTGTTGTCCGCAGTGTGCTATTGTAGTGTGTTGTCCACAGTCACGGCCCACTGTAGTCCGGAGGAATTCATGCAGCTGCCGTTGCCTGCAACTCATAAGAAACACACACATTATGAAATTGTCATTGCAACATGGAGTTGTGATCAGTGTGTGGAAGATCATCCAATAGAAGTACAGAGTGGCTGGAAGGCTTGAAAGAACAGGTGAGTGCCATGAAAATGAAAATAAAAACTGTTAAAAAGGACAAAAAATGAACTGAAATAGAGAGGGGAATGAGAGCAAAAGATAAGCAGTGGAGTGGTTCTCAAAGTGGGGTCCGTGGAGCCCTGAGTGGTCCTTGAGGGGGTCCCCAGCTAGATTCATTAAAATAGCATCAAAATCAGTTTACTCACTTTAATCCGCCCTATATTATTTGAAAATACCCGATCTACAAGCTCAGCTTGTATGTGTGTTCATCGATTTGTTGATGTATACACATTTTCAAAAACGTTACATTAACAAAACATGCGCCGCGGTTATTTGATTAATAAAAAAAGCAATCGATAGATGAATTACTACGAACATAATCAATAATTGCAGTGCGCTGTCCCCTCACTGCATACGTGACAATGGCATCAAAAGTGGTCGTTAAAGTAATTCAAAGAACACAATCTTTGGGCAGGATTTCCTAAAGACTCGCTGGAGCCTCATTCAATGTAATTTTGATTATGCTTGCACTTCAATGTCACTAAAAACTAAGCTTCAGACTTCCCAAAACAAACTGATAAGACTACTACTTGGCCTTAAGCCCATGACTCACCTAATTCCAACACACTTTGCTAGTTTGGGATGGCTCAGAGTAGATGACAGGGTTAAGAAAATATCAATGGGATTGGTATTTATGATATTCAGAGGTTCAGTGCCTACAGTCTGTCTACTTCTCCAAAGTGAGTGACACCCACAGCCAGAGGGAGCGCCTATACGATCTGGAACCCCCCAAATGTAGCACAAACATGGGGGAAAAAATAATTCTACCACTCTGCCCTCATAATGTGGAACACCATGACATCATCCATTAAAGGACGTGAATCACTGGTTTATTTCAAAACTGTCCTGAAAAAGCATTTGTCAGTACTATAAGTGGAGATTGTCATTGAAATGAGGGGTCATAAACTTTACCCTTTTTTTCTCCTCTGTAAAGATAGCTATTTGTATTTGTTGATGACTTTTTTGTGTTCTCCTTTTAGCCTAAGGTGTTATACTGTACCTTCGTGCTGTTTACATGTTTGACTAATAAAGTGTTCAATTAAAAAAAAAAACTCATTGCCTTGCGCTATGAGCTTTTTTTTTTAATCATGAAAAGTTTTGGAGCATTTTTAACAACACAGATCTTTTCTTATAGGGGTCTCTGGCACAAAATGGTTTCAGATGGGGGTCTGCGGCCAAGTGCAATCTGAGGGTCCCCAACTCAATGTCTGTTTACAACAAGACTCACAAAACATGGGTTCTTTAAACACACATACGCACGCACGCACTCACACACGCACGCACGTACACACACACACACACACACACACACACACACACACACACACACACACACAAACAGCTGTTTACACAAGCAGCATACTATAGTTGAGCTGTCATCTATGGCTGAGAACTGGAAATACTGCCCCTGTAGCAATCCAGTCTACAAAGTATCACACTGTCACACATTCCTTACTTTACGATACTATTACTATGTTTGTGAGGACAACAACATTTTAGGACAGCATTTTGTAAATTCTACCATTATTTCTGGTCAATTTGATCCTTAAACCTTAACCTAGTATATAGGCCTACAGGTGTAATCCTAAACCCAACCTCAATCTTTTACTCATTGTCTCCGCCAGGCCGAAAGGCATGGCGAGAGAGTATGTTTTCGCCCCTGTCCGTCCGTCCGTCCGTGTGTCCGTCCGTGTGTCCTGTCTGTTATGTGTGTTAGCAGCTAATCTCTGGCACCGTTGGCCCGGTCGCTCCGAAACTGTGCACACACACTCCCTGGATGCCAATTCAGAACCTCTGCCCCAATTTTTTCACATGGGCCTGTTATAGCGCCACCAGGAGGCCGATTTGTGCAAAACCCTTTTTTTTTACATTACTCCTACAGATTTTATCCAAACGTCATGCAAATCGGTACACAGTATCTCTACAGTATCTCTATAGTCAGTGATCAACACAAATATGTCCGATTTCCCATATTCCATCCTCATTGCCTATGGTTGGCTTCCAAAGTTTGCAGGATTGGTCCTTTTTGAACAAAAAGCCTCAAACTATGCACGCAGCTTGCGATTTCCGTGAATTTTCACACGCACATTCCCACTAGGCCGAGGAAGAAATGCCACCCTTTTCACATTGGCCTGTTATAGGTCTAATTTAACAAAACACATTTTTGGAACAAAATGCCTCAAATCATGAATGCAGTGTCTGATTGCCGTGAAAGACCTAAGAATAAATGGCACCCTTTTCACATTGGCCTATTATAGCGCCACCAGGAGGCCACAATAACGTACCTGACCTGGCGGAGACCTGTGCTCCGAGGAGCACTTTTTCTAGTTTTAAATCTAACTCTAAAAAGGATTTTTAACCATAAAACAACCAACATTTGAGTCTCACAAGTGTACAGTTGTAACACGTGCGTGAGCATGCACGCACACATGCACGCACGCACGCACGCACGCACGCACGCACGCACGCACGCACGCACGCACGCACACACACACACACACACACACACACACACACACACACACACACACACACACACACACACACACACACACACACACACACACACACACACACACACACACACACACACACACACACACACACACACACACACACAGGGGATTCAGTTAAATCTGATCAGATAAGACGCGGCAGAGAACAAAGGCAACAATCGTTTGCTTACAAACTGAGGGTGACTACCTCTAAAGAGCAGGATATTGTCCATCACACCCCTTTCACCTTCACCTTCAAGTCAAAAGAAGTTAATCATAGAAATAAACACTAAACAAAAATGCTCCTAAATAGCACTAAAAGTCCTTCCTTTGGCTTGTAATCCACACCTACTTCAAGGTAGCGTACATAAGTGACATTTTGTACGTGTTTGTTCAAAAGTTAAAGCTCTATATTGTGGTAGTAATCATTGCTATAGTGTTTGTTCGGTCACAGGGGTCTCCCCCACTCTCCAGCGCTTTAATGAACAAAATGTTCAGGTTTGTTACTAGTGTAATCCAATCAGGAGAGAGAACCCATTCATCAGCTTAGATCTTATTGTGTCTGCATTGTGTTTTGCATCACTTCCAATTTCACGTGTTTATCCTGTATCCTGTCTGAGTTATCTCTCGTGATTGGCTGAAATTGGAATCTATAAAGCACCTTTAAGTCCTACATAGAACTTCAACCACCTCGAACCAACGAAGAACCATTACATTTAGATAATCAACATATCAGGTACACAGCAGACTCCTATAACTCTCAGAATCACAGACCTGTAAGGGTCCATTTGGTTCCATTTGTACACTCTCAGAGTTACAGACCCGTAAGGGTCCATTTGGTTCCATTTGTACACTGTCAAGAGTTGAGTTAGTGAAGGATAAAATGACAATGAGCATTTGGTTGAGTAGGCTACAGCTCTGTATAACGCAGACTGAGTATCAGTTTACAGAAACACCTCCACTTCTGGGTCACAATCAAAGAACGCACGAACGCACGCACGCACGCACGCACGCACGCACGCACGCACGCACGCACGCACGCACACACACACACAGACACACAGACACACAGACACACACACACACACACACACACACACACACACACACACACACTCGGTATCTTTGCAGGAGACACTGTCCTCTGTGTCTCTAACCCACAGACAGACACTAAGCGCGTCTCTCTTTCATTGTGTCTCGCACTGGGGAGGGGATTTCTGGACTTCAACAAAATTCAAGACAAACGCAGGCAGACATACACTGCTATATCCTGACACGCACGTGCGCGCACACACACACACACACACACACACACACACACACACACACACACACACACACACACACACACACACACACACACACACACACACACACACACACACACACACACACACACACACACAAGCGGCTGTACCTTCAGATGTGAGGGCAGTGCGTCGCGCTGGTGTCCAAGTAGGTGTGTGTGTGTACAGCGTACGTACAGTGTCAGAGAGAGAGAGGGAGAGAGAGAGAGAGCAACACCTCTGCTCACCTCAGGCTACCGTCTGCTTTGCATGATGGATGCAAACCTGAAACACTGGTTTATCTGCCTCTATTATATTATATTCTCTCTCTCTCTCTCTCTCTCTCTCTCTCTCTTCCTCTCTCTCCCTCTCGCTCTCTCCCTTCCTCCCCTCCCCCTACCATTGTCTCTCTCTCTCTTTCTTGCTGTCACTCACAGAGTGGCATTCCTAACGCACTTCATTGTGTCACAATCATGAGACTATATGACCACGCACCATGGCATGCACACACACGCGCGCACGCACACACACACACACACACACACACACACACACACACACACACACACACACACACACACGTGCGCGCGCATGCACACACACACACACACACACACACACACACACACACACACACACACACACACACACACACACACACACACACACACACACACACACACACACACACACACACACACACACACACACACACACACACACACACACACACACTCACTAAAAGGATGTATTTGAACATAACTCCAAATTTCATGTTTTTATGTTTTTTCATTAACTTTTAAGCTTGTTGATCAGCAATTTTCGCAGAAAGTGGTTAAGCGTGGGTGTGGGTTTTATAAATATTGAGCCAATGATAAAGTATTAGCACAAGTAAGACGCGCGAACGCTGGAAGCGAACGCAGCTCGAAAATATTGTGTATTTTTTTTATATTTACGGACTTGTAATCCGTGTTATTTCACCGTGATGGGGAGAGAACATTGACTGTGTGTGTGTGTGTGTGTGTGTGTGTGTGTGTGTGTGTGTGTGTGTGTGTGTGTGTGTGTGTGTGTTTTGCAGGCTGTTGTGCATTTTAATCAGAGCATTGTCTAAATTCCTGCACTCTGGTGCCCTCTGGGGGCCAGAGTGCACAGTGCATGCACACAGAGTCTGTGACACACACACACACACAACCCGAGCACGGTTACATAGTAAGCTCCACTTGGTTGGAGGCGCGGCTTCCGTCCGCGTTCGCAAAGAGCTTATGATTAAATAATAACTACTTTGGATCCATTCTAATTTCCTGAAAAGTAACGGTTTTGGACATGCAAGGTTTCGACCCGACATGATATATTATTGTCAATCATATCAACATCTCAATATCTGACAGTTCCCTATTTGGGGAGAAAACTGTTTCTGATTGATGTGAGCTGCTTTTCACTTGTAAGACAAGTGATTCATTTTAATGTCACTATAAGTCAATTCTATCTGATTTATTACAATTACAAGTTCAAATTACATGTTTCAATAGCAGCACTTTGAATCAATTTCTCATGTACAATATTTACATTATTTAGTTTGAAATATTTTCATAATCAGGGTCAACAGAACAGAATCGTTTGAAACGGGGGCCATGGTCTAATGAAGAAAAAAAAAAGTGCGGTCTGTGACATGATTATTTTTTATACTTTATTATGGTATTAAAAAAATGAACAGCACGAAAGCATTTAGGCTAAAAGGATAACACAAAAAAGTCCTGGCTGGTCACTTGTTTACATAGAGCATAGAATATTAACACATTAATATATCATGTGTCACTCACTTTGGAGAAGTAGTTAGACAGGTATCCCAGACAGTGTGTTGGAATTAGGAGGGTCATGGGCTTGAGGCCGAGAAGTAGTCGTATCAGTTTGTTTTGGGAGGTCTGAAGCTTAGTTTTTCGTTACATTGAGGTGTTGGAGAACCAAGAGGTGCAAGACGTGCAAGCATAATCAAAGTGGCATTGAAAATCTTGTTCTTTGAATGAATTTCTTGATCACTTTCGATGCCATTTTTTCACCTGTCACTGTTTGTTGAACACAGCCCAAATAGGTAACCTCTTCTTTACTTGAGATTACATTGTTATCAACTTTGACGTAATAGGCTAATATCACATTGGTAATTGTACACACATTAGTTGTGTTTTCAGCCTCGTTTCTTTCAGCACATCAGCATGATTGAATTTGTCCTCGAGTGATGTCATGAGGAACAAAATGTGAACGACTTAGACCTACTTATGTTGTTGTATATTCAATAGCGAAAAACAGCCAATCTACAAGCTCACAACACGTCACGTTGCATGCGTTGTTGAAGCTTGTAGATTGGCTGTTTTCCTTCTGCCTATATTTTACTGGATGTTCGCCAAACGTTTGCCTATCCTGCCCAGAGCAGGGACCCTTGTGGTAATAAATAAATGAATGCATGAATAAATGATAAACTAGAAAAGTGCACTCCTCAGAGCGCCAAGCCCCACCAGGCCGGGTCGCCTACCCAGGGCTGTGTCAGTCGTGGGGTGCAGTCTAGCATTTAAAGTAGGTCGTATGGGTGTCAGCATAATTGCTTTTGGCTTTGTGTTGTTTAAAGGCTCGCTGCGGACCTGATGAAGACCCACAGCAGTCGAAACGTTGTTTAACTTATTAATACATTTTCTACTGGGAGCTACAGTGTGCGGACTCCTTTCCTCTAATGTATGTATTGTTGTTCAGCACCTGAAAAGTTTTTTTGGGGATGTGCGTGCTTCCCTCTGACCTCTAGGGGCTCACTGCGTTCATGACAAAAAACAAAACAAAATCTTATAGATTCTTTGATTTAGTCTTTTTACCCCCTTTTCTCCTCAATTTAGTCTGCATTCCAATTAATTCTTCCCCACACACATTTCACCGGCTTCGAATGCTATCAATGCATTGAATGGGCGAAATAGGCGATTTATTAGACCTTTGAATGGGCGAAATAGGCGACCTACTACCTACCCGCGATTTATCAGACCATTCATTCAGGAGCTACTGACCTACTTGGAGGCGGAGCAGTCCCCACAACAATATTTACGATTCTGTGCCTATCGGTACATAACTCGAACGGCGCTGAGTAGGCACAGGCGAACGTCACACCGTTCAGGACGGCAACTCGGTCGCCTTAGCTCCCTCGGTGGTCCTTCACGGGGTGACAGTTCGCCTGTGACTGCGCGCCTCCGTCATGGTCCGAAACCAAAACCAAAACCGAAACTGAACTATTAAAGTCATCTCCGTTGGTAGATCAGTATGTCTTGATAACACCCAATGAATGGTCTGATAAATCGCGGGTAGGTAAGTAGGTCGCCTATTTCGCCCATTCAAAGGTCTAATAAATCGCCTATTTCGCCCATTCAATGCATTGATAGCATTCTGTGTTGTCACTGCTGTTGTATCCTACTGACTCACCTGCCAGTGAGGAGCCCCCACCGGGAGGTCGTAGAGCCTTTGTCTTACTCCTCCCGCACTACACTCCCTGCTGACAGGTGTCGCCCCAGCCCGTAATGCGCGCAGTGACAAATATCACCCTCGCCGTAGGACTTCCCTCCCCCGAACACGGGCCAATTGTGTTCGTATAGACGCTTCGACAAAGCCGGATGCACCGCGGTGGATTCAAACCCACAGCAACCAACATGGTTGGTGGGCAGGCACTTTACCACTGCACCACCCGAGCGCCCACCATGAGGCTGATTTGAAACCTTTTGGGTGGGAGGTTCTTCCTTGGCCTATACTGGCAGTGTGTTGTGCAAAGCTTCACGTCCGTCTGGACGGGCTCGCGGGAGCAAAAACACAATCCCCTCCCCCAGCTGTTCCAGCCTGGCGGGGATGATAAATACATAAATAACATCGGTATGGCTCCAATGTGGATCTTAGATTTCATGCGTCATCCGTCATCCATTTTTTACATTAACCCCTTAAACCCTCGCATCCCTATTCCGGGGGAACATTAGCCGAAAATAGTCGATCGACAAGCTCAGACGCTTGCAGATCGCATATTTTCGGCGAAGAGGTTTGGTGCAGAGGGGAAAAAGAGCAGAGAAAGAGCAGAGTACCGAGACAAAATTGAGTTTAAAGGGATATTTCACTTTAAAAAAAACGTTGGGTCATTTTATCATCTACTCAGGCTTTTGTGAGCCCCCCAGACCGTTTTTATGTTGCTTGATTCAGTATTTAGATATTTGATATTCATTTTATCAGACACGCCCCCTTCCTATACAAACCCATTATAACTTTAAACTCAATTTTTAACATGTTAGATTCATCAAGAACACCCGTCCTTGGTTCTGGTGACTCACCCTGACCTCCTAATAAGCGAGGGGGCCGTGTTTTTTCTTTCTTTTTTTTTTAATTTTTTTTTTATTGTATTTAATTTTTTAATTGTATTTATTTTTTTTCATTAAAAAAAATATATATATTAAAAATAAATGAAAAACACGGCCCCTCGCGTTTTAGGAGGGCAGGGTGAGTCACCAGAACCAAGGACGGGTGTTTTTGATGAATCTAACATGTTAAAATTGAGTTTGAAGTTATAATGGCTTTGTATAGGAATGGGGCGTGTCTGATCAAATGAATATCAAATATCTAAATACTGAATCAAGCAACTTAAAAACTGTCTGGGGGCTCACAAAAGCCTGAGTAGACGATAAAATTACCCAACGTTTTTTTGAAAGTGAAATATCCCTTTAAAGGAGTAGTTCACCCAAAAAATTACTTATTTTCTATCAATTGCACACCCCATGAAGCCTTGAATCCATGGATTTTTATTCCCGTCTCCTACCGGCTAATGTATCCGGTAGGAGACACAAAGTAGATTATTTGTGTCTCCTACCGGATACACACCCGGTCATCAAATTATTGGCTTAGGAATGCCACAAAAACAAAAATAAATCCATGAATTCAAGGCTTCATGGGGTGTGCAATTGATAGAAAATAAGTAATTTTTTGGGTGAACTCCTCCTTTAAGTTGTTAAATTAACATGAATCCAATATGTAGTGGGGGTCCCTGCTTCATCTTTCGCTCAGCTAAGGGGTCCTTGGCCTGATTTTTTTTTGAAGACCTGATCTATGACATAATAATCTATGATGTATTACTCCATATTTGAGCAAGGTTTCCTATGATACCATCCATGCAAGCCACCAAACTTGCTCGTTGGCAGAGGTTAGGGGTTCAGTGTCTTGCTCAAAGACAATTTGAAGCGATGCCAGGGTGCAGCTGTAGCTCATTCTGAGTGGAATGAATAGAATTATAGAAAGATTCAATTGAAGGCAGAATGCTGCTTCTGTGCAGAAAGAAGCTCTTGTTTGTTGTTAACACTAGCCCACAGTGAGAAAACCCACCAGCAGACATTAGTACACTGTTTCTCAATCGGTGGGCCCGGTACCCTCTGGTGGGCCTTTAGGATACTACAAGTGGGGCCCCCAAAATACTTGGCAAAACATTAAGATTTGAATGATAATATGACTTTGAAACCTTGAAATATGAGTTTTCATTATTATACCAATACATAGGAACTTAAAGTAGCCTATAGCATGTTAGTTCCATTGATTCAAGCCAGAACACAATCAATTGATTGACCATTCAAATCAACATGCTCCGAAAACGTGTGTGGCCCACTCATTTGGCCACTTAACATGGCCGTGTGAAGTGGCCCGAAAAGGTTGAGATTCGAGAACTAACAATAGCCACAGAAAAAGAAAAAAAAAACTATAACAGAAACTAAATAGCCAAACATTAACATTGACAATAGGCTCTATGCACAGCAGCAGCCATATTGGAAATAAATTGGGCCTCTTCCGTACTTCCTTCACAGGTGTTACCAATGATACTAATGAAGGCTCTGTTCCATTCTGGTCAAACAGAGTCAGGCTGCAGACATTGTGCCTGTTGGCTCACTGGAAACACTCTGCTACACCAGTGGATCTCAAAGTGTGGTCCAGGGACCCTCATGGTTCCTTGAGGGGGTTCCAAATGACCCCTTACGGCCCGGGGTCATTTGGAACGTACGAGTGTACAAATGGAACCAAATGGACCCGTGAGTTATGGGGGTCCTTGAAATGAAAATGATTGAGAACCACTGTGCTACACTAAATGGAACAGAGAATTCATTAGTATCATTGTCATTGGTAACACCTGTGAAGGAAGTGGCCTAATTTATTTCCAGTATGGCTGCTGAGCCTCTTTGGCATTGATGCTGCAGCTTCATAAGCCTGAGTCATGCTTATACTTTTGAACGTCTGTCATGCGACAAAAAATTGCAGATCTACAAGCTCACAGTGTGTTGTGAGCTGCTGTGTTGAGTGCTGGACACAGAGAGTGCGGCTACAGTAGCAGTCTTGCTTCATGCAGTAAGTGTGTGTGTGATTTCCGCCGAGCGACAGACAGGAAACTGTGGTTTCAACGTCTCAACGTGCTTCAACCGTTTTACACTCATATCTGATACACACATGCGTTCATCTCTGATACACACACATTTGTCTCTCTCTGATACACGCACATTCATCTCTCTCTGATACACACACATTCATCTCTCTCTGATACACATACATTCTGCAGACAAGTTCTCCGTTCAACTGCATGCTTGCAGTCAGTGTTAATTCTGTCGACTAAAACTATGACGAAAAATGTTCGTCGACTACCTTTTTTCACTGACGAAAACTAAATAAAAACTAAGCTATGGTGACTAAACCTATGACCAAATATAATTGACAATTTCATATAAAAAAATAAAAAATAAAAATAAAGACTAAAATTATAGGAGGGACTAGTGGAGAAGACATCCAGTAGAACTAATTATATTTGCTACTATTGTTATTACTACTACTTGTATCTCTCTCCCTCTCTCTCTCTTCTTTCCCCCCGACACGGTCGAGGCAGAAGGCCGCCCACCCTAGAGCCTAGGGTCTGCCTGACGTTTCTTCCAGTTAAGGGGGAGTTTTTCGTTGCCACTGTCGCACAATTGCTTGCTCAGGGTGGGCCTGCCGGGTCTCTGCTCTACATGTTAAGTGTCTTGAGACAACTTGTTGTGATTTGACACTTTAATAAAATTGAAACTAAGTCATTTTATGCTTGCTGTCATGCTCCGAAAATAGCCGATGTACAAGCTCACACGTTGTGAGCTAAAATATGACTATAACTAAATCAAACTTTGCTGTCAAAATGAACACTTGCAAGCATGCAGTAGATTCTGCTTCCTCCCAAAGGGGAATACGTAGTCAGTAGAAATTACAGTTACAAAATCATAATCATTACACAATAATAATATAATATAGCAGCTGCCGCTCTATAAAAAAGGGGGGAAAAAACCTTAAGAGTGCTTGTCGTGTCGGTACTCAAAGATTATTTATAAAACAAAACAAATAACTTAATATACTACTACTAATACTAATACTACTGATAATACTAATACTAATACTAATAATAATGATATTAATTATTATTATTATTATTATTACAATATAATATAGTCATATTTTGTTAATATCGCACTCAAACTTATAAAGAGCTTTACATAAAACTGAAGAACGAAAATCCTGATTGGGCTCTGCAGCATTAAAATAATACAATACAAATGCAATGTGTGGCAATATGAATGCAGGATAAATGCATGAAAGATGATGTTTGACGACAAAGGGTCATTCTCACCTTCATTCAATGATCCAGTGGTCCAGTAGTGTTCATGCATGACTCCACACACAGCAGACTGAGTTATCAGACAGTCAGTCAGTCAGTGGGGTTTCATATAAAGAGCCTCTCAGTGTTCAACACTCACACCCACTATATAAGAATGACATGCTGTGTTCTCTACAGGAAGTAGATCTCTCTCTCTCTCTCTCTCGCACACGCACACGCACACGCACACACACACACACACACACACACACACACACACACACACACACACACACACACACACCGTGCAAAGTGTGAGACAGTATTTAACTCAGTGTGAGCTGGAAGGTATGTCAACAACACTGTCACATGCCTTAGTTTGTGCCTTACAGCATTGACATGACTGAAGTCCTGTCCTGGAGTTCTTTATAGGGAATCATGGAGAATAACACATGTATCCTGGACTATCACTTAAAGGTTCTATCTGGCTTAAAGGGATATTTCACTTTTAAAAACAAATGGGGTAATTTTATCGTCTACTCAAAAATGTAATACAGTAAAAAAATGTAATAAAATATATAAATAAAACACGTCCCCCTCACGTATTAGGAGGGCATGTTGAGTCACCAGAACTAAGGTGTTTTTGATGAATCTAACATGTTAAAAATTGAGTTTGAAGTTATAATGGGTTTGTATAGGAAGGGGGCGTGTCTAATAAAATGAATATCAAATATCTAATTTATACAAATGTCTCATTTTAACAACTCAAGGTCAAATATAGTCTCTACCTGCTAGGCCAGTGGTTCTCAGCCTGTGGGTCGGGACCCCCAGGGAGGTCCCCACATGATTTTGGGGGGGATCCCCAGAGGACAGTGAAGTGACAATTTAAGGACTTTTAATACCTAATACCAAAAAAAGGAAAAAGACCATTATACTGCATCAAAAGTAATCAACAAACCATACTATAAAAACTGGTAAAAAATCGGACAAAATGTCAAATAATAGCCGATCAACAAGCTCACAACGCCTCGCGTTGCAAAGCATTGTGAGCTTGTAGATCTGCTATTTTCACAATATTTATCTGTGGAACTGAGGGGGTTGCGGCCTGAAAAGGTTGAGAACCACTGTGCTAGGCTACTGAACGCTGGAAAAGCATGCAGCTGACACAATGACATTGGATTAAAATGGCGGTTAAAACAAAGCCAGGTTATCTGACAGGGAAACATCCTGCTTTATGTGTACTTGGAATCCTTACAGACAACTTATGTTATGCTATGTTGATGAATTGAATACATAGGACCACAATGGAAACAAGGACTTTGTTTGTGTTATCCTTTTAGCCTAAATGTCTGACTGTACATGTGCTGTTTACATGTCTGACTAATAGAGTATTCAATCAATCAATCAATCAATCAATCAATCAATCAATCAATCAATCATGGTGCCGTATGGCCTTCATAACTGGATGTTGAATTATCTTAAGACAATGGACGTCAACCTGTTCATCTGCCTTAATATGTAAGGAATGAAACTGACAATCAGTGGTGTAAAAAGTACTCAAATGTTTTACTTCAGTAAAAGTATCAATACCACAATGTAGAAATACTTAAAAGTCCGGAATTGCAAATGTACTTGAGTAAAAGTTGAAAAGTATTGGTATCAAAATGTACTTAAAGTACCAAACGTAGAAAGTACTCATTATGCAGAATGTCCCATTTCACAAGTTTTCAAATGTATGTATATTCTTTGTAAATAGCAGATCTACAAGCTCACAATGCGTCGCGATGCCAGGCATTGTGAGCTTGTAGATCGGCTATTTTCAAATAGCCGAAATATATACAGTAGCCTAAAGTGGTTAATGTGTGTTTTGTAATAAAAATCTAAATCTACAAAGTAAAACTAGAAGTAAAAGTACTGAAAATTGGAAATACTCCAGTAAA
Organism: Gymnoscopelus braueri; assembly: GCF_963280865.1. Lineage (NCBI taxonomy): Eukaryota > Metazoa > Chordata > Actinopteri > Myctophiformes > Myctophidae > Gymnoscopelus > Gymnoscopelus braueri. The sequence goes on along the minus strand of NC_137605.1, from coordinate 55,641,113 downwards.
GTAAAAAATACCTCAAAATTGTACTTAAGTACAGTAATTGAGTAAATGTACTTAGTTACTTTACACCACTCACTGAATGAAACTGACAATTCTTACCAACCTTATAGACCCCTTAACAGACAACTTCATACTGAAGAACCAGTATGCGCGCGCAGGCCGGCACCAAAAGAAACCCATTCTGTCATGTCTCGCTAGGACGCGCCTCACCAGCCAACACACAAGAGGAGGTTGAATGAACTGAAACCAGCTGCACCCCGAAACAATATGTTGGGAATTGATTGCATGAAACAATCACCTGTGCGTCCAGTCTCAATGTTGGTAAACAAATAATTGGTCTATTGATTGAAATGAACCGTCGTTCACTGTTTGACCAGCAGGTGGCGACACGGAACACAAAACTCACGACGTGACGTCAACGATCCTCTTGCGACATCACGTGATTATCCCGGAAGTCAACAAATCCAGGCACGAGATCACACCGACATTGGTGACCTATAGAATTCCGTGACTAGAGATAATTCCGTTTGCATCTTACGATAAACCTCACAACCAGCGTTGCCATGTCTGCCATGTCTGCTTATTATAAGCGACTTTAGGCTTGTTTTTCTGTTAAGTTGCTTGTAAATATTGGTAGTAGCGGCCTTGCTGGTTGCGTTTTTTTGGGCTTGTTTCTAGTGTAGTTGCTTATGTGGGCTTCCTAATGTTGTTTAAACCGGTGTTTCATTTTCATGTCATGGACGGACCCCCAAATTAATATGTATTTGTCTGAAGACCCCGGGCCCCCATCTGAAAATATTTTATGCCAGGGACCCCCATACAAGATGTGTGTTGTTAAAATGTTTCGAAAATACCTATTTTCCCCCCAGATTATTCGTTTTTTTTTTGTTGAAACATTTAATGTTTTAATTAATTCAATGTAATATAATATATATATATATATATATATATATATATATATATATATATATATATATATATACACACACACACATTTTTTTTGGGCAAATAGCCAATTTCATATCGAGGTGCCCAGATGTCCCTAATGCTCACTTAAATAGTCTGTATCCAGTGTGCAAAAAAAATCTATATACGGGCGTAGCACAATTCAATAGGTGAACAGTTTAGGTGTAACGCAGCGACAGAAAAGTTGCAGTTTTTTTTCTCGATCGCAGCACTTTAGGATTTTTTTTTACTGCTTAAGCTATGTCATGATTATTATATAATAATTTATATTATGAGAGTTTGTTGAGTTATGAACAAATTATTATCATAATTGATAGGATAGTGTTTGATGATGAGGTCTGATGCTCCTCTGTCCAGTGTGAATGTGGTGCTGGTGATGGCATACGGCAGTCTGGTGAGTTATTATGGATTATTACATTGTTATTAATGGTTAAAGGCTAGCCATCGATCAAGACTATCATAGATGTATTTGATCGACTTTGACATGTGCATGTCTATGATATCTTGGCTAGCACCCCCCCAGAGTGTCCTTTTTCTCGAAACATGTACAAATGCAAAATATAAGATGCTTACCCAGTAGCCAAAGATGTTATCTCGGTATTCGGAATCTTTGTGCAATGTATTATACCGTGTTTTTCAATAGATGTGTTTTAATTCCGTCTGTGCCTGAACGCCATTTCTCCCCCTCGTTTACTTCCTGTTTACATTGAGTGTAATACCGGCTTTTACCTGATGCGCCCCGCCACTACCGCCCTTTGAGAAATAAAGGGAACTTCCGTCAGAATCCGAAACAGACGGGAATAAAACACATATTTATTGAAACATAGGGACTAATACTGTGAACACGCGTTCCGAATGTCGAGTTAACATCCGTGGCTACAGGGTCAGCACTTTATATGTTTTGTTTGTGCATGTATGGAGAAGTACGGGCTTTCCGCGCGGATGTCCAGTGACTATTAGGGGGGTACATACCAAGACTATAGACACGAAAGTAAAAGTCAAACTTGATAAAATACATTGATTGAATACTTTATTAACAGTTTGCAAGACAAGGCACGCTGGCACAGATTTATACAAAATAATCCTGACAGGATAAGCCAATAAGCTAGGGCTTGTTTCCATTAAGGTCCTGTGTATTCATTATTCAATTCATCTAGACATTTAAAGACAAAAAACAAGAATATACAATATGCACAAATTATCATATGAAAGAAAGATATGTAGCCTACAGTCGACCAGTGGTTCTCAAGCTTTTTCATGTCAAGGACCCCCAAAATGATAATGTATTTGGCTGCAGACCCCCATCTCAAATATTTGGTTCCAGGGACCCCCCAGAAGCAAAGATTTGAGTTACAGAGGTTTGCTTTAAAAATATATATATTCAAAGGTTTGCACAAATGTTCAACATTTTTCAAAAATAGCAGATCTACAAGCTCAGAGTCATAGCACGGCACTCTGTGCCGCACTATGAGCTGCTTGTAGATCTGCTGTTTTTGAATAGCCCAAAGTATAAAAGGTCAAAGTGGTTAAAATTATTGTGATGCTATATTAACACATTTTGCTGGGGAACCCCCTGGAACCCCCCCAAGGAACCCTGGGGGTCCCCGGACCCCACTTTAAGAACCAATGAAGTAAACAGTTGTGTGTGTGTGGGTGCTCTTTTAGAGCGGTTTTGAAGGAGGGTAAGGAGTCACTTTTGTATGCCTGTTGGTAGGGCATTCCACATCCTGGTGGCATAACAGTAGAACAAATTTGACCCCATTTTTGTGCCGAAACTGGGTTCAGAGTGAGACCAGTGGGGCTCCTTCTGGTGTTGTGCCTTGTGTGTGTCTTTTATGCTATTGAAGTAGTTTGACAGGTACATGGGTGTCTTTGTGGTGTAGTCAATACACTACACTGTAGTGTATCTTGTCCCCCCCCAGGGGTACCAGGGGGTCCCCAGCAAAATGAGTTAATATGGCGTCACAATCATTTTAATCACTTGAACCATAATTATTTTATACTTTGGCTTTGCAAAAATAGCAGATCTACAAGCTCATAGCCCGGCACAGAGTGCCACGCTATGAGCTTGTAGATCTGCAATTTTGTTTTATTGTGAAAATGTGTGCAAATCTTTGAATATATATATGTATGTATGTATATATATATATATATATATATATATATATATATCTATATCTCTCTTTTTTTTAAGCGAACATTTGTAACCCAAATCTTTGCTTCTGGGGGGTCCCTGGTACAAAATATTTTGAGTTGGGGGGTCTGCGGCCATATATATATCATTTTGGGGGTCCTTGACATGAAAACGTTTGAGAACCACACTGTTGTAGACCAGGCCCATTGCAAGTTGCTGTACTCTGTCCTCTTCCCTGAGCCATCCCACCCTAGCATAATGAGCAGGGGTTAGATGAGTTGTAGGTGTCAGGCAAAGTTTAACCAGTTTAATGCCTTTTGTGGTGCTATATGGTACCATGAGGTGCATGCATTGTTGGATTAGCCGTTGTAGGGCCCTTGGGGAGGGAACTGGGCCGCGAGGCCATCGACAATAATTTACTAAACTGAAATGTAGAGGTTATCAAATATCAATTGTGTGGGCCCCTCCTCTGTATTTACAGCAGTGGTTAGAAGTAGGCCTGTCACAATTATTACATGATCGCCTAATCATAATTATTTTTGAGATAATCAGTTATTCTTAATAACGTAATCATCATAATCATTTAAGTCTGAAAAATTGTTTAAGAATAAAGTATTAAATATGTATGTTATTTGTCATATCTGCTCCGTTTTTTATGAAGCCTAAAAGCCAAACAGAAATGTATTTTTGTATTCATAATGGTCCAACGTTCAACGACAGAAACACAAATTGTTAATAGCAATTAATCATCAAGTAAAATGTCATAATCATGACAGCCCTAGTTAGAATAATTTATGTCACTCTCATATGGTTACAAGCAGTGAAATGCTGGTACGGCATGTCCGCAAGACTGCACAAGTTAAGGTTATTATTATTACATGCAAATATATATATATATTTGCATGTAATATATGCACATACTGTTTAGGTTACTGACTGTAAATCCTGTATGATGAAATGTCTACAGGCGCTTTCTAGACCCACACAACCTTAAAGGGATAGTTCACCCCCAAAATGACTTTTTTTCCCTATCGATTTGTCACCCCATGGGGACTTGAATTTGTGGAAATTTTGTTTTATATTTAGTCAAATTATTGGCTTAGGAATGTGACAAAAACAATGGGGTGACTAAACGATAGATTTGTTTTGGGTGAACTATCCCTTTAACCGATTAAAACTGGGAAAGCATTTCTGTCATTTTAGATTTGAGCTAAAAAGCATTATTTTATATACTTTGGCTATTCAAAAATAGCAGATATACAAGCTCATAGCGAGTCACTTCATGCCGCGCTACGAGCTTGTAGATCTGCAAAAAAAAATGTAATTGTGAAAGATTAGGCAAATCTTGAGCAATATATTCTTTTAAAGCGACCATTTCTAACTCTATGCTTCTGGGGGGTCCCTGGAACAAAATATTTTGAGATAGGGGGGTTGGCGGTCAAATACTGTTGGGGGTCCTTGACATGAAGAAGTTTGGGCGCCACTGATATATATAGCAGCATATGTTTTTCAGAAAACTGTTAGTATACATTTGTAGAATCGGCCTCAGGTCTTAATGGGTTAAAACCGAGGGGCAGGAGGGGCCTTAAAAGAGGATTGGCCCAGGGGGTCCGCACTGGGGTTAATCTGTCCCTGCCCCACACACACTTCACAGCTTTCACTTTCACACTTTCACACTTTTTAAATATTGAAAATTTCTGATCTACAAGCTCACAACGTGTCGCATCGTGACACGTTGTGAGCTTGTAGATCTGCTATTTTAGCTACTTTATAAGACACAAAGTAGGGCATTAACTTATGCAAAAAAAGGTATGTTTACAAGGTTTTTGCCTGACAGCAACGATGTATATACATTTTTTTAAGTTTTATTTGCCTATTTTAAGTGTGTTTCAATTATTTTGTTAAGCATGAGTGTAACACAGCCTTTAAAAAAAAGTGCTTACTATTATTATTATTATATATTTCAGTGTAGTAAAAACATAAACATTGTGTGTCTCTTCTGGTCACTATAGGTGTTTGTTTTGCTGTTCATCTTTGTCAAACGTCAGATCATGAGGTTTGCTGTCAAGTCTCGCAGAGGACCTCACGTTCCCCTAGGACACAACGGACCCAAGGTAAAAATAATGACCCTATGTCCCATTAAAGGTAAAGAAATAACACACTATGTTCCCCTAGGACACAAATACCTTTAGTAGAACATATGGTAATAATATTTTACCGTTGTATGGTAAAAAGTAATAATTACCATATGTTCTACTAAAGGTAATAAATAACACCCTACATTCTACTAGGTAAGAAGGTAAAAAATACCCTATGCACCCAACATGCAGGGTAGGGCTGTCAGAACGTATTTCATGATTCGACTTTAATAATTATGACAACAGTGAAAGTTTTTATGTAACATTGTCCGTCTGTAATGTAGAGGAGCTCAGCTCTGCTTCTCTGTGCGACATGCAGTTAAGCTGTAGCTCCGCCTCAGCCGATCTGCAAGCCCACACCGCGTCGCTGATGCAACGCTGTGTGGGCTTGTAGGTCAGCTGTGTTCCCTGCGTGACACTGTTGTACACTGAAACAAAAACAGGCACTAGACAGGAATGCACAGACATAAAGCGGTGATAGGTCACAGACGAGAGAGAGCACCAATACACTCCTCTTATCAAAAAAACTGAAAATGAACCTAAATTAAAGTCATAACCCTTAACTAATATAGTTGGTTTCACTATTTTGTTTGGCCTGTTATTAGAGCACGTGGGTGTTTATTTTTGCACAACTATAAATTGTTTTATATAATTATATAATATATATTCAAATATTGAAATTCGAATGGGATTATAGAGGAGAACTGACAGGCCTAATGTAGGGACATGGTATTAATCTTTATAATGTTTATATTCCATCTTATTAAAATAGCTTCATATGATGGCCTGCTAATGGCACATTCTGTAATAAGACACATTTGAGGACAAACACTGTGTCCAATCCGGAGTGTCTTTTCGTGACACATTGTGAGCTTGCAGATTGGCTATTTTCAAATAGCTGATGTATATACAGTAGGGTTAAAGTGGTTACGTTTTGATGCCATATTACTCATTTAGCTGGGCACCCCCTCAAGGACCCTTGGGGGTCCCCGGACCCCATGTTGACAACCTGTGTGTGTGTGTGTGTGTGTGTGTGATCATAGGAGCTCAGACAGGAGATCGACTCCAAACTCACCAAGGTCCAAAGAATCAAGTTTGAACCCCGTCTGCTGTCACATGATGATGACAGACTGACATCTGGGCCACACACTGGTATGGACACACACACACACACACACACACACACACACACACACACACACACACACACACACACACAGGTTGGGATCCTTTAGGTTTAGGACTTTAACGATTCCGGTTCCTTAATGATTCCCTCTTAACGGTCCCATTCCTTAACGGTTCCCTTAAGCGATTCCTATAGGGGGGTTCCAAATGGAGCCTTACAGGTCTGTAACTCTGAGAGTGTACACATGGAACCAAATGGACCCTCACGGTTCCATTTGAACACTCAGAGTTTATGATGTTCACACACACAATTGGTGTGTGTGTGTGTGTGTGTGTGTGTGTGTGTGTGTGTGTGTGTGTGTGTGTGTGTGTGTGTGTGTGTGTGTGTGTGTGTGTGTGTGTGTGTGTGTGTGTGTGTGTGTGTGTGTGTGTGTGTGTGTGTGTGTGTGTGTGTGTGTGTGTGTGTGTGTGTGTGTGTGTGTGTAAAACAACTCACAGACCCAATTCCTCTCCAAGTAGGCATTAAAACAGGCTGCCCATGGAGTGCCATTAACTTTGTTCTTGCCATCAATGAGTGGATAAAGTGGTTGTGTGATTGTGCCCCACCGAATGTGTTTTCCCCAAACCCCGTCCAGGGTTATGCGGACGACGTACAGCTAGCATCTCGGGAAGAGAGTGTTATTAAGAATATGCTCTCTAGAACAGACGCTTTTCTAGACTGGTCCGGTTTTGAGGCAAAACACTCTAAGTGTGCTGTTCTTTACCAGAGACGTAGTGGCGGCAACCGCTGGTATAAATCTAAGACTGACAAGCGTCCTGAATTTACCATCAACTCAGAACCGATTAGTGTGTATGACCTACATAAGACATACAACTACTTAGGTCATAGATTTAGCATAGCTGGAGAATGGAAAGAACAGGTTTACTACATCACGACTGAGTTTACATCCAGGCTGAACCTGATTGATGCTTCACCGCTGCCACTGCTAATGAAGTTGGAGGCTATCAGGCAGGTTACCCTGTCCAGAATTCAACATCTCTTCTCCAACGTTCACCTAGCATGCAAAACACTTAGTGAACAAAACGACAAAATAGTTAATTTTGTTTGGACTTAACACCCACTCCACCAGAGACATTATTTTCCAGTCCAAACAGGGGGGTGGGTTTGGCGTCCCAAATGTGGAGTGGATATATTATGCCACAAGGCTGGCTCACCTGCTAAGCATGCTAAACAGTGATGACAAGACTGTCAGGGAACTTGCTAGATCTTCTCTGTTTCTAGGTATGAAACGGCGTAAAGTCTCCCTGGCAAGAGAGGGTGAGCCAAGTTTCCTGGGGTTCAAAAGAAAGCCCAACCTTGAAATGGACTCGCATGCTACTGGGTTCGGGGTGTCGTCAGATTGGCCTGACCTCAATGACCTCTGTGTGAGAACCGGAGTAGCCCTACACTTCGACCTGACTCAGACACTGTAGCAGTTTCTGAGGACATTATTACCAACTGTATGATCTCAGTAAGGGCTACTGTTATTGATAAAGAACATCATTTATCACCAGTTAATGCACGGAGGTACCTTGTAATGTTACAACAGCAGAACCAACAACAACCCTGGACTGGTTTAAAACTACAAGGAAAGCTAGCTTTCCTACTGCAGATCACACCGTCTCTCACACAATATTCAAAAAATGATGCAGTTGATGAGGATATAATCACCTTTACAGTCAGCCAGATTACAGGTCCTCCCAACCAGACTCAATCTTTCTCTGTGGTACCCTAATACGTTTCCTCCTCATTGTCTGCACCATGACCACACTCCAGTTACTGAAACTCTGTCACATATTCTGAACGGCTGCCATGTATATAAGGGAATGTACATTGCTAGGCATGACAGAATTGTTGACCTATTAGCTAAGGACATAACTTCATATGTTTCATCATCTGCCAAAATGTATAAGCACTCTTGTGTTTCAACTGCCATGTTCATGCACAATAATGAAAATTATGCCTTTTCAGATGTCACAGCTAATACACCAGATGTTGTTGTTGTTGATGAGGACAGTAGAGAAGTGACCATTTTGGAAGTGGCATGTACATTTGATCACAGCCTGGAAGAGGCATTCCTTACCAAGGTGCTTAAGTACCAACGTCTTAAGGATGCGATCATGCAGCTTGGTTACAAATGTAAACTGCTTGTGTTCATATTTGGAAGCCTCGGTAATGTCCATAAATCAGTTGTGAGAGGCCTGCAGATTGCAGGAATGCCCAAGCCAAAAGCTAATGCATTGGCAAAATTCTGTTCAATGTCTGTGATAATTGGCAGTCACCATATATGGAGGAGGCGATGCTTCCTGTAACCGTGATCTGTATTCTGAAATACTTGTCGTTGAGTTTTTTCCAAGTTTGTGCATCTACTATTGTTTGTGTTCAAGAATGTATTGTTAAAATGTGAACGCAAATAAAGATGTTAAATGTGTGTGTGTGTGTGTGTGTGTGTGTGTGTGTGTGTGTGTGTGTGTGTTTTGCAGGTTGCTATGACTACCTCTACAGGATGAGGGCGCTAGATGCCATTAGGGACACTGGTAAGCATGACTTCCTTCATGTTTGACATCCACTGCTTGTTAATATTCTTCCAGGGGCCCTTGAGGGGGTTCCAGGGTGTCCCTAGCTAAATGACTGATAGTTATGAACCAAATGGACCCTTACAGGTCTATAACTCTTAGAGTGTACACATAGAACCAAATGGATGACGATGAAAGACGGCTCCCGTCTTATGTCTTTATAAACTAAAGTTACTAAATAGTTTTACCCTACCAGCACTGACGTATGTCATATCCAGTTACACACTTACTCACAGTGGAGAGGAGAGGAGAGGGGAGGAGAGGGGAGTGGTGGTGAGGGCTCCATCCTGACCCATTGAAAGAGTTGCAACACCATCACATTACTTATGCATTCATCTTGTTTTTGTTCTATCCGAGCACGCATAAACAACTGTAAATTGGTCCCCCCCAAAAAAAATATTATGTGAATATTATCCGTTTACAACGTAAGTCTATGGGGGTATTGTACTCTCTCTCAACAGCTTTGGGGTCCGTCTACAGTATTTGTGGTACAGAACTACGTCCCTTGAGGTCAATTAACTTTTGCGCTTACCTGATCATCTCAGCATATTAAATAAAGTCGGGCATCAGGTTGATGTCAACAATGAAGCAAAGCAACGCTGATCAGAACGATAATTTACCAAAGACAAAGAGTCATGAAAACCACAATCTCTTGTGGCTTTTTCGTTTATTTTATGTGGTTAACATGTGGTTTGTTTTTCACTGGGTCAGATCTACCATTCCGGGAGTTGGGAGGCACACCCAGCGCCCTGACGGGGAAAAGGTTCCGTACGTGGCTCCTGGAGCTGAGGAACTCTCATCCTGTCATCCAGGACACTGCCAGCTCACTGATAGACACACTGCTGCACGGCTACGACAGCGCACGTCACGGCACCGAGGTATGAGTGATAACGTGTTTCATTTTGTCGACTAAAACCATGATGAAAAATGTTTGTCACTTACTTTTTTCACTGACGAAAACTCAATAAAAACTAAGCTATTATTTATATGTTTATTTGGACGGAACAGTGCATATTAATGAACACCACACATACAATGCTGTGTAAATACACCGGATTTAGCAAGAATGCTAATTTCCATCCGTAGTCCCCATACAGAAAACAAGCAACATTACAAAAAAGAGCTCATATAAACATTACTAAAAGGGTGCAAACAGAGAGGAAAGAGGAAAAGCAACTGTCAAAAAGGCATAGTTTTGACATGAAATACAAGACACTCAAGAAAACTAGAAAAACCTACATTTTAGCCTATTTAAAATGTTAGATTGTCCATGATCCATCCTTTTAGTTGGACCTTAAAAGATGTAAAGGATGGACACTCTCTTATGTTAGTGGGTAGATTGTTCCAAATGGTGCTTCCTTTAACTGAAAAGGAATTTTGTGCAAAGGCTGTGCATCTAGACTGCACCTCACAATCCCCTCTGGTGACGGCCCAATTTGCTGTGTGTCTACAACTGGTGTCACAGACACACTGCTGTTAGGCTACGACAGTGCACCTGTGCATCTGTGGGGTTTATAAATATTGAACCAATGAAAAGTATTAACAAGAGGCTTGTGACTAAATAATAACTACATTGGATCCATTGGAACACATGGTTCTTTCTTCCCATTTCCTGAAAAGTAACAGTTTTGGGCATTAAGGTTACCACCCGACAGCAACGATATTTATTATACATGCATGCATATTGTCAACCTTTGTATGTTTTTGTATGCCCTATCTTATAGCATAATATGACAGTGTCGCACAAAATCTGCAAGAATAGCAGTTGTACACGCTCACAACATATGACATTTTTTTTTTTAAATGTTGGCCTATAATGACATGCCCCAAAATAGGGATGCCAGGTTTAAAGTAGTTAAATCTGTATGTGGGTTTTATAAATATTGAACAAATTAAAAGAGCTTGTGTCTAAATAATAACTTCAATTTATTGAGTTATTGTTACTGTCTCTTATCAGCTTCTATACAGCACATCATTTCACTTGGTCTGCACTCACAGCACGGTGTATTCATGCCTTTTGAGTTCATACTCTGCTATACAACAGTGTCACTTGCCACCAAGAAGTGATTTCCAAGCTCACAACATGAGAGATAGTATAAAATGTATTGTTCAGATGCTGAGGTTGATGTTTCAAGTGTCTCCTTCAGTCTCCAGAACATGTGCTTATTTGCTTAACCCATTGGTTCTCAGAGTGGGGTCCGGGGACCCCCTGGGGTCCTTGAGGGGATCCCCAGCTAAATTGCTGAGTTAGGATCCAAATGGACCCTTACAGGTCTGTAACTCTGAGAGTGTACAAATGGAACCAAATGGACCCTTACAGGTCTGTAACTCTGAGAGGGTACAAATGGAACCAAATGGACCCATGTGTACACTCTCAGAGTTATGGGGGTCCGTGGCTCAATGCATACCAAACTAATATGTCACAGGGACTTACCCCCCAATCCAACCCTTGATGCCGAGTGCCAAGCAGGGAGGCATTGGGTCCCATTTTTAGAGTCTTTGGTATGACCTGGCAGGGGAATCGAATCTCCGACCTCCAAATCTCAGGGTGGACACTATAACCACTATAAGACCACTGAGCTGGTTAAAAAAATAAAAAGAAAACGTTTGAGAACCAGTAGCTTAACCAGCCCCTGATTTGACCCCTACTTGTGTGTGTGTGTGTGTGTGTGTGCGTGTGTCTTTAGGTTTTTGGTGAAGCAGAATTTGTGAAGTATCAGGAAGCTCTCACTGAACTAGCCTCTGTGTAAGTCATTCATGTTGTATTTACCTTACCATGTTGTAAAAATAATAAAATAAAATAATATTTGTTAAATGCAGAAGAGTAGGGTATTGCTAGAGATAAATTAAGCCTATGAATTCTTAGAGAGACATTTTGGTACATAGCTGAATTGTCTGTTCATACAGAAGAGGCATTACTTGAAATAAACACATAAAGCACCTTTTGAGTTAAACGTAATTATTTTCAGAGGTCGGGCAGAGTGTCCTCTATTTTGAGATTCAGAATATTATCACCGTATGCTACACGCTATCTTATCTTATCTGTGTCCTCTAGGGTTAAATCTCAGAGCAGTATGTCCTTGGTGGACCAGCATCACCAGTCTGCCGCCAAAGACCTGTCCATGACGCCTGAGGCCCCGCCCTTCCCCTCGTGCTCCTCCCCCTCCCACACCAGCAACCAATCAGCTTCCTCCACACAGCAACGTGCCAAGAGACCTAAACACTTCCTGGAGCTGAAGAACTTCAAAGACAAGTACAACACTCTGGAGAGCACCTTCTGAAAGACACGCCCCCACCGCCATCACATGACACAAAGACACGCCCCCACCACTATCATCACATGACAAAAACTAGTTGGGATATGGAAATGTGAGGTTTCTGCTACCACAGTTTAAAGTGCCTACAGATTGCATATAGTTGGTTATACATACATAGGTATGTATATAGTAGGGATGTGATCAATTTCATTGATGGTTACACGATAATTTCATAAATGTCTTGTTGACTTGTTGAAGTATAAACCTCCCAGAGAAATCGAAATCCGTTATTATATATGCACAGCAGCCATATTGGAAAGAAATCGGGCTTCTTCCTTACTTCATTCACAGGTGTTACCAATTATACTAATTAACACATTGAGTGCCAGAATTTTATAATGACAGATTACGTTCGGTGCCAGAAATCTCACCGTTGAGCTGCGCAGCGCTGTTTAAGCTCTAGACTCCAAGACGAGCAATCCATTTGAAACAAAGCATGCGTGCATTTTGCACGATGGTCCTGGCTAACGCCTGGAACGATAACATCTCTCACGCGAGTAACAATGGCGGAGCTATCGTGCATACAAAATGAGTCGTTTTCCCCAGCGTAAAAAGTTTAGGAGTTATAGGGGTTTTAGAGAAGGAGATAGAACGGAAGCGGATGGGGAGCCATGTTTTTTGGCACGGTGATCCATCTGTCCCTTCCTCCTCAGAATCACCATGCTCTAGCCCCTCCCTTGTGGTTCTCAAACTGTAATTTCAAGGACCCCCATACCTCTTGAGAGTATACAAATGGAACCAAATGGACCCTTACAGGTCCATTTGGTTCCATGTGTACACTCTCAGAGTTACACACCCGTAAGGGTGCCATGAGGAACCATGAGGGTCCTTGGACCACACTTTGAGACCCACTGGTGTAGCAGAGTGTTTCCAGTGAGCCAACATGCACAATATCAGCACCCTGACCTCTGTTTGACCAGAATAGAACAGAGCCTTCATTAGTATCATTGGTAACACCTGTAAAGGAAGTAAGGAAGAGGCCCAATTTATTTCCAATATGGCTGCAGTGCATAGAGCCTATTTGGGGTCCTTGGATATGAGCAAGTTTGAGAGAACCCGCTTCCCATTGATTATCATGCTTATTACACGGCTACTTAATAAATAAATTAATAAATTGACACAAGTAACAACAACGTGGATAAATTAACTGATATCAGAGTAGCTCTATGACATCAAAAGCACAGTGCTCTGAGATGGGAGAAGATTCTCAGAGCGTATTTCAGAACCCACCCATACTCACAATTCTGTTCCCTTGGACCTTTTACATATTCAGTTAGGAAAATAGAGACCGCACACTGGAATATGCTCCAAAAGTAATGGGTTTATTACCACCAAAATGGTGACGCTTTGTTTCCTCATTCCGTCAGAAGAGCCAACCGGCTCGAAACGTCACTTTTTTGGTGGTTGGAGCATATTCCATTGTGCAGTCTATATTTTTCTACTGGTGTTCACTTCTGCCCTGCACTTTTCTCTTTCTTTTTTTTTATTGTTTGGATGTGCGTGCTCTTCTATTTGTTACATATTCAGTTCAGGCCTACGTGAAGAACACTTTCATCTTTTAAGACAGATTTATACTTGTGTCGTGCGCCGAAAATACCCGCTCCACATGCTCACAGCGTGTCACATCTGCAGCACGTTGTGAGCTTGTAGATTGGCTGTTTTCGGTGCACAACACAGCCGTGCGACGGAGTATAAATTAGGCCTTTATGCTTATGAAGTGTTTAATATTTAATGATGTGGAAAAGGATGAACAACGTTAGTGTGTAGTGTTAATTTGACAGAACATACTGTAAGCAGAGATATTATGCAATGGCACAAGACAATCACAGTTTACTGCACAAGCGAGTGTACAGACATGATAGAGCTGTATTTATACTAGGGATGCAAGCAGATTTAATTGATTTAATCGGTTATAAAATCGATAATCAATAAAATAATCGATTGTTCCCCTAAAATAGGTTAGCTTAGCAGTTAGGTTAGCAGATCCACAAGTTTGTACAAGCATGTAGATTGGCTATTTTTAAAATTTTTGTTCCAACACCGTAACAATGTAAATAGGGATTAAGAATAATCGATTTAGTCGATTTGAAAAATAAATAAATGTATATACATACATATATATATATATATATAGTATATATATTTTTTCGTGTTGATTCGTTTATAAAAAAGACAACGTGCTTCTCAGCAGTATTAATTTTGTCGACAAACTATGACGAAAAATGTTCGTCGACTCGACTACTTGGCTATTTTTGGTAGCTGATCTACAAGTGAGGCATTATGAAGCCATCAAGGCCTGCCAAAATGTTCTTTAGTCGACTAAGTCAACTGTAGATTTAGTTAAATGATGATATTTAGTCAAACATAAAGTTAAACATTTCAGATGACTTAAATATGACTAAATCAGAATAGAATTTTATTCTAAAGGCTATGACTAAAACTAAATCAAAATGTGTTTTGTTTCATGTATCTTAAAAGTTTACTTGAAGTATACTAAAAGTAAATGTGAAAAGTATGTTGCATTAAAGCTACTGATAGTTAGCTGATCAGGTGTGAATTTGGGAGAGCAGACACAGAGGAAACTGGTGTTGGGATTATGTTCCCAGTCTTTTCTCTCATCTCACAGGAGAGAAGTCCATGGTCAAAAATATATATATAATATATATATATATATATATATATATATATATATATATATATATATATATATTATTATTATTTTTTTTTATCAAGTTTTAAAAACAAACTAAATATGTTTTATTGGATAAGCACTTGATACATTGTTTTTTGTATTGTCCCTGTCAAATAAACATAGTTTATAATTAATTTTTTTAATAATAATAATAATAATAATAATCGAATATATTCGAATATCTGCCAATTTTTAAGACCAATATTCGAATATCATTTCTGAGGAATGTTACCAGCCCTAATAGTGCGGGACTCTTTTTCGACCAATCACAACACGCGTTTAAACACATTCGTAAAGTCTCAACGTTCCTTGGGTGTTACTTCCGCCAAATTCCAGTATTTCGTAGACACTCAGGCCCGAGTCTTGCCCAGCGTGGGATCATGCAGCTTTTCAGTGTTAATGCTGGTGCTTGATGCTGCATGTGTAGCAGTTCTCCTACTGAATGCAGCTGTTTATTTGCAGCTCACCTCTGTTTACCTGTTGCTGCTAAACACAACTGTCATGGGTTTTCTTTTGCGGATTTTTACATTTTATTTAGTCAGACACACCAGCAGATACCGTACATCCTCTAATAGTGACCTCTATTCAATTAAAAAACGTCTCTTTATTAATGACCGGGGGCGTTGTTGAAACAAGCAATTAAAAGTCTCTCTTCTAATACAAGCCTCTTTTATATATATATATATATATATATATATATATATATATATATATATATATATATAATATTATATTAAAAACTGGTATTCGCTACAGTTGATACAAATAAAAGCCTGGGTCACTATTAGAGGATTTACGGTAAATTGGTCTGGAAATGAACTCTTTTCATGAATATATATACAGTATATAAGAGAGGACATGACAAGTGTGCCATTTGCCTTTTCTGGGACATAATGTGTTCCTTCAGTGGAGATGTATTTTAATGCTAGGAAACCTCTTATCGTGGCTAATGATATCAGGCTAATAATATGCGACACACTTAGGATACAAGACTCATGTCCATGCCAGGTGTAGAGGACCATAGACTGTTACAACACACCACTTTAGATGGACATAATCATCGCTGTTCAGGCAGAAACCTTGTATTGTATGTCCAAGACTGTTGGAAATGGGGGAAAAAATTACCTGTGTTCCAATTTAGTTATCATTTAGCCACACGATTATTAATACTTTTCATTGGTTCAATATCTCTAAGACCCAATAGACAAAAATAGCAGATCTGCAAGCTCACAACATGTCACGTCGCGGTGCGTTGTGAGCTTGTAGATCTGCTATTTTCGTTACTGCACTCTTTTGCGTTAAATTTACAAAAAACACATTAAAAGACGAAACGTGGGGATACAAGGTTTCTGCCCTAGAGCGACGATATACAATATTGTTTATCTGTAAAGATCAAGGTGTTCTTTTTTTTCTTCATTTTTATTTAACACTGTTTTTCATTCATTGGCTTTTAACCTTTTAAGACCGGGAACACATCTGTGACATTTTAGATTTCTTTGGCTATTCAAAAATAGATCTACAAATAGATCTACAATGAACTTTTACAATTGGAAAATCTTGAACACTTGTGCCAATCTTTGCATATAATTATATTCAACAAATGTCTTCTAAATCCTATGTTGCTATAGCAGTGGTGCTCCAACTTTTCCATGTCAAGGACCCCCATCTCAAAATAGGAATCCCCAGAAGCACAGATCAAAGTTGAAAATCTATGCTCTAAAATGCTCTATATATATATATATATATATATATATATATATATATATATATATATATATATATATATATATATATATATATATATATTCAAAGATTTGCACAAATGTTCAAGATTTTTTGCAAATCTTTGAATATATGTTTTGTGAATTAAACACATTTTGAGATGGGGTCCACGGCCAAATACATATCATTTTGGGGGTCCTTGACATGGAAAAGTTGGAGCACCACTGATATAGCAACATAAGTTTTAAAAAAAAAACTGGATTGAGAAGACATTTTGTAGAATATATATTCCAAGATTTGCACAACTTATCACGATTTTAAGAAAAATAGCAGATCTACAAGCTCATAGCGCGGCACTCATGAGTTTGTATATCTGCTATTTTTGAATAGCCAAAGAAATCTAAAATGACACAGATGCTTTCCCCGGTCTTAATGGGTTAAACAGCCGTTTGACCTGAAGCCATAAGAGATGAACTGAATCCTTTCTAATGATCTGAGTGTTCTTTGACTTACATATCAGCTATCTCAGTGCAATGTTATATGAGAGTGTTCCAGTCTTTATGTATGTATGTAAACGTGTTTAACATGAACCTGACGTGTCTTTTTTGTCTAGGCCTATACCACAACTAGACTAGGGTCTGGGGACCCCCAGGGGTCCTCTAGGACGCTCCAGGGGACCCCCCAGCAAAATGGCGGAACAGTTTAACCACTTTAAGCACTATTTCAAACAAATAGTGGAGATAGCTGACAAGCTTGCCTTGTGTTATTGTCTACAAGCTTGTGTTATTGTATAACCAAAGGATATTTGGTAATACAATATTGTTTAATAGAATGTTTATATTTAAAATGCACAAACATGAGTTGTTAACGTTGTTTACAAATGTTCCTGACTTAACTGGACTGTTTGAGCTGGGAGTGATTCTAGAGAGATTATAAAGTGTTCACCAGTAGGCCTAATCAATGTCTCATAAATACAGTATGATGCATCATGTATTGTACGAGTATATTAATGTTGCATACATACAGTGATTCATAATGTGTTGCATACAGTGCCATTCTAATAAAACGTGACACACACGTGGAATCTGGGTTTTGACTGTATATCGTGCAGAAGACAGACATAATTTGGGAACATAGTGCAGATGTCACCATTCTAAATCACCAGAGCTGTTTAACTTTTTCAAGTTTTTAGGTCAAAGTGACGAGTCCAACTTGAGTAATAAAAAATAAAAAATAAAAAAAATTTGAAACAAATCTCAAAGTGCTACAATCAGGGTAAAACATTTGCATATAAAACATTACAAAACAAACAAATATAAAAAAAAAACATAAAATCACGTGAAGGCATAAGGCCTAGGAGAAAAGCGTATAAAAAAAACACTTTATTAAAAAGTCATGTATTTAGTCCTGTTTTAAAAGCATCAACAGATTGCGGTGCTCTCAGGTGGTCAGGGAGGGCTTTCCAGAGCAGAAGGCCCGGTCGCCCATGGTACATAGCTTGGTCTTTGGGGGGCTGGCGGAGAAGGTTGTTTTTTCCAGAGTGGAGGTTTGTGGTTTGAGGAGTTTGTTAAGGAACTCTTAAGGAAGGTCTGTCTAAAACTCTCTGTCCCCATAATGGAATAATTCAAGTTGCAGCTGGTTAAGGTGGGGCTGATTGTAATGGCATTGTGTGCTGCTGGGTAGATTAAACAATAATACAACATCATCATGTATCACTTGATATCACTTATCATTCTGGAAAGTAACTAGTAACTAAAGCTGTCAAATCATTGTAATAGAGTAAAAAAATAAGCATAGCGTTAGTTCATGCAGGACACGGAAGTCTTGCATGCCTCAGCTGTCAGTCAGCTGATGTGAACATCAGCTTTCTATTCCCCATTCACAGCACTGCTGGTCATTACATCACACATTCATACTCCAATCACAGTTCACTAGGTCTCTCCTGGTCTTGCTGACTGATTTCTGCTAGCTACCTCCTCCGCACCCCAGCCCAGCCTCGACCTTTTTAGAGGCTGGCATAGGCTCAAGCACTTGTGACTATCCATTTATATCTGCTAATTCAAACTAATATGTCAAAGTATTGCTTATTGGGCACGGTGGCGCAGTCGGTAGCGCTGTCGCCTCACAGCTAGAAGGTCCTGGGTTTGATTCCCGCCGGGGACGCTGTGGGCACTGGGGGCGTGTCTTCTCCTCCGCGTCATCAGCGCCCATACCCTAGGTGGGGTTGGCGAAAGGGCCTACTCTGTGTGGAGTTTGCATGTTCTCCCCGTGTCTCCTAGGGTAGTTAATACCCTCACAAAAACATGTAGTAATCCTGGTCACTATACCGCCTCCCCCATGACAGCCGGGGCGCCTGATGGAGGGGAAGGGAACTGGTTGGAATAACGTGTTCCTTCCACGCGCTACGTCCAACCAGGGAAACTCCCCCCTGTCAGGTGACAAGAAGGTCAGTTGGCTCTCATGCCTGAAGGAAGCATGAGCTCGGCCCTGGCCTCCCTACTGTGGGGTGACAGGTGTAATACTGGTGTAGGGCTGGTGTAGTGCCCAGGATCACTTAGGAAATTGGCACCGGGTGAAAAAAATGGGTTACAAAAATCGCGGGATAAAAATTTAAAGTAAAAAAAAAAAAAGTATTGCTTATTGTTTGATATTGTATCCGTATGGGGGTTTTGCTTAGCATTCCCTGATTTTGCTTAGCATGCTGCTTTGACAAAATTCAGGGAATATCTCCAAGAGCGGAGCCTTTAACGCCAAGCTTAACTGTATTCCATTTGTGGCAATAAATGGTTGAATCTATTTTGACGTGAGTGTTCCTGACTGAAGTACCATTTTTTTTTTACCTATAATAGGTAATCATATAGGTCATTTCATGTTATGATGAACAACACCTTTTCAGAAAGTGAGGTTTCTCACTTTCTGAAAAAAAGAACAGATGCCGGTACAGATGGCGACACGACCTGGTGCTGAAAAAGCTGGCAGAGGTGACAGAGGCATGCAGACAGGAGGCAAACAGCAGACCTTCCGCCCCAGGCAGACATCCCATCCAGTTTGCCAGGGCCGGACAGAGAGTCAAACCCTCCCGTCAGAAAGATACGGCAAGACTCCTCTCACCGGGCAACGAGTGGACCATGAGGGTCGACCTGGGGAAACAGCTCCAGTTCCCCAGGGAGATTGTGGAAACATCGCTCCGACCAGATCTAGTCATGTGGTCGGAGGCTTGCAAGACAGTCCTTCTGGTTGAACTCACAGTCCCATGGGAAGGGGGCTTGGAGGCTGCTAACGAGCGGAAGCGAGCCAAGTATGCAGATCTGGCGGCGGAGTGCCGGGAGGCTGGCTGGAAAGCTGTTACGTGCCCTGTGGAAGTGGGGTGCAGGGGCTACGTAGGTTCCTCAACTGTTCGCCTACTCCGCGACATGGGATGCACAGGAGCAAGGCATCGGAAAGCCATGAAAGAGCTGGCTGAGGAGGCGGTGAAAGGCAGCTTCTGGCTGTGGCTAAGAAAGAAGCACAAGAGTTGGGGGCCGAATAACACCTAAGGCATCAGCCGGGGGCGGCAGGGAGAGATCCCTGCCGTCGCTCCGCCACCAGTGGACGTTCTGGGGTTAAAGGAGCGAAACGTTGATCACTGGTGGTCCCCAGCTGATGACCCGTTTAGGCCCATAGAGGTGTTCAGTGAGGTGTCACAGCACATCTGCTCAAAAGGCACTGTTGGAGGTGCGTCAGGCAGTAATGCCCAGCAGAAATACCATCACCTGTATCATGATATACCTATAATAGGTAATTATATAGGTCATTTCATGTTATGAAACACTGAATCAACAGATCCTACCATCCCTTCATACAGTAGTTGAATGGTTTTGATTGAAGGAGTTCATAACCACACATATCCCGTAGGGGGCTCTCTCTCCCCAGCAATGACATTGGAGCAGGTTTCTCACTTTCTGAAAAAAAGAAGGTATAAATAAAGAGAACAACAACGTATCTACATATTTACACATAGCATATCCATCCAAACATTAGAAATAAGGTGCATGACTATAGCAGATGTTATCTGTTCATAGACATTAGTGCAAGAAGAGTATCAGTGTATTGTATATGAGATCAAGGTGCAGAGTATCGGCAAGTGTCAAGTTCAACCATGTAGTCCTCAAAGGTTGCTGTCTGTCGGTTGCTACATACTGTAGTGTGAATGACAGTTTGACACACAGAGACTTTTTCCATCATGTTAGAATGTATAATTTGATGGATTTATGAACAAAGGTCTAAAATTATAATATCTTTACCAGTATCATATTAGTTTACACCCACCCACCAGTATTCATATTCTCCACCAGGCCAAAGGCCATGGATGGAGATTATCATTAATGCCTGAGTGTGCGTGCGTGTGTGAGTGTGCTGTGCTGTGCTCAGCCAATCTCGCAAACCGAAAGGGCGGTGCAGTTACGTTGACGGTTGACACACTACATTGTAACCACTGCTCCTCTGCAACACTGCAGCATGTCACTGTTAAAAAGTAAATGTTCTAAAGTATCTACACCATCCTGTTATTAGACATGACCTGAAAAGACCCAACAAACTACCATCACATGACAACATGACTCCTCTACACTTCCATCCAACCATTGTACAATATTACTGTAGGTTTGACTTTACTCTTTTACTACATTCTAATAGTGATCATAGCAAATATTACAATGCAATAATTTATCAGATACAAAGCTTGTTCATATATTTTAGATTTCTCTTTTGTCTTCTACACACAGTGTAGCAACACAAGGCCAGTCAGAGGAGAGATGTTCAAACCACAACAGGAAGCACAGTCCTCTAGTCCTCTAAGGCTGTGTTCACATGAACCGCCTTTTATGAAGAAAAAAACTGTTGTGTAGAGCGCCTTTTCAGCTGAAAATGAAAAAAACTAAAAAGAAGAAGAAGAGGGGGGGAGGGGGAGGGGCGATTGCGCAACTGACTGAAACAGACGTCAATACACCCTATGGCAGTGGTTCTCAAAGTGGGGTCCGGGGACCCCCAGGGGTCCTTGAGTGTGTTCCAGGGGGTCCTCAGCAAAATGAATTAAAATAATTGTAACCACTTTAACCATACATACACCAGCCATTTGAAAACAGTTGATCAATACACCCTATGGCAGTGGTTCACAAAGTGGGGTCCGGGGACCCCCAGGGGTCCTTGAGTGTGTTCCATGGGGTCCTCAGCAAAATGAATTAAAATAATTGTAACCACTTTAACCATACATACACCAGCCATTTGAAAACAGTTGATCTACAAGTTCAGTTGTGACTTTGTATTAACTATTTTAAAAAAAAGTTGCTTTACTGGTATAATCCACAGGTAGGTCCATGAGGAAAGCAAAAGTCCAAGGCCAACCTGATGACAGGCGGTGGTCATGCCTTGTTCAACAGTCTGATGGTAGCCGGGTGGAAGCTGTTCATAACCCCCAGGACCCCCAGCAAAATAAGGAACAGTTTAACAACACCTGTGTGCCAGTGTTTGTATTAAACCTAATGAAGCGTGTTAATGTCAGAATACATGTAGGTTAGACCTGCTGCTCCAAACATTCCTGAAATCAGTGCTCAGTGTTCACAATGTATCCATCGAACACATGACAGCATGATACTAACCACTATCAAACTAATGTTAACCACTTAAAGGGACATTTCACTTTCAAACATGTGTGGGGTCATTTTATCGTCTAGCGCCCCAGACAGTTTTTAAGTTGTTTGATTCAGTATTTAGATATTCAATATTAATTTGATCAGACACGCCTTCCTATACAAACCCATTGCAACTCCATTTTATCCATGTTAGATTAATAGAAAACACCCGTCCTTCTAATACGTGAGGGGGTCATGTTTTTTCAATTACCTTTTTAATTTTTGTGTGTGTGTGTGTGTGTGTGTGTGTGTGTGTGTGTGTGTGTGTGTGTGTGTGTGTGTGTGTGTGTGTGTGTGTGTGTGTGTGTGTGTGTGTGTGTGTGTGTGTGTGTGTGTGTGTGTGTGTGTGTGTGTGTGTGTGTGTGTGTGTGTGTGTGTGTGTGTGTGTGAAGCTAATCTCCGGCACCGTTGGCTTGATCGCAGCGAAACTGTGCACACACACTCCCTGGATGCCAATTCAGAACCTCTGCCCCAAATGTTTCACATGGGCCTGTTATAGCGCCACCAGGAGGCCGCTTTTTGTAAAACACATTTTTTGACAGTACTCCTACAGATTTTGTCCAAACGTCACGCAAATTGGTACACAGTATCTCTATAGTCATTACACAAAACCTGTTTTTCAGATTTTCCATATTCCATCCTGATTGGCTCAAAATGGCTTCCAAAGTTTGTAGAAGTACTCTGTGTTGAACAAAATGCCTCAAATCCTCAACACAGCATGCAATTTCCGTGAAATTTTGCACCCACATTCCCACTAGGCAGAGAAAGAAATGCCACTTGAAAATTTTCAAATCAGCCTCATGGTGGCGCTATAACAGGCCGATTTGTGTTTTTACCTAGAACTGCACCGATCTGTGCAAAACTTTGTATGCGCACTCTCTACTTTAGTGGCCAAGGGAAGACCTTTGCCCTGCATTTTTCACATCTGCCTTTTATAGCGCCACCAGGAGGCCGACTTATATAAAACATTTTTTTTTTTATTACTCCTTCCCATTTTATCCAAATTCCACGCAAATCGGTACACATGATCTCTATAGTCATGTGATCAAGACGGATCTGTTTGATTTTCCATATTCCATCCTGATTGGCCAAGATTCACATCTAACGTTTTCAGTACTGGCTTGTTTTGAACAAAATGCCTGAAATCATGAACGCAGCGTTCGATTGCGGTCAAACTTTGCACGCTGATTCACTCTATGTTGAGGAACAAATGCCACCCTTTGAATATTGGCCTGTTGTAGCGCCACCAGCAGGTCAAATTTAGCAAAACACATTTTTAGAACAAAATGCCTCAAATCATCCGATTGCCGTGCACGGCCTAGGAAGAAATGGCACCCTTTTCACATTGGCCTATTATAGTGCCACCAGGAGTAACCAAAATAACCAAAATAACCCTACCTGACCTGGCGGAGACCTGTGCTCCGAGGAGCACTTTTTCTATTTGTTTTAATGTTTTTGCAATATTATTGAAACTTTTTAACAACAAATCTTATGGGGGTCCTTACCACTAAATCACTTTTCTTTTTTTTATCTTGAAAGAGTACCCAGGTAAATCCTGCTCAGCTAAAATACTCTGTGAATGGTGTTTGTATTATTATTAATATTAATATAAAACAGAGGAGCTTTGCTGCACAGATACTGCTTTGTTGACAAACTAGTGTGCAACTAGTTACTTAGCTAACTATTGATGTAACTAAAGATTGTACAGGGAAGCCATGCTGTTACTAGACTCTGTCTTATTAGAATAGAGAAAGAAACAAGTTGCCATTCAAGTTTACTGGAAATAAACATATATACCATCTTATCTCATTTGATGAATGCACTGTGGTTAACACTTTGTGAAGACAACGGTGCTCAAGTAAAGCACAAGCCTTTCACACATACGTCATGTGAACATGTTTAGAACAGATATAGCCATAGTTTCCAACCACACATGTAGTCTTGACAATTTATTCAGCTATTGAATTAATTTTTAGCATTTTTACATTTTATGGAAATTATTAACTTGCATCTATGTTGGTAGTTAGGGAATTTTAGCAAGATGTTTGGACCATCTGTGAAATAATTTACTACCAATATCTTTCTTCGGGTACACCCCCGCATTCCTAAACCCCCCCACTCCTACACACCCCCATTCCGAAACCCCCCCCCCCCCCCACTCCTACACCCCCCCCATTCCGAATTTTTTTTTCGGAATGGGGGGGTGTAGGAGTGGGGGGGTTTTGAAAACTTGGAATAAACCCTGCCATTCCGAAAAATATATATAAATCCTATCTTTTTTTTTTTTTTTTTTTTTTTTTTGCGGGGGGGGGGGGTATATATGGGGCACCCCCCCGCAAAAAAAAAAAAAATAAAAAAAAATTAAAGTGTTTTTTTTTATTTTTTTATTAAAAAATAATTTGTGGACGGAAGTTGGTTTGCTTCCACAATCCATAATGATGCATAGATATAAATCCTATCTATCTTTTTTAATAAAAAAATTTTTTTTTTTAAAGTTTCTTTTATTTAATTTTTTTATTTAAAAATAATTTGTGGACTGAAGTTGGTTTGCTTCCACAATCCATAATGATGCATTTTCGAACTAAATTAATTAGGCTATCTGCACTTCCACAACGTGTACTGTACATATATACAGCCCACTGTAGGCTGACATTTTTGGGGGTTTTAGCTATGGACCCCAAAGCTCCAAGCTCCACCTTAGCGCCGCTAATGGAGCGGTTTCAGAAATGAAAAATGAAAAAAATTAAACAGAAAAAAAAGGCGTGTCTGTCTGTCTGTCTGTCTGTCTGTCTGTCTGTCTATAAATCTATCTATCTATCTATCTATCTATCTATCTATCTATCTATCTATCTATCTATCTATCTATCTATCTATCTATCTATCTATCTATCAAACTATCTATCTCCAGCAATGTACCGCTCAGCAACATGTTGTTCAACAAATAGCAGATCTACAAGCTCACAACAACTGTTATTGTGAGCTTGTAGATCTGCTATTTTCAAATAGCGTATGTATAAAATATGTCTGAATTGGTTAGTGATTCATAATATAATAATTTATATCTGCGAAGTGTAGGATTATTATAATTATTATATTACAACTAAAGTAAGCGCATCGGTTAGTGTGATTGAGTGCGCTTCCATGCAAGGCCTGGGTCTGTCTGTCTGTCTGTCTGTCTGTCTGTCTGTCTGTCTGTCTGTCTGTCTGTCTGTCTGTCTGTCTGTCGGACGGACGGGAAGATACGTAATTCTCATCTCTGCTGATGTATTAATTGGATTCAGCATATGTGGGCACTAGGGACATCTTGGCACCAGGGAGAGTGGGCACTATGTGCATTGCCTGTGAGATTGTATTCTTTATTAACATTGATTATTAACACCATTTTTCCCGGTGCCCAGTCTTCATGGTTCCCAGATTTCCCTACCGCCCACTCTTATCCACCCTAAGTGCCCACTCTTCCAAGTGTCCACATGTCCCTAATGCCCACTCGTCCAAGGTGCCCAGTTAGCCCTAGTGCCCAGAATGTTTTGGTGTCCCCCTATTCTGGCTGTTACCGTTACTACATAAATACACACTGCAGTTATTTCCACACAGCCTACAATCTATCTATCTATCTATCTATCTATCTATCTATCTATCTATCTATCTATCTATCTATCTATCTATCTATCAACAGTTTAGCTGTTCATTCTTGCGCGATCTTCAAACGGAGGTATCCAGAGGTTCATTCATTTCATTGGTCAAATGCAACAGCTTCACAAATCTCTCTCTCTCTGGTCAAATGCAACAGCTTCACAAATCTCTCTCTCTCTCTCTCTCTCTCTCTCTCTCTCTCTCTCTCTCTCTCTCTCTCTCTCTCTGTCAAATAAATCAAATAAATAATTGTATTGTGTGAGCTTGTAGATCTGCTATTCAAAGGATTTTTATACATTTGAAAACTTGTGAAATGGGACCTTCTGCATAACGAGTACTTTTACTTTTGGTATTTTAAGAACATTTTGATACCAATACTTAGGATACTTTTACTCAAATTTGAATTCTTGACTTTTACATGTTACAGAGTAGGCCTATTTCTACATTGCAGTATTGGTACTTTTACTTTAGTAAAACATTTGAGTAATTTTTCCACCACTGATGCGTATACTATTCATGTGAGATGTGACAAGTGGGTTAAATAGCGAGAAAACATCTGAGAAACCTGAGCATGTGAGCGTCTCTGAGTAGGCCTACGTGATTACTGACCCGTCAATCAACGTGTGCGCAAAAGTGAGCTGTGACAGAACATCAACATTAATGTAATAATAATAATCATAATCATAATCATAATCATAATCATAATAATCATAATAGCGTAATAGTAGTAGTAATAATAATAATAATAATAATAATAATAATAGCATAATAATAATAATAACAATAGCGTAATAGTAGTTGTAGTAATAATAATAATATGGGTAATAATAATAATAATAAGGGTAATAATAATAATATTAGTTTTATTATTCTGAATACAACATTAATGGACTGAACCAGTCTGTCTGTCTGTCTGTGTGTCTGTCTGTCTGATATAAATTATTATATTATGAACCATACACTAACCACTTCAGACCTATTTTATGCATACGCTATTTGAAAATAGTAGATCTACAAGCTCACAATAACCGAGCTTGTAGACAGATCGATCTACAAGATACATACATAGATACATACATAGATAGATAGACAGACAGACAGACAGACAGACAGACAGACAGACCCAGGCCATGGAAGCGCACTCAATCACACTCCCGATGCGCTTACTTTAATTGTAATATGATAATAATAATTATAATAATCCTACACATCGCAGATATATATGAATCACTAACCAATTCAGACATATTTTATACAAACGCATACATTATTTGAAAATAGCAGATCTACAAGCTCACAATAACAGTTGTTGTGAGCTTGTAGATCTGCTATTTGCTATTATGTTGCTGAGCGGTACATTGCTGGAGATAGATAGTTTGATAGAAAGATAGATAGATATCTAGATAGATTTAGAACAGCCGCGCCAGAAGACTGCAGATATGGTCGATGGATCGGAAATTGACGTTGGTGCCATGAAGGATCGACTACGTCGGCGGGTCGGTATGGGGGAGAAAATTAATTCATGACTGATAGATAGAGTGGCGGCCTTTCCTATGTTTCACCCGTTTCAATTGAAACAGTGAAAAACATTTTTTTTAATTAAAAAAAATATAAATTATTATTATTTGGTTTTTTTTAAAATATTTTTTGACTTGCATCCCAGTCCGGGGCCCGCCTCTGGCTGGCCGACGTCCAAGAATTTCATGCAAGAAGAGGATGTAGATCTGATTGAATCAGGGCTCAGCTCAAGTGAATCATGTGAGTGAGTTGTTTTAGCTGTCTGTCCATGGTGGAAGTGCAGATAGCCTAATTAATTTAGTTCGAAAATGCATCATTATGGATTGTGGAAGCAAACCAACTTCAGTCCACAAATTATTTTTTAATAAAAAAAAAACTTTAAAAAAACTTCTTTTTTTTTCAGTCCACAAATTATTTAAAAAAAAAAAAAAAAAAAAACTTTAAAAGTTTTTTTTTACTTTTTTTTTTTGCAGGGGGGGGGGGGGGGCATATGCACCCCCCCCCAAAAAAAAAAAAAAAGTTAGATAAGATGTATATCTCTGCATCATTATGGATTGTGGAAGCAAACCAACTTCAGTCCACAAATTATTTTTTAATAAAAAAATAAAAAATAAAAAACTTTAAAAAAAACTTTTTTTTTTACTTTTTTTTTTTTCAGTCAACAAATTATTTTTTAATAAAAAAATTTACATAAAAAAAACTTTTTTTTAATTTATTTTTTTTGCAGGTGGGGGGGGTGCCCCATATGCACCCCCCCCCCAAAAAAAAAAGAAAAAAAGATAGGATTTATATCTATTTTTCGGAATGGCAGGGTTTATTCCAAGTTTTCAAAACCCCCCCACTCCTACACCCCCATTCCGAAAAATAAATTCGGAGTGGGGGGGTGTAGGAGTGGGGGGGGGGGGGGGGTTCGGAATGGGGGGGTGTAGGAGTGGGGGGGTTTAGGAATGGAGGGGTGCACCCATCTTTCTTCACCAATGTGTTCTTATAGGTGTCTAGAATCACCTCTCAATTAATTCAAACCCAAATCCTTGTGGAAAATCCTGGAGAGCCAATCAAAGTTAAGGAGCCCAGAGGGGCTTGGGTGAAAAATATGAAAAAGAATAAAAGTCTAAACTTGTTAGGTGTCTAACTAGAGGTTTTCAGGGGTGCTGAATCCATTCCAACCATTATTTTTGAGTAAAAATGTCTCCCTGGCCATCTCATATTGGTATTATTGGTTATTGTTAAGCTGTAATGTAATGCACAGTGTATAATCAACAGTAGGGGATTGAGGTGTTGTTGAATTGATTCTATTCTGAAAAATAAAATAACAAAATATTGCTAAACACTTGATATGAGTGTACACCTACTGTGCACATGCTCAGTGGGATACACTGTCTGCATGTGGGAAAATCTTAAAGGCATGCACTTAAAGAAATGAGGCATAATGAACTTTTGTTCAACATTTATTAAATGTTAATACAAAAACAGTGTTGTTTTCTCTACAAAAGTGCTCTATAAAAGTGCTCTTTACAAAGTGCTCAGTAATGCTCAGTACTCTTTGCACACCAGACAGTACATCATATTTTTCAGAATGTGGCGACACCCTTAATTCACATTGTTACTTGAAGACATGCATGTGTTTATCTTTTTTAGCCAGCAGAAGATCCCAACATCATGTGTCCTCAAGGAAGGAGTTTGTTTGTGTAAAAAAATAAAATAAGGACATGTTTTAATTCTGCATGGCTGAATAGACCCTGTGACTAAAGAAGAGGTCGCGAAAACCCTGTCTAAACTGCGAAATGACAGGGCCCCTGGTATCTGTAACATCACAGCAGAAATGATGAAATTGGGCGGTGACAATACCATCGAGTGGCTAACCCACATTATTAACCAGGCCTGGATAACTGAGTGCCCCCCGGAAGACTGGACCCAGGGTATCATCCTCCCCTTCTGGAAACAAAAGGGTGACAAATTGGTCTGCAATAACCACAGAGGAATCACACTCCTTTCCATCCCAGGAAAGATTTTTACCCGTATACTTCTCACCCGGGCCCTTCCGGCCATTAGAAGTAAAAGACGCCCCCAACAGGCTGGCTTCATGCCAAATCGATCCACAACGGACCAGATATCTGCCCTCCGCCTCATCATTGAGAAGGCACATGAGTTCCGCCTAGACAGACACCTCTATATTGCCTTTCTCGATCTCAAGGCTGCTTTTGACACTGTTGACCACGCATCTCTTTGGAAGATCCTAACCATCCTTGGAGCCCCAAGAAAGATCATCCATCTCTTTCAAAAGCTTTACAGCGATGCCGAAAGTTGTGTGCGGGTCAACAGCAAGAACTCCACCTGGTTCTCAATCAACAGCGGAGTGAGACAGGGATGCGTAGCGGCACCAGACCTGTTTAACTGCATCATCGACCATCTGATGGAACGGATCTGTGCTCGTATTTCCGGGGTTCAACTAGGCAGTTACCCACTCACAGATCTGGAATATGCAGATGACACCTCACTATTCTGCTCCACACTAGATCAGCTAAGAGAAGCCTTGGAGATCTACGAAGAGGAAGCCAATAAACTGGGTCTAAAGGTCAGTTGGGCTAAAACCAAACTCATGCACATCGGAGGCGAAGCTACCCCCCCGCTGCACATCAGTGGGGAAGAAGTTGAGTTTGTGACCTCCTTTAATTACCTCGGGTCTATTGTCTCTAACAACGGCAACATAGCAACCGAGATAAATCGGAGACGTGCTCTGGCAGCCAGTGCCATGAAAACTCTCTGGAGGCCGCTGTGGAGACACCATTCCATAACGAGAGAGACCAAATTACGGATCTATAACACCTCAGTTCTCTCCATTCTTCTTTATGGAGCAGAAACTTGGCCTCTCAACAAGACCCTGGCGGACAGAATTGACGGCTTTGACACCAGAGCGCTGCGCACAATAGAGGGGATAAAATGGCAAGATCGAGTCTCCAACATCAGGCTGCGGGAACGTACCAAACAGCCCCCCGCATCCCGCCTGGCAGCACAGCGCCGGATGCGCTGGTACGGCCACGTCAAAAGACTCCCTCCTGAACACCCTACATCCGCTATCCTCCACTTCGATCCAAAATCCGCCGACTAGAAACGCCCCCGCGGTGCGCCCCGCACACGCTGGATTGATGCCATCACCAGGGACTTACAACAAATGGGCTTGTCGCTAGCTGAAGCCGAGCCCCTAGCACAGGACCGACCCAAATGGAGAAGACTGGTAAAGCTGATTGGCTCTACGCATGGCGACGCCCCCGTCGTCGAGCAAGAGATCTGATGATGATGATGATGAATTGTACTCATATGTCCGTCCACACACACACACACACACACACACACACACACACACACACACACACACACACACACACACACACACACACACACACACAAATAATATTTCTCACACATATATTCTCACCCCTCTCTCTTCTCATCCACACATTTATTTTCTCCTTCTTTCCTTGCATCGCTCCATCTTCCCTACACGCCCCTTCCTAAACAAACCCATAACTTCAAACTCCATTTTATCCATGTTAGATTCATTGAAAAGACCCGTCCTTGGTTCTGGTGACTGATATTGTCCTTTAATGTGTGAGATACCTAAACTTGGGGCCTATATTTCCTAAAGTATAATAAACCATGATAAATCTATTTCACCATTCTGTATAGCAACTGTCTTCATCAAGTCTTTTTAATATAACATCACACTCATCAAAGTCTTTAGATTTCGCTATAGCAATGAGTCTGATTGCAGACGGTTTATTATACTTTGGGAAATATAGACCCCAAGTTTAGGTCAAAACTGTCTGCAATCAGACTCATTGCGATAGCGAAATCTAAAGACATTGATGATTGTGGTGTTGATGTTATATTAAAAAGACTTGATGAAGACTTACAGTTGCTGTATAATGGTGTCAAAATACAAACACTGAATGGTGAAATGGATTCATTTGGTGATGTTATTTCATTATGTGGTGACACCCTTGCACAACATGAGCTGGCCGGATTCAAGGAGTTGGTTTTGCATACAGTAAGTGTAGGCATTGTGAATGTACCTTCGAGCAAATGCAGACCGATTTTGATGAACAATGTTTTACTGAAAGGACCAAAAAACATGTTAGACAGTGCCTTGATATAGAAAGATCTAGCACAGAGTTTTTAAAGTCAGCCCTCAAAACCACTTATGGAATAAACAGAAGGAGTAAGTTGGTTGATTTTCCAGGCTTTGACCTCATAGAACAGACGCCACAGGATTTAATGCACATTATTCTAGAGGGCATTGCACCCATGGAAATTAAGTGTGTGTTAAAACACCTTGTTCTCAATGGAAAGATAGAGTTAGCTGTGTTCAATTCAGCCATGCAGAATTTTGATTTTTCACCCATAGATGTACGATGTGACAAACCCTGTCCCATTATTGTCATTACCTTGGCATCAAATGATAACAAACTTAAACAATCCTCTGGGCAAATGCTGATATTGTTAAAGATATTGCCTTTTCTGTTGAACAGTATAGAGAAAGATGAATATTAAGTTTGTTTTGGAGTTAATAGAGATAGTTAAGATTGAGACTGAAAAAAATTATTGAACTGCATCTGAAACAGTTTCAGCACCTTTTTCCTGCATGGGAAAAATATTATACCTAAACAACATTACATGCTGCTGATACGGCATATGTGCATGAGGTTTGAGTCAAAGCACTGTTTTTTTTTCAAACAGTGGTCCTCTAAACGTAACTACAAAAATGTCTGTAAATCTCTTGTGAACCATAATCAGCGCTATGAATGTTGTCAAAACGCAATAGGCACTGAACATCCCATTTTTGTAAATGAGAAAGAATTGGGTCCTGTCTCAGAAGTAAAAAATGTGGAGTATATTAGAGTACAAATTTGAGATTTTCTGGGGATTGATGGCATACGACATGCAGTCAGAGTGAAGTGGCTTAGTCTCAATGGTAACTAGAAAAAGTGCTCCTCGGAGCACAGGTCTCCGCCAGGTCAGGTACGTTATTGTGGCCTCCTGGTGGTGCTATAATAGGCCAATGTGAAAAGGGTGGCATTTATTCTTAGGTCGTTCAAGGCAATCGGACACTGCATTCATGATTTGAGGCATTTTGTTCCAAAAATGTGTTTTGCTAAATTAGACCTGCTGGTGGCGCTATAACAGGCCAATGTGAAAAAGGGTGGCATTTCTTCCTTGACCTAGTGGGAATGTGTTTGTGAAATTTCACAAAAAACGCAAGCTGCATTCATGATTTGAGGCATTTTGTTCAAAACGGACCAATCCTGCAAATTTTGGAAGCGAACCTTAGGCAATGAGGATGGAATATGGGAAATCGGACAGATCCGTGTTGATCACATGACTATAGAGATACTGTGTACCGATTTGCATGAAGTTTGGATAAAATCTGTAGGAGTAATGTAAAAAAAAATGGTTTTGCACAAATCGGCCTCCAGGTGGCGCTATAACATGCCCATGTGAAAAATTTGAGGCAGAGGTTCTGAATTGGCATCCAGGGAGTGTGTGTGCACAGTTTCGCAGCGACCGGGCCAACGGTGCCTATAAAGACACTGTGTACTGATTTGCTTTTTTGTTTTTTGGATAGAATCTGAAGGAGTAATATGCAAACATGTGTTTTCCAAAAGTCGGCCTCCTGGTGGCGCTATAAAAAGCAGATGTGAAAAATGCAGGGCAGTTGTTTTTCCTTGGCCTCTTGGGAGTGTCCGTGCAAAGTTTCACATAGATCGGTGCAGTTATAGGTAAAAACGTCAATTGGCCTGTTATAGCGCCACCATGAGGCTGATTGGAAAGTTTTGAAGTGTCATTTCTTCCTGGGGCAAGTGGGAATCTACGTGGAAAATTTCACGGAAATCGCATGCTTCGTTCATGATTTTAGGCATTGTGTTAAAAATGAAGCAATCCTGCAAATTTTGGGAGCCAATCTTAGCCAATCAGGATGGAATCTGCTGAATCAGACAGATCCGTGTTGATCACATGACTATAGAGATACTGTGTACCCATTTGCGTGTTTTTTGGAGAAAATCTGTAGGAGTAATATCCAATAATGTGTTTTGCAAAAGTCGGCCTCATGGTGGCGCTATAAAAAGCAGATGTGAAAAATGCAGGGCAGATGTTTTTACTTGGCCTCTGGGGAGTGTGCGTGCAAAGTTTCACGCAGATCGGTGCAGTTATAGGTGTCATGTGAATGAATGTACTGAAAGTACAATTGTGTGTGTGTGTCTTTAAGACCAGACTGTATTGGGCGCGCATGCGCCGGAAGTATTCATTCCATGTATGCTACGAAAACAACACAGCTGTGTGTACGAGAGAAGCCAAATAAACACAACAACCTCTGCAGTTAAAGAACGTCGTCAAGAGTGTTTTATTATATCGGTCATATCTTGAACATGGTGTCAGAAGTAAACCAGTGAAGATGGCCAAGTTTCACCCTCCCGACAACCTTGATTTCACCCGCCCAGAACTGTGGCCGGAGTGGAGGCAACGGTTCCAGCGCTACCGGCTAGCCACAAAGCTAAACCAGGAGGATGGAGCTGTGCAGGTTAGCACGTTGTTATATGCGCTCGGTAAGGAGGCTGAACAAGTTTTCAACACGTTGCATTTCGAGGTAGGGGTGGACGAGGAAGAAGGAGAGGACAATAATGACTATAACACTGTGTTGGACAAATTGAATAATTATTTCATTCCGAAAGTGAACATTATCCACGAACGTGCTCGTTTTTACCTCCGCTCGCAAAAGAGGGGCGAGTCTGCGGAGGAATACATCCGGACGCTCTACGAGCTGGCCGAGACCTGCCAGTTTGGTCCGGTGAAGATCGAAAATATTCGGGATAAACTGGTGATAGGAATCCTGGATAAAGAGATGTCAGAGAAACTGCAATTAATGGCAGATTTGACGCTGGAGAAGGCCGTTGAGATGGTGAGACAGTCTGAGCAGATAAAGGGGCAAGTTAGCCAACAGGCTAAAGCTGGCTCGGGGGATGCAGCATTCCTCAGTGAGGTCGCACACGGTTGTTGTAACTGCGGAGATGCTACATTCCTGAGTGAGGTCAGACACAATGCGCGCGCTGCGCCTTTCCAACAAAACAGAGGACGGGGAAGGGCACGGGGCAGTGGCGGCTTCCAAGCAGCAGGGCATCGTGATGGTGGTGCTAAGGAAACTAAGTGCTTCAGGTGTGGAAGGGACCACCCGAATAATGGGCAGTGTCCAGCCAGGCAGGCAAAATGCAGACACTGCCAGAAGATTGGGCACTTTGCCGTCGTGTGCCGCTCTGCAAGAGTGAATGAGCTGACAACAATGGAGCAGCAGGATGACAATTACAGTGAAGGACACTTCCTTGGTGAGATAAAAACAAAATACCTCTACGTGACAGATTCCAATAGGCCATGGACTGTTAAACTGAACGTCTGTGAAACTCCTGTCACCTTCAAAATTGACACTGGTGCAGATGCCAGTGTGATTTCGGATGACACCTACCATCAGCTCAAACGCCTGCCCCAGTTATCCAGTGACTCCACAGCTTTTGACAGCCCCGGAGGTAGGCTTGAATGTCTAGGACTGTTCACTACCATATCCAAGTACAAGGGCCGGCAATATAAGTTCAACATCCATGTGATCAAGACAGCTAATGGCAGCAACCTGTTAGGCCGTAATGTTGCGGTGGCAATGGGACTAGTAAAGAGAGTGGAGGAGGTTCAGAGCACATTCGGGGCGGATCTGGGCCTCTTAAAAATAAAACCTGTGAAAATACGCCTGCGGGACGATGCTGTCCCATACAGCATTACCACAGCGAGGAGAGTGTCTGCTCCTCTGCTTCCCAAAGTCAAGACGGAGCTGGAGAGGATGCTCAAGTGCGGCGTCATAGAGGAGATCAGTGAGCCAACAGAGTGGTGTGCTCCCATAGTTCCAGTCCCCAAGAAAAGTGGTGAGGTAAGGATCTGTGTTGATCTGAAACGACTAAACACGGCTGTGAAGAGGGAGAGATTTGTTCTGCCCACCATAGATGACATATTGCCAAAGCTGGTGGAGTCTCGAGTGTTCTCCCTGCTCGACGCGGCAAGCGGCTTCTGGCAAATTCCACTAGACAGAGAAACAGCTAAACTGACCACATTCATCACCCCAGTGGGTAGGTTCTTTTTCAAGCGGCTTCCTTTCGGGATCTCCAGTGCACCGGAGATCTTTCAGAGAGAAATGTCAGTGCTGTTCAGAGGCCAAGAGGGAGTAGAGGTGTACATGGACGACATCCTTGTCCATGGTACAGATGATAAGGAGCACGAGGAGAGACTCCAGAATGTTCTGCGTATCCTGGAGAGCGCAGGTCTAAAGCTCAATGACAAGAAGTGCTTCCTGCGCCAAAAGCAGCTTGGGGCATCGAATTGACAGTGAGGGCATCCAGCCTGACCCCTCAAAAGTAAGCGCCATCACAGAGCTACAGTCACCAAGTGACGTGCCGGGCTTAAGAAGGTTCCTAGGCATGGTCCATTATCTCGGGCGCTTCTTGCCTAATTTATCAGAAGTGATAAAGCCACTCAACGACCTGCTGAAGTGCGAGGCTGTGTGGATGTGGGACGCAGCACAAGACAACGCATTCCGCAAGGTAAAACAACTCCTCTCCACCGCACCTACACTAGCATTCTATGATGTAAACAAACCTACAATAGTGAGTTCAGATGCAAGCAGCTACGGGCTGGGCAGTGTACTGCTACAGAGACACTCAGATGGACTGAAACCAGTAGCATTCTGTTCAAGGACATTAACGGATGCTGAGAAGCGCTACGCGCAAATAGAGAAGGAGTGTCTAGCTGCTGTCTGGGCCTGTGAAAGATTTTCCACGTACCTTTATGGCCTAGACAGCTTCACAGTCCATACAGACCACAAACCGCTGGTCCCTCTGATCAACAACAAGGACCTCGATAGAGTTCCCCTGCGGTGCCAACGATTGCTGATGCGTCTGATGAAGTACAACCCCATTGCAGAGTACGTGCCTGGGAAAACACTGACAGTAGCTGACACACTTTCCAGGCAGCCATTATCTCTAATTCCGAGTGAAGTGTCTGAATTAACCTCTGATGTTTCAGTGTTCGAGGACGCAGCTCATGCAGCGTGGCCAGTGTCACCATCCAAACTGGACCGGATCAAGCAGGAAACGAGCGTGGACCACGACCTTCTGGTGGTGAGCAGACTGATCACAGAGGGATGGCCGAAGTACGTGAGCAGTGTACCAGCACAAGGCAAAGCATATCACCACTGCAGTAACAGCCTGTCGATATCAAAGGGTCTCATGCTGTACGGAGACCGCATCGTGATTCCTCACAGTATGAGGAAAGAAATACTCAACCGTTTGCATGACGGGCACCAGGGCATCACCAAGTGCAGAGAACGGGCACGCATGAGTGTGTGGTGGCCTGGGCTGGAGAGAGAGATCCAGGAACTGGTGACAAAATGTCCCGAGTGCATGCGAGTCAGACCTACACAGAGGAAGGAGCCTCTGATTACAACGCCACTACCACAGAGGCCCTGGCAGACGATCGGGGCGGACATCTGTGAGTATGAGAAAGAAAACTACTTGGTAGTTGTTGACTATTATTCTCGCTACATAGAAATAGCTCATCTACCAGACATGAAGAGTGAGACCACAATTGCTCGTCTGAAAAATATCTTCGCCAGGTGGGGTTGTCCAGATGAGCTTCACACTGATAATGCCAAACAGTTCACGAGCAAAATGTTTGAGAGTTTCACTGTGACATATGACTTTAAGCTCATCACCTCTAGTCCTCACTACCCTCAAGCCAACGGTGGGGCTGAGAGAGCAGTGCAGACGGCGAAGAGGATTCTACGGCAGGATGACCCGTTTCTGGCTCTCATGAGCTACAGAGCTACACCAATACAAGCCACGGGTGCCAGTCCTGCGCAGCTGATGATGGGCCGCCAGATCAAGACGACGGTGCCTACAGTCGATAAAGTGCTGTTGCCTGTGTGGCCCAACTTCGCTAAGGTGCGTGAAGCTGACGCCAGGGCAAAAAGGAGCTACAGGCATGCTTACAACCGACGCTACGGTGCCAGAGCACTTCCACCTCTCAGCCCAGGGCAGAGCGTGGCTGTGAAACTCGACGGTGAGTCCGGCTGGACGACAGCAGCAACGGTTCAGCATCCACACTCAGCTCCGAGGTCCTATCTGATCCAGACGGACCACGGGACCTTGCGGAGAAACAGGCGCCACCTACGACCTACATTCCTTCCTGGAGAGGCAGAGGACATGCAAGCGAGCGAGCAACCATCACCACCCCGGCTTACACCTCCGAGTTCACCTGTCAGAGGGGCCGTGTCACCTGCTAGGGAGCCTGTTTCCCCTGTTCGTGAGACTGTCCCGGCGGGGCCTGCGAATCGTCTTCCAGAACCAGCTCAGGTGACTTCCAGGGGCAGAGTCATCCGTCCACCAGAAAGGTTTACTGACTTTGTGTGTTAAACATGTGGCTTGCCTCAATGGAGCAGAATAACCTCCGGCAGATATAGAGGTGACTGGGTTGTCTACCCCATACCCTCAGTAAAAAAAAAAAAAAAGCACACAATGTTGGTTTATGTTCTACTGTGACTTTCTCTCTGTTAAAAAAAAAAAAAAAAAAAAAACAGGGGGAAAGGAAGTATTGTTTGTTATTATAGCACCTTGATTAATGGCACTTTTCTATTTTCTCTTGTTGGTTCATTTTGAAAAAGGGAACTGATTGATATTGTAGTTACAGTATTACCTTGCACTGCTAAGAGCTCAGATTATTTGCTCGTTTGAGAGGACACTGCACTAATTTTGTATTCAACAGTATACACTGTCTCTGACTCAAAGAAGGGGAGATGTCATGTGAATGAATGTACTGAAAGTACAATTGTGTGTGTGTGTCTTTAAGACCAGACTGTATTGGGCGCGCATGCGCCGGAAGTATTCATTCCATGTATGCTACGAAAACAACACAGCTGTGTGTACGAGAGAAGCCAAATAAACACAACAACCTCTGCAGTTAAAGAACGTCGTCAAGAGTGTTTTATTATATCGGTCATATCTTGAACAATAGGGAAAAACGTGAATCGGCCTATTATAGCGCCACCATGAGGCTGTTAGGAAAGTTTTCAAGTGGCATTTCTTCCTGGGCCAAGTGGGAATCTACGTGGAAAATGTCACGGAAATCGCATGCTTCGTTCATGATTTGAGGCATTGTGTTCAAAATGATCCAATCCTGCAAACTTTGGGAGCCAATCTTAGCCAATCAGGATGAAATCTGGTAAATCGGACAGATCCGTGATGATCACATGACTATAGAGATACTGTGTACTGATTTGCGTGTTTTTTGGAGAAAATCTGTAGGAGTCATATCCAAAAATGTGTTTTGCAAAAGTCGGCCTCATGGTGGCGCTATGACAGCCTGATCTGAAAAATGTGGGGCAGAGGTTCTGCTGGGACATCCAGGGAGTGTGTGTGTGCAGTTTCACAGCGACCGGGCCAACGGTGGCGGAGATTAGCTGGTCGCAGACAAGGACGGACACACACACACACGGACGGACGGACGGACGGACGGACGGGCGGGGGGAAAAACATGCCAGGCCGAAAGGCATGGGCCTTTCGGCCTGGCGGAGACAATAAGTACATCAGTGAAAGGTCTCTGATAATTGTCAGTGCAACTGACACCATACCTGTCTTTGCTCTTATAAAAAAGATTTATTTGGTAGACAGTTCACTGTATTGTTTGGAATATCAAGTTTATGAAACGGTTGGTTATAATAGAGATCTCTTAGCATAAGTTGCTTTACCTTATCTTGCCCAGGCAACAGAGATGATAGATGCTGAGAAGCTAATAGATTATAGCCTACTTCATATTTTCCCATAAATGTTTTTAATGCAGTGTATGTTTTGACCAAATATAATCTTGATGATGTAATTGCACTGAAAAAAGAAAATTAAGAACCCAAAGGAATGAGTGGTGTAGGCCTAATTAAATGTGAATGTATACATGATTTGAATAGAATACCATGCAGTTGTAGTTTATCAGTGGTTCTCAAAAATGTTCATGTCAAGGACCCCCAAATGTATGTATTTGGCCGCGGACCCCTGTAAAATTTGTGTTACAATGTTAAAGTATATTTTCTTTTTGATATGTGAGCTTGTATATGTAGGCCTACTGGTTAAACTGATTTCAATGGTATATTAACTAATTTAGCTGGGGACCAACCCCTGAGGGTCCCCAAATCCCACTTTGAGATCCTGACCTGTTATATTTCCTCTTATGGGGTGTGTTTTATACATGGGGTGTGATTTATACATATGTGCCATCTTATTTACTTCATTCCATTTACTCTGATGTTGCACTTTGAAAGCCACCATGTACTGATTTACATATAAATAAATGTATGTGATGTTGACAACGTGTTTGGATCATTTCAATATGTGAAAGCATTTAGTACTCTTAAAATAAGTACTCGCAGCTACAAATTGTCTTAAAAGTCACACTGTGGCTTCAACCTTGTCTCAGAGGGTAATTTTAGCTTGATGTACATGTAAAATAATTTGATTGAAGATTTCATAACTGAGTAAGAAAAAAAAGAAATGTATTCTAATAACAATCTTAATAATCTTATTCAATTTGTTCTTGTTTAGTATATAATTATTATAACAAGAGCACTAATATTTTATGGCTAGATATAAGTTTGGAAGTCTTGCTTAGTTCAGGATTTTTTGCAGTGTGTGTGTGTGTGTGTGTGTGTGCTCAGCTAATCTCGGACGCTGAGAGGGTGGTGTAGTTACTTTGAAGCACTACATTGTAACCACTGCTCCTCTGCAACACTTCAGCATGTCACTGTTAAAAAGTAAATGTTCTAAAGTATCTAAACCATCCTGTTATTAGACATGACCTGAAAGACCCAACAAACTACCATCACATGATAACATGACTCCTCTACACTTCCATCCAACCATTGTACAATATTACTGTAGGTTTGACTTTACTCTTTTACTACATTCTAATGATCATAGCAACAATGCAAACATTTACAGATACAAAACAACAAGGTAACAACACAGGACACGTCAACACAAGGCCAGTCAGAGGAGAGATGATCCAACCACAGGAAGCACATCCAACCACATGTCCTCTCAGACTGTGTTCACATGAACCGCCTTTTATGAAGAAATAACACTGTTCTTTTTCTGATGAAAATGAAAAAAGAAAAAAAAAGAAGAAGAAGAGAGGGTGGAGGGTTAGGGGCGATTGCACAACTGACTGAAATATAATTCAATATACTACATGGCAGTGGTTCTCAAAGTGGGGTCCTTGAGTGGGTTCCAGGGGTACCCAGCAAAATGATATTAATTGAACCCTATATGCATCGCCTATTTGAAAATAGTTGATCTAGAAGCTCACAACGCATCGCGATGCATTGTGACCTTGTACATAGATTAACTTTTTTCAAGAAATGTTGAATGTTTTTTTTTTACTTTTTGCAATATTCTTGATGAGGGTCTGATTAGGGCCACTAAATCTTTTTCAGATGGGGGACCACGGCATAAATATTAACTTGATGGTCCTTGACATTAATAGTTTGAGAAACACTGCTCTATGAAACAACTTACTGAATATTGAAAACAAAGTTTTAAACTAGTTGGTGTAGATGTGGATGTGAACAAGACAGAAACAACTGTACTGTATGTCATAATGTATCATCTAACATGTACAGTATCAGTGTTTTATAGAGCAGCATCCAGAGACAAGAACAGAGGTGTGTGTTTCTCCTCCCCGTCTGTCAGCTCTGCTGCCTGGACACCTGCTGCTGCTTGTGTCTCCTGGAGGATGGAGCTCACACTGCTGGAACACTACTAGCTTATTAATGTGATATATTAATACGTCTGTCTTTAAGAAAATACAACTGATTATAGCAATTAGGTTAAATAGGAGGAGAAGGGACACTGGTAGTCAGGTGTGTGTGTGTGTGTGTGTGTGTGTGTGTGTGTGTGTGTGTGTGTGTGTGTGTGTGTGTGTGTGTGTGTGTGTGTGTGTGTGTGTGTGTGTGTGTGTGTGTGCGCGCGTGCGTGCGTGCGTGCGTGTGTGCCTCTGTGGTCGACAGCAGGTCATATAGACCATCAGCTCAGACAAGCAGCTCTGCATTTGTTTACAGTTATGATTGTACAGCTGATACAAATATTCCACATCATCATTTTTATCAACTTCAAAGAGGGTTCCGTTCTGCCAGAAAATGTGCTCTGATCAGTGCCTTCTAAAAGAGGCCTGTTATGTGGTCACAATATGTTCATTTCTCATAATGGTTTAATGTAAAAAGGCAGTGCGTATTGTTTTTAAAGGACAACAATAGTCTGAACACTACCTCACTGTGTATAGTCATCTACCTTTACGTACTTTCACAGCTCACACAACTGCACTGTTTATTGGAGGTCACAGCTGTTAAGAACACAACACAATACAAACACTGATAACTTTAAGCCACTGGGATCCCAAAGGGTAAATCCTGCTCAGCTAAAATACTCTTTGAATGGTGTGTATTATTATTAATATTAATATAATACAGAGGAGCTTTGTTCACAACCTGCACATATACTGTCTTGTTGACAAACTGCACACCTAGTTACTTAGCTAACTATTGATGAAACTAAAGATTGCACAGAGAAGCCATGATGTTAATATAGACTCTTGTCTTATTAGAATAGAGAAGGAAATAAGTAGCCATTCAAGTAAACAGGAAATGAACAAATATATCCTCTTGCCTCATTTGATGAATGCACTTTGGTTAACACTTTGTGAAGACAACGGTGCTCAAGTAAAGCACAAGCCTCTCACACATACGTCATGTCAATATGTTTAGAACAGATAAGTTTCCAACCACAAATGCAGGTTTCTTGACATTGCTGTCATGTATTTAGAGGCCTGAGGTACAATGGTATAAAATTTGAATAATATTGCCACCTTGAATTGCAAATTATTTAGCTATTGAATTAGCAGCTTTAGCATTTTTACGTGTTATGGAAATTATTCAGTTGTATCTGTTGGTCCGCCCTAGTGTATTGATTAGTGGAGATAAGCTACTGGTCTAAATACGTACTGAAATATGTGGCTGTCTGTCTGTCAGTAGAATCAGGATGAAATCTTTTCCAAATAGTCATAGTGCCTACACAGGCAAGCTGTGACTCTATGGAATGTCCGGCGAAAAAGAAACCGAAAATATACCATTACCACCTGGAATGGGAGCATGATTTTTTTTTCACGTCAGCGCATGGGAATACTATATGCCTCGTATGCCAAAAGACGTTAGCTTTGCCAAAACGTGGCATCCTGGAACGCCATCATTTTACCGCGCATGCTAAATACAAAGACCTTTATCCACTGAACAGTGCAAAAAGATCGAAAAGAATTGATGAACTGAAAAGTGGACTCCAAACACAGCAGCGGCAGTTTACAGCGCCACCAACAACAACAACAACAAAACAAGCTGGCGACAGAGGCATCGTTCCGACTTAGCCATATTTTGGCTCAGCGCAAGAAACCATTTACGGACGGGGATATGGTTAAAGAATTGCTGAATGTCAGCTTGTTTTCTAACCTTAAAAACGACGAAATTAAAGCATTGATACAAACGTTGTCGCTTGGTGCACCTACGGTAGCCAGGAGAGTGGAATCGCTGTCTGAAGATGTATCCCAGCAAGTTTTAAAGATTTGTCAAACTGTGAATACTTTTCACTTTAATTTGACGAGTCCACTGATGCCACTGACACAGCCCAGCTAATTGTGTTTGTCCGAATGGTTTTTGCCGATTTTACCATCAAAGAGGAATTTCTCGCCCTTATTCCGTTGAAGCAAAGGACCCGGGGTGAGGATGTGTACAATGCATTCAAGGATTACGTGCGTGAGTACAAGATTCCCATTCATGAAATCGTATCGATGGCAACAGACGGGGCCCCAGCGATGCTTGGTGTTCGATCAGGATTTGTTTCACTGTGCAGAAAAGACGAAGATTTTCCGCCGTTTGTAAACTACCACTGCGTGATACATCAGCAGGCACTGGCTGCTAAAGCAATTGACATGTCACATGTGATGACTGTTGTTGTTAAAATAATCAACTCAATTCGTGCAAAAGCGCTACAGCACCCGTTATTTAAGTCTTTATTGGATGAACTGGATGGAGATTTGATTCTTCACGCAGACGTCAGGTGGCTCAGTCGGGGCAAAGTGCTGCAGCGTTTTCTGGATTTACCGCCGGATTTACTGACCATAGTCTGAACACTACCTCGCTGTGTATTGTCATCTACCTTTAC
Organism: Gymnoscopelus braueri; assembly: GCF_963280865.1. NCBI lineage: Eukaryota > Metazoa > Chordata > Actinopteri > Myctophiformes > Myctophidae > Gymnoscopelus > Gymnoscopelus braueri. The sequence continues at coordinate 55,597,246 of NC_137605.1, read as the reverse complement.
CTACTTGCACAGCCCACACAACTACACCGTTTATTGGAGGTCACAACTGTTAAGAACACAACACAGTACAAACACACTGATAACTTTAAGCAGTCCTGGACACAACTACAATGTAGTTACTACAATGTAGTTGTGTCCAGGACATCATACTTAGACATGACAATCTATAAACCTACAACCACCTGCCATGGAAACTACATACTACTCTACACCAGCTGCTGCTTTATGTCACTGCAATACTGATGTATGTTTACCTTTTATTTTCCTACTTTACACACCTGATTATTACACTTAGTGAAAATATATTAATTATATTATCATAATTGTACTTGACACGCATGCATACACACGCACAAACACACATACACACAAACACACACACACACACACACACACACACACACGCACGCGCACGCGCTCGCGCACGCACACGCACACACACAACCAAGTCATTGTCACACGTCACAAGCAGCAAGTGGTTAATTTTCTTCTGAAGGTTTTTACATTCACACATTATGATATATTTTGCTGCACATTTCTACCCTACAGCCAACTAAAACATTATTTTAATATTTTTGTACACGGTTTCACCATACATTATTAATTTTTTTTAAGACTGAACCATGTTTCCACTTTCCAGTTGATTGTTGTGTTGTTGTTCTTACTGTGGAGTAATATGCTTGTAGAGGGAAACAAAGAAGACAAACATGTTTATCCCTGGTTCAATGCAGTCGACTCCTGGGAGATGGATTGCTAAGGTGGAGAACAACTAGCCTGGAAACCAAACTGCTAGTGCAATTCTTTTTGGCAGATTAGGTCTGGCCCGCTCGGTTGTGATTGGATTGGGGGCAACTATCGCCAGAGGCATCTTTTTTTTAAATCAGCCCCGTCCGTCCGTCAGTCCAAAAACAGCTAATCTCTGGCACCGATGAACAGATGGCCGTGAAACTGTGCACGCTCCCTCCCACTAGGCCAAAGAAGAACTACCACCCTAAATGTTTCAAATCGGCCTCATGGTGGCACTATAGCAGGTCACAACACAGCCCGGGGTAGGCAACCTGGCATGGCGGAGATCTCTGCTCCGAGGAGCACACTTTCTCTAGTTATAGTCTGTTTTCACTCTCACTAACTCATTAATGCTATTTAATGTATTTTCAAACAACTTAAACATTCAATTCAGTCGATGATGAGTAGAACTGATGGTTTAAACAGCAGATATGCAAGTTATGCAAAATCTGACGCTGATGGGGAGGAGTGTGTGAATCAATGAATAGTATATAAAAAATGATAAGGATGGACATACATTTTAGTGTGTAGTGTAGTGTTTTAATGTGATTTAATCTCATCTCTGTCAGTCATGCAGTCAGTCTGACTTATTGACAGTGGAAGTTATTGCTTTCATTTTGTCTATTCGTGAGTGACCATGTCCCTGTGTCTCATCATATAAGATACAAGATATTTATTTCTACTTATAATTCATAAACAAACCAGCATCATAAGACAACATGTATCTGGACCTTTTGTTCCGAAAAGGTGGAAGGAAGATAAGATCTGAATTTACTAAAGAAGTTAAAAAAGAAACACTGAGCTCATATGAAGTGCAACATCTCTCTCTCTCTCTCTCTCTCTCTCTCTCTATCTCTCTCTCTCTCTCTCTCTGTCTCTCTCTCTCAGCAGTACGGTATATAGTAGTTCAGTGTAAATAGGAAATAGAACACTATTTTTAAGATCTGAATTTACTAAAGAAGTTAAAAAAGAAACACTGAGCTCATATGAAGTGCAACATCTCTCTCTCTCTCTCTCTCTCTCTCTCTCTCTCTCTCTCTCTCTCTCTCTCTCTCTCTCTCTCTCTCTCTCTCTCTCTCTCTCTGTCTCTCTCTCTCAGCAGTACGGTATATAGTAGTTCAGTGTAAATAGGAAATAGAACACTATTTCAAGCAGTCGTTCGTCAAGCAGAAGTCGTTCATCACAGGAGAGGATGGGTCACATCTGGCTCTGTGTTCTCCTCTGTGAGTATATCACTATTATTACTAGTAGCTCTATTGAACTACTATTTGAAACATTTTAATAAAGGATTATGTGGCTGTACTTACATATCATTCTGTTAATGTAAAGTTGCTGAACAGTGGTGAAGTACTCAAATGTTTTACTTAAGTAAAAGTATCAATACTGCAATGTAGAAGTACTCTGTTAAGTGAAAGTCCGGAATTCAAAATTCACTTGAGTAAAAGTACAAAGGTATTGGTATCAAAATTTACTTAAAGTACCAAAAGTAAAAGCTTGTAGATCAGCTATTTTCAAATAGCCTATATATAAAACAGGGCTAAGGTGGTTAATGTATCTACTTATATAAAGGGCGAATTGCTACTTCCGCCACTGACGCCCACAGCCATTCCATTCATTTGGACCTCTCGCCTGCTGACGCCATACCCACAGCATTGATTTCGACTAAACACAACAACTACATCTGACATCTCACCACAACACCAGCCACAACGTGCACGCTGAATTTACGGGTGGCGTAGGGTACTTCTCATTGCTCACTACACATTTTCCACCTCGCAACATAATTAATTCTACTCACCACATTACGACCACACCGGACGGGGAAACACTTTCGCACCGTTTACCGTCAGCACAACCGAACGCCGACGGCCACAGCCGACACAACACGAAGCGGCGGCCATTGAAATCAGCGGTCTTCACTCGCAACAGTATGCAAGGGATAATGCATGGGCCTCATTATTGACATTTAAAGCCCTTCAGGGCGATTAACCACCATTATCCCGCTTATTACACGGCTACTTAATAAATACATAAATAAATTCACCCAAAAGTAACAACAAAACGAAGTATTTCCTTGCTTACGGCAATTTAAGTATTCCATAAGTATTGGGCTGGGCGGACAAGTACACCTCAGAAAACAAATGAAAAAATAAAAAATAAATCGCCCCAAAACACATTCGCCCCCCATTCTACATACTGCCAATTTGCCTGTAATACCGCCGGATTTGCCCCGGGGCGACTGTGTTTTGGGGCGAGCGTTTTGCTATTTCCCCCGTTGTTGCCTCGGAAAACAAATGACCAAATAAAAAATAACTCGCCCCAAAACACACTCGCCCCCCATTCTATATACTGCCGATTTGCCTCTACCGCCCGATTTGCCCCAGGGCGACTGTGTTTTGGGGCGAGCGTTTTGCTATTTCCCCCGTTGTTGACCCACGCTAAACAACGACTGTAGTGGATAAAATACAATCACTTTTCGGTTATTGCATCGTCTATTTCTCACTTCAAATGTTTTCAAAAACATTCTTGAGAGCAACGTTTAGTTGTAAATGACATTGGCTGTTTGTTTACATGGCTGTCATGTTGGATAAAGCATACAACCAAGCACCTTAGGTTAAATCTCCACACACACACTATGATCTTCACCCAGCCAGCAACAACAACAAAACAATATTATGGCCTACCTTTCTTTGAGGTCAACTGTGAAGAATAACATTGCAAAAATAGTTCCAATCCAGTGCGTAACACACAAACAAAAACACCTCATTTTGAGTCACGAGCGCTGTGAAGAAAAAGTTGAGGCTTTTAATGTGTGTGCGTCTGTGCGACATGTGTGTGTGTGTGTGTGTGTGTGTGTGTGTGTGTTGTTGTCACGTGACTACTAATAGCCAACCAACAGCCTGGAACACACACTGTGTGCGTGTGTGTGTGTGTGTGTGTGTGTGTGCGTGTGTGTGTGTGTGTGTGTGTGTGTGTGTGTGTGTGTGTGTGTGTGTGTGTGTGTGTGTGTGTGTGTGTGCGCGCGCACGCGCGTGAGCCTGTTTACTTTGTGTGTATGCTGGCGTGCCGAAGTTGCTTCGCATCGCCTCACGTAGTAAAGAAGCTACCCTTACTCTGTGTGTGTGTGTGTGTGTGTGTGTGTGTGTGTGTGTGTGTGTGTGTGAGAGTGCGCACGCACGCGCACATTCAGTGTTGCCAGATTGTGCGCGAGAAACAAGCATATGAATATGAATATTATATGGCTATTTATATATATTCCATATATGTTATTATATATAAATAAATTTCACACTACAATTATTATTGCAATAAACTGTTCCATATCACAATATTACACATTACAATAATATGTATTATTAACTATATTATATGTTATACTATAATAAATATTGTATTAATGCTGTTATATATATTCTTATATATTATTACATATAATAATATATTATTATATCATGTCATATGCTGTATTATAGTACACAATAACACATACTTACAGTCACATATAAATGATACCTACAATACAAACATACATACTATTATGACATATCAATACTTACATATTTATATATATTTTTCCGTATCTATAATACCTGAGCCATAAATGAGGCAGTATTCACAATGCCTCTTTGCAAGGAACGCAACCCCACGATCCGCCTCCCTTAAAATAGCCATAATTCCCATCTCTACTGCCCACTCTGTGCTGCAGCGACACGGACACAGAGACTCGGGGGGCTATGCCCCCCGAGACTCTAGTGTTTTATAATATAATAATGTATATCTGCAAATTAACTAGTAATTAAAGTTTTCAAATAAGGAGTAAGTACTTTTGCCTCTGAGATGTAGTGGAGTAGAAGTAACAGTATAGACAATTGGAAATGCTCCAGTAAAGTAAAAGTTCCTCAAAATTGTACTTAAGTATAGTACTTGAGTACATGTACTTAGTTACTTTACACCACTGGCTGAGTTTGTATATAGTAAAACCATGATAATGGAATCAATGTTGTAGTAGTTTTTTATGTATTTGTTCTAGACCAATGTTTTCACCTTTCTGCATATTTATCTTGTCAACAATATTTTAATTTACTATTAGTATAACAAACAAAATAACACACCAAAGTACAACAGTGATGATGCAACTATATACAGTACAGAGACACCCTCTAGTGTCCACTCCTAATAGTATACCATCATTTATTTTATTACAAATTGTATTACAATTATTATATCTACCTACAAGATGCCAAACATTTGTTGGATATCAGAATATTATTTGAAAACATTTTTGCATGCATTCTTCTACAATATCAAGCCTAAAAATAAAGTCTACAGTATTTGTAGGCTCAGAAACTTTTTATAGTCCTCAAACTTTATGAAAAGTTTTCAATGTTTTATTCAAACCACTGTTTTGCTTTAAATCAACATAATATTGCTCAGGAATCCTGTCTATTTTGGTCAAGCATCATTAGCCGTTGAAATGAATAAAACAGCAGAATGGATAATATTGTTTCATCAAATGTTTTTCAGTGCTGAGTAGCTCTCCTATGGACACAGTCAAGGTGAAGATTCATTTAATATCTATTCTCTTTATTCACTAAGTCAGCATCATATTTACTGTCACATTCATACTCTCAGTTATGACATGTATTTATGTCAGTTTACTATTATGTATTAAGTCATGTTTTGAGCGTTTACTCAACTTGTTACCGTGATTTAGTGACATTAAGACGTTTGTATCATTTGGTTTGATTCTACTTGTGTGTTCGCGTTCTATGTGTTTGTGTAGAGTGAAGTCTGCTTTTAGTCCATGGTTAAAACCTCCATCTCATGTAGCCTACATCACACCCTAAAGTAAAGTCTTAGGGCTCATCTATTACTCATTATCATATATATATTTCTATAATAAGTATGTAGCCTATATATGATTCCATAATATGGCATAGCATTAATGAATGCATGGAGTGTATAGAGGCTGCTATCTTGCTCAGGGACTCTTCCACATGGTGGGCCGAGACGTGTACCGGTGTCCTTCTGATTACAAGAACAGCCTCTCTACCCACTAAGCTGTGGCCGCCTCTAAAGGCTGCATGGTCACATGAGTCATATCCACCATATACCCAGATACACGCTTATGTTTATAAACACTCATTGAAATTGTATACTGTACATGTAAGTAAAATATATATATTTTTTTTAATCAGAAAATCTCTTAGGCTACTTACATCGCTGTTGCGTAGAGGTTTTGTACTTACAGACAATTTATAAGGTGTCTATTCATAAAGATCGGATAGGATTAGGCCATATAGGATACAAGACCACACTATAAGGGGCGGCCATAGCTGAGTGGTTAGTGAGCCCACCTAGGGAGCCAGAGGCCCTGGTTGCCCCAGGTACGATTCCAGGCCAGGCCAGCAATTGTGTCGATGAAATGAAATTTGTCCCTGAGCAAGACTCTTAACCCCTAATTGCTCACAGGCCCTCATTGGAAACAAGACCGCAAGGACTTTCATGAACAGACCTGTTAAAGGAATTATCCTTATCCTTTCTGGACATGTCCACAAACAGAATGTGAGGACAATGTCATCTGGATTTTTTTTGGTTTAGTGTGACTTTGTCCCTAAGACCTGAGGCCGATTCTAAAAATGCCTTCTAAATCAGTAGTTCTCACACTTTCAAGATGTTTCAAAAATGTTCAAAAATAGCAGATGTACAAGCTCGCAGCGCGGCATGAAGTGACGCGCTGTGAGCTTTTATATCTGCTATTTTTGAATAGCCAATGCAAAAATCTAAAATGACACAGACACTTGCAACTCCTGCATATTTGTTGAAGAACTGACCACAGCCCATTTAATAAGTGTGTGTGTGTGTGTGTGTGTGTGTGTGTGTGTGTGTGTGTGTGTGTGTGTGTGTGTGTGTGTGTGTGTGTGCGCGCGCGTGTGTGCGTGTGTGTGTGTGTGTTGTCAAGGATATTTGAAGATAAACATTTAAAATGAACTAATGTGATAAGCTGTTCTCCTGCTTGGCTCCACCTTGCTTCAGGACTGGTTGCCTGCTAGACATCCTGTCTTCTAACAGAGACATTTGCATTCTTTTGTTTCACTTCACATGCTAAAGTGACAAATTAACAAGTCTGAGGATGAGCCGAGTGATTGTTCCATGTGAGAGAGGAGGTCTTTGAATTGTTTGAAGTCACTGGTATAAAACCTGTGACCTTACAGTGTGTTCTTTGAGCCAAACTGGATTTCCATTGCATGATGATTTTGTGTAAAGTTTGCTCCTTTTACTCGAGTAAAATCTCTCATACTTGGAATTCTGAATGGTTGTCTTTGCCTCATTATGTATTTATGTTTTAGAGCACCCAGTACAGATTCCCCTTTGACATTTGAAGGTAGTCCGCCGAGATCATTGAACGATTTGGACGGGTGCTGGCTGAGTGGGGAAGAGTGGTCGTGGCCTGGCAGTCTTCGCTGCTCAGCCAGCCATCCGGGGTGAGTACTGAGGTCTCTGTTTGGGTGTTCTGTACATGAGGAATATTTTTTTTCAGGATTCTAAAGTATCAGTGATGAATTGTGATCACCATAGGCATTTTGATGGCCTATATGTAGGGAGACTGAAATGTCTCGCCTTCATGCGCATGACACAGATTGGAGGGACTTTGCTGGATTTTTTTGAATACATCCTTGAGGATACAATATATGGAAAAATGGAGGCTGTGGACGTGTTTTAATCTTTTAAATTTGTATTCTTGGTGGAATGTTTTTTAGTGTTGCCGATTAACGTCAGTCGAGGAAACGCAGTGGTCATAAGCCGACACACTCAAACCGTTAGGAGATCATGTTTAGTCGATTGTGTAAATGCGTTCAGTGACTCTTTTAGTTTTTGCATGTATTTGTATAGAAGTTATTCAATCAATCAATCAAACGGTCGCCGGCTGTCTGTTCAGGGGGACTTTCGTCCGGCCTGAGGGTCCTGTTGTACAGAGTTACAACAAAGCTAGCACAGAATGAATGGTTTGTATGAGTGTGTGTGTGTGTGCGAGTGTTGTTTATTGTAATGTTGTGTGTACAAGACAACACAATTATCTTTTGATCAAGGTTAAGGTGCAGCATCTGTAAGTACATGGATTTTTTTAAAGGCCTGTCGGGACTGACCGAGGCCTCGAGAAAACCATTATTCTGCTGTCTTGAAAAGGAGGGGTAGAAGCGAGAGAGGAGTGAGTATTAACTAATATAACTAATAATAGATAGGAATTTTTAGATGATAAGAGTGAATTTGTGTTCACAAAATTAGGAGGCATTATCTCTGGTTGTGTGGAGAGAATATATTGAAACAAAAAGCCTGTGAAGCACATACTGCCACCTATCTTAGATCAACTGGCACCTGTAGTTTTTCTTTGAAAGGACTGGGCTTAGACCTGTATAGATATTCAAATCAGCCCATTGATACACCAGTCGCCAGTCTGAGTTTTGTGGTCTGTAGACAAGTTACTGCCAGGTACTCAAGGAAAGTGAGACAACATGTTTGCTCAAATAGAGTGTGTGAACTACTTCATTACTTTCAAAAAAAAAAATACATTTGTGGTTCGTTTTAGGAGATTGTGAATCTGGTATTACTACCAGTAAAACCTACTGATTGTAAGATACTTATGTAGTGTGTAAAAGCACAGAGATCTACGAGTGTTTCAGTTTCTTTCCCTCACAGCAGGTGGTCGACACTTGGAATTAGGTGTTACTATGCTACTATGGTGATTAGATTAACCATACATTTTGACACTACAATGAAAGTGCCATTATTTTTAGGGATGAGTGATTGAAAATGTGAATATATCTTAATGTAGACAGTGTGTGATGTTTTCTCCTGTGTGTTGATGGGGGCTCTTCATCCGCTGTGGGGTCAGGGTCTGGGTTGAGGATTTCTGCTCCATTGGGACGCCATGCAACAGAAATCCGACAATACCAGTATGAATTTCTTTTCTGAGTTTTGGGCTTGTGGGAAAGTTACTCTCGATAATGTTGTTTCCTTCCCAATTTCTTTTAGGATCGGTGTCGTTCTATGGGAGGCTAACATTATGTGATTTCATGTTGTTGTATAATGAGTGTGTTTTATCCCACGTGTATTTTGTGACTAATAGCACGACTAACAAACTAATTGATAACTGACCTATTGAGACGTGCGTCGTCGAATGTATTACTTTCAATTTTTCTGGTAGCGGGGAACACTGGACTTTCCAACACGGGGGGTAATGTATGGTGTTTATTCTGATTTTGATTGTTTCAATTGTTTATTCTGATCTGAAGTATCCTAGTGCTTTTCCTACTGAATAATTGAGCATAAGGGCTGTGTAAACATATGACATGGTTTCTGTGTGTGCTTAGATTTGTATTGAATGATGCTAATTCATGTCATGTTTTATTTTGTTTCTTTTTAAGATGTTTTTGTAGTAAATGATTTCTTCTCTCTTAAGTGACACAGACACAGGACTGCAGGACCACATCACTAAATAGCAATATTAATCTAGTGAATTTTATGGTAATTGGTAACTAGTATTGGTTTGAGAATGGATTTCTAAACATGAAGTAAGATTAGTTTACTATAGCCAGTGGAGTGCCTCTAAATGCCATACATGTCTAAATGCCATACATGTGGTTTAGTTAGGGTATGTTAAATAATGTTATTGTGAGTGTTTATTCTCAGGTCCACTTATGAACTGCAGTGGAACTGTTTTGAGAGAGGAGGAATAACAGATGATGACAACGTGCTAAATATCTCTACGGCTTGTGTGGTATTAAGTATCGTGGTTTGCTATAAAACATTGATATTTGTTTTTCCATATGCAGAGTCAAATATCATATGATATATATATAGGTACATTATGTGTATAGCTACACTATTTGAAAAGATTTCATCTAATCCTATGTAGTCCTAGCCTGGTAAACACCCCCTCCCTCCGGAAATCTCATGCATTGCATTGCATTTGGTTTCAGGAAGGAGGGTCTGGGATTGCTCACAGAGTAAAGCTGCCCGAACCGCTGCGCATACGAACCAATCAGCGGCTGCTACCCACATGGAAAGAATCTATATGTTCCATATATGCAACTATATGTAACCTATATGCTACATATAAGGATCATATATGCGCATATATGTGCATATATACCACATATATGCCTGGTATAAGCTCCATATAGGCTGCATATATCTCACATATAGGTCAAAATCAGGTGCATATATGTGCATATACAGGGTATATAGGTCTCATATATAGCTTGTTTATACCCTCATATAGGTCATATATGTTGATAATACAAGCCATATAGGTCTCCTATATAGCTTCTTTATCCATATATAGGCTCTATATGTTCATAATACAGGACATATAAGTCTCCTATATAGCTTCTTAATATGTAGGCCCTGTGTCCCATTATAGGATGTAGGAGAGTACTGTTTCTACTGTTTCTATTCCGTACAGTAAATGTTTCAGCTCAGTGGCAGATTCTGTATTATAGCCTGCTGCATGAATCACCCAATGACAGTATGGCATGTGAATGAATGTAATGTGATAACATTAAAATATCATGCAAGACTAAATTAGCACATTTGGGATGTGTTACATCAACACAATGGTAATGTCATCACATTTGATCCTAAATACATGTGACAAGGCAATGATTATGGAATATGGCAAGTGAGGAAAACAAGCTAATTTTCAACACAAACCCATAGCAAGCGAAAATCCTAAATGAGACCTCCATTATGTATCATTTGTGTCTCTAGATAAAGATGAGCACCAGCCGAGACCAAAGTGCATTTTCTTCTCAATTTGAACTCCTGAGATATGACACTGTTCAGTCTCACAGTGATCACTGTTTGAGTTCTCAAAATGATCTTAATGGCGTCGCTATTATGGAGTCTCATCTCTGTCTTTCAGTGATCACTGTTTGAGTTCTTGGGATAATCTCACTAACATCTCTTTCAAAGAGTCTCATCTCTGTCTTTCAGTGATCACTGTTTGAGTTCTTGGGATAATCTCACTAACATCTCTTTCAAAGAGTCTCAGCATGTCTATCTGATCACTAGTTGGGAGAAATATAATTATATACTTCATTAAGATAAAGCATATTAAACTTATGAACTCAAAATGATTTCACTTGTGGGTCAGCAGTGAATTCTAATTTGTAGGTGATTATCAGTTATTAATTTTTTATTATACAACTGCAGGTCACAGTTTATGAAAGCCTGCAGATCCTGTCAGTCAGTTCGGTCCATTCCGTAACAAATCTAACATTACATTGCGGACCGTACTCTATATCTGACCAAGAAAGCATATTCTGACTAAATCATATGATGTCATCAATATTAAGCCGATATTTGGCAATGTCCATATATGGCCAAGATATAATTAATTTACAAATCAAGACTATCATCACCTGGAAATCCATTCATGAATATAACAACACTGTCCTCATCAAACCCTGCATATCCACACGTGGAGGCCACTGAATCATCACCTCCCAGATAGCAAAAGATATTAATTCAATGTTGGATTTTGGTCAGATTGGTTATTTTTGGTTGAGGTTGAAAAAGCTATGTTGATTCAATGTTTAAATACAGATACGATTTCAACATTTAAAAAAATGTCATTGAATCAATTTAGTATAGATGATGGTTTTTCAATGTTGAAATGCCCAACAATGAATTGACATTGTTTCAACGTGTAGTGCTGATATTGCACACCCCCCCCTCCCCCTCCCCTCCCCTCCCCTCCCCTCCCCTCCTCCCCCTCCCCTCGCACCCCCTCCCCTGCGAGAGGGTAGTCGTCACAACTCGCGAGACCAGCTAAATCTCATGGGATTTGAGTTTTTCAAAGGAAACATTGGCGCGAATTGAGGCTTGTTGACAACTTCACAAATACTACTCTAGTAAGACAAACCGGTAAGTCCTTTACAATATAATGTATTATGCAATTCATATACCATCATCTGGCTGTCATCGTTTGACTAAATGTTAACTTGTGAATTATTACCGTGGCAACTACAGTGCAGACCTGAGCTTGTTAGCTAGCAAATAATAGTTGACTGGTGAGTTCTTATGGGAATAGAATGTACTATCCCGTTCAGATACCGTCACCCGACTCTCATCGTTTGACTAAATGTTATCTTTATGCTGTCCGGGGTTTGTAGCTTGTGTTAGTAAATAGCAATGCATGTTATTAAAGCAGCTAGCATGCTAGCTAACGTTAGCCCGTCGTTTTGTTAGCATGTTTCGTGATTAAAATGTACTTTCATTTGTTTATCTGTGTGTATACAATAACAGATTATTAGCGTTTTTAACAGTTGTATAATCATTGTTGTAACCAGCACTACTGTGAAGCAGTTCGTTCATTTAATAGTGGTGAACTAACAAGGCAGAATGTATGGTGCTAACTCACTAGCTAGCTACTAATGTTAAACCAACGGGTACCAATTCACTTTGCCGGAAGCACTTCCGGTCTAGACCGGATACGGAAACTACATCCGTGGTTGCATGTGTGTATGTGAAAATTTACCGGATATAGGAGGCGGGATCTAGAGCATAATAGAAACCAGGTTAGCTCATGGAAAAGGCTGTGGTGGAAGAAGTAATCAGATATTTTACTTAAGTAAAAGTAGCAATACCATAATATAAAAATACTCTGTTAAAAGTAAAAGGCCTTGTGTTCAAAATGTTACTCGAGTTAAAGTACAAAAGTATTGGCATCAAAATATACTTAAAGTACCAAAAGTAAAATGTTTGAAAATAGCAGATCTACAAGCTCACAACGCGTCACGATGCAACATGTGGTGAGCTTGTAGATCTGCTATTTTCAAATGTCCTATGTATAAAATAGGGCTAAAGTGGTTAATGTAAGTTTTATAATAATTTATATATATATATATATATATATATATACATACATACATGTGTGTGTGTGTGTGTGTGTGTGTGTGTGTATATATTATATATACGTGTGTGTAAAATATTTTGGAAGGACCTGATAAATTAATAATTTGGCTGATATATATATATATATATATATATATATATATATATATATATATATATATATATATATATATATATATATATATATATATATATATATATATATATATATATATAATATTTATATACATTGTTTTGTGCATATATTTATTGAATTATTTGTTTCCCTCTAAATTTTCAGGGTTGTGCTACAAGAGGACTGGAGAGGATTCACTGCAATACACAAGGCCTGGCCAAGTATAATAGTAGAGGCCCTAGGAGGGGTCCACGCGTACCCTCTTATTTTTTTTTCTAGTTTAGATTTTTGGCATCCATAGGACCTCTAATATAGGGATTTTGATGATCCCAAGAAAAAAAGTGGTCCAAAGTGTGTTTTTTTCAATGTTTTATTACCCCTATGAGACCTGCAGGATTGCTGGCTGAAATGCCAGCGAGACTGTCTTTCGGAGACTGTGGCACGCTCAAATTTAGACGTAGCCCAAAGATAGCGATACCATTTGATTCTAGACAACCTCAGGTTTCCAATGGGACCAACCTTGTCATGCTACCTTGTCGGGAAGGGGGCTAAATACCTAAGGATTCAAAGTTAGACAACATTTTGTCGAGGGAAAAACAGCCATCACTGTTTTCCAAATGGTCCCCTGAGCTGTCACCTTGATATAAGTGAATTGAAATGGGTTACATGTATACCTACAAGCCTCCCCTGTACATAAATGCCACATGTATGCCAATCTCATGCAGTTTTGGGCAAGAATCATGCAGTTTATTGCATGAAGTACAAATATGTAATTTCCGCCTATTGTAAAAAGGAGACCACTTTACTGTATCTATAGCTGTATGAGACCACTGTACTGTATCTATAGCTGTATGAGACCACTGTACTGTATCTATAGCTGTATGAGACCACTCTACTGTATCTATAGCTGTATGAGACCACTGTACTGTATCTATAGCTGTATGAGACCACTCTACTGTATCTATAGCTGTATGAGACCACTGTACTGTATCTATAGCTGTATGAGACCACTGTACTGTATCTATAGCTGTATGAGACCACTGTACTGTATCTATAGCTGTATGAGACCACTGTACTGCATCTATAGCTGTATGAGACCACTGTACTGTATCTATAGCTGTATGAGACCACTGTACTGTATCTATAGCTGTATGAGACCACTGCACTGTATCTATAGCTGCATGCATGAGACCACTGTACTGTATCTAGACCACTGTACTGCATCTCTTTCTATATGAGACCACTGCATCTATAGCTGCATGAGATCATGTACTGCATCTATAGATCACTGTACTGAATCTATAAACCACTGTACTGCATCTATATACCACTGTACTGTATATATAGACCACTGCACTGTATCTATAGCTATATGAGACCACTGTACTACATCTATAGACTACCTACTGTATCTATAGAATGCTGTACTGTATCTATAGACCACTCTAGTGCATCTGTAGACCCCTGTCGTGGTATGTAGACCATTGTAGTGCATTTGTAGCCCACTCTATTGCATCTGTAGACCACTCCAGTGCCTCTCTAGCCCACTCTAGTGCACCTGTAGACCACTCTATTGCATCTGTAGACCACTCTAGTGCCTCTCTAGCCCACTCTAGTGCCTCCCTAGCCCACTCTAGTGCACCTGTAGACCACTCTATTGCACCTGTAGACCACTCTAGTGCATCTGTAGCCCACTCTAGTGCATCTGTAGACCACTGGCGTGATCTGTATACCACTGTAGTGCATCTGTAGACCACTCTAGTGCACCTGTAGACTCCTCTAGTGCTTCTATAGACACATCTGTAGACCACTGTAGTGCATCTGTGGACCCCCCCGCCCCCCCATTGAGTTGTGTTGAGTTGAGATGCAGTATAGTGGTCTATAGAAATACAGTACAGTGGTCAATGTATGTGGTCTATAGATGGAGTAAAGTAATCTATATATGCAGTACAGCGGTTTAGATTCAGTATAGTGGGATATAGATGCAGACAGTGGTCTCATGCAGCTATAGATACAGTACAGTGGTCTCATGCAGCTATAGATACAGTACAGTGGTCTCATGCAGCTATAGATACAGTACAGTGGTCTCATGCAGCTATAGATACAGTACAGTGGTCTCATGCAGCTATAGATACAGTACAGTGGTCTCATGCAGCTATAGATACAGTACAGTGGTCTCATACAGCTATAGATACAGTGGTCTCATGCATGCAGCTATAGATACAGTACAGTGGTCTCATTCAGCTATAGATACAGTACAGTGGTCTCATACAGCTATAGATACAATAAAGTGGTCTCATACAGCTATAGATGCAGTACAGTGGTCTCATACAGCTATAGATGCAGTACAGTGGTCTCATACAGCTATAGATACAGTACAGTGGTCTCATACAGCTATAGATACAGTACAGTGGTCTCATACAGCTATAGATACAGTACAGTGGTCTCATACAGCTATAGATACAGTAGAGTGGTCTCCCTTTTACAATAGGCGGCAATTACATATTTGTACTGCATGCAATAAACTGCATGATTCTTGCCCAAAACTGCATGAGATTGGCATAAATGTGGCATTTATGTACAGGGGAGGCTTGTAGGTATACATGTAACCCATTTCAATTCACTTATATCAAGGTGACAGCTCAGGGGACCATTTGGAAAACAGTGATGGACGTTTTTCCCTCGACAAAATGTTGTCTAACTTTGAATCCTTAGGTATTTAGCCCCCTTCCCGACAAGGTAGCATGACAAGGTTGGTCCCATTGGAAACCTGAGGTTGTCTAGAATCAAATGGTATCGCTATCTTTGGGCTACGTCTAAATTTGAGCGTGCCACAGTCTCCGAAAGACAGTCTCGCTGGCGTTTCAGCCAGCAATCCTGCAGGTCTCATAGGGGTAATAAAACATTGAAAAAAACACACTTTGGACCACTTTTTTTCTTGGGATCATCAAAATCCCTATATTAGAGGTCCTATGGATGCCAAAAATCTAAACTAGAAAAAAAAATAAGAGGGTACGCGTGGACCCCTCCTAGGGCCTCTACTATAATAATTATAGCAGCACGGGCACCACCTCTTTTCTATTTAGACCTGTTGTAACCTATACGTTGTTATACCATTCAATCCGGGAGCCACCTCTGTGTCTCATTAGTTGTTGCTATATGTATGGCAACATAATGTTTTATTAATTTTTTTAGTAAAAATTTGAACGTTTTCAGAAAACTTAGGTTAGGTTTTAGGAGGTGTTTTTAGAATTGGCCTAAGTCAGATGAGCCAGAAAACAGCAGTGTGAAGCGATTTTTTTTTCAAGCCACCTAATTTTCCAGGTACAGTGGTGACACTGTCAGTTATGACACTAACTGCTACACCTACTTTAAGTATTGCCATGTATAATTCCAGTGCTGCCAGAATCCAGCCAGTACCCTTCTGTACCAACACCAAATGCAAGCAGTGGTATGTCATTAATTACTAACATGGCAAAACCAAATGTAATTGCATGAAAGCTTTACAAGCATTTAGTTCAGGTTATGTGTTCAAAGGTTACAGCGTCCACTATTCATGTCTTGTGTTCCCTTCTTTTAGCCTCTGGAGGAAGCTGCTCGGAGGATAACCAGCCTAATAATGGTAAGTGAACCACTTCACACTACTACCTCAGGGTGGACAGATTGTAAATGTGCTTTAGATAGAATTCATAGTTCATGTTTTGTGTTCTCTCATTTTAGGCTTTGGTGGAAGCTTCTTGGCAGAGTTGGAGTCAATGGACCCCTGCAATCATGGTAAGTAGACTAATAGGCTAGATGATTCTCTCAGCCACTCTTAGTGTGTCTCCAGTCTGTTTCAATAGGTGGTGGTTGGATTTCTAGTCGTGCCTTACTGGAGACCTTACTTATTTTGCAAGGATCTGTTAATGTTGGCACGATATTATATGAGAACTTGTATTTTACAGTGACCAATTAGGGCTATTTTAATCCATTTCAGGAGGGAACCACACTGGACAAGCATGGAATGGTATGTCTGTTGTCCCTGTGTCAACAAGAGCCTTTTTTATACATTTGTGATTATTTTATTAGCCATTACTAAACAGTTGCTGTGCCTTGGCTATTGTGCCATGACATACTGTAACTTATTAAAGGAGAATTCCGGACAAATTAAGTGTTATCTTTGATGTCTCGTTACTCACCTACCGATGTGAAAAGTAGCGTTCTTTTTTTTCATATATTCCCCTGTCGTCATTTTTTAAACCCCCTCCGTTGTCATAATGGGAGCGCGTGGCTAAGGGAAATTCGTCTATTATAACCGACGCAAAGTTGTTTTTTTCACTACTAGTATTCATAGTAGAGTCTCATGATAGTCAAACATGCGTTGAAACTATCTGCGAGGCTGCCGTCAATGGCGAACGATTTAACACTGGTTGCTTGTTTCTTCCAGAACCTGGCAACTCGTGTTGCCAGAATCTGGAAACAAGCAACCAGTGTTAAATCGTTCGCCATTGACGGCAGCCTCGCAGATAGTTTCAACGCATGTTTGACTATCATGAGACTCTACTATGAATACTAGTAGTGAAAAAAACAACTTTGCGTCGGTTATAATAGACGAATTTCCCTTAGCCACGCGCTCCCATTATGACAACGGAGGGGGTTTAAAAAATGACGACAGGGGAATATATGAAAAAAAAGAACGCTACTTTTCACATCGGTAGGTGAGTAACGAGACATCAAAGATAACACTTAATTTGTCCGGAATTCTCCTTTAAAGACTGACATATTTGAACTTATAGCTCCTGCTACTCTAAACATTAAAACATACAGTCTTGATAAATTGCATACAAGCTTTTTTAAATATTTTAATTGTCCTCTTTTTAGACTTCGCTGGCAATCATCACCCCCAAGGCTATAAAGGTGAGTTTTTTTTTACCACCAGACATGCACTAGGTACACTTGCTAGTGTATATGGTGCTCATTGATAACTACTTTGATGGTGCTTATTTGCCTTATTTTGTTCTGTCTGTCTTTCTCTAGGAATGCCAATGTATAACTCCAGCCCCTACCACACTGTGCCATCAGAGAAAACAAGGAATAAGAAGAGGGCCTTCAAGGACACGCTGATGCAGGACTGCATGTTTGGTGAGTCAATCTGCACCTCAAAATACTAGGTTTACTACAGTGGATTTGGCAATTTTTATGATGGATATTTAATTTAATTAAGTATTTTAACTTTTATCTCAAGTAAATAAGAACAGATGCATTTTCCTCACCATGGAATGAGCCTGATGGAAAATGCATCCACTCTTAAAGAAGCACTTCACCCATTTCCAACCTTAAGTTCATATAAGTGGTCCTCTGTAATGCTCACAATAAGATGGCACCATTTCTGTCTCAGAGGTGGTCTTTGCCTGTGGACAGTTCAGAAACCTGCCTACCAGTGACATCATTTCAAGCTAATGGACATTGAAAATGATGACCTGTCATGTCACTGGTAGGCAGGTTTCTGAGCTGTCCACTGCCCTCCTGAACAGAGTAGACATGAATGGTGGCATGTTTTACGAGCATTAGTGTGGATCAATTATATGACTATGGGGTTGAAAATGGGTGAAGTGCTCCTAAAGCCACCTGCCAGCTGTCTTATTTATCTTTATAACAAGTTTTTTTTACTTTTTTCCCCAGCGGCTGCTCGTCAATTTGACCGAATTGCTATACAGGAATGCACTGCAGAAGTGGCTGCGTCATGGCACGATGACCTGTGCCACGGCCTGCTGTTCTGATGGCTCCCACCATTCATCTGAACGGAGCTGGCGATCACGTATCCGCGTGCACCCCATCCCCTGCACTCCTCCAGTCACCCAACACAAACACCAAGCATGACTAATGTCCACTACCATGGAGAGTGTCGTTCGATGGCGACAGACATCCTAGTGGTCAGCGAGCCCCGACCTGACCTGAAGGCAAGATGGGAGGAGGCCCAGAGCACCTCCCCATCGTTCGACGAACTGATGGACCAAGCGGACGTGCTGATGCACTACGGTATATTAATCACAACATGAACATTAGTATTCACTCTCAACAATATTCGGTGTCCGGAGCGCTCTGCTTGCTGCTGAAACATTGGTAATTCATATTGGTCTTATAACTTCTGTTATTGGTTAGGGATTCACATTTAATTGTAACTAAGATTAGGGATTCATTAATAAAACATCAATGATGAGTAACTTCTTCTGTCTATTCTCTTGGGTCTGTGTCCTTCCTGAGCAATCCAAACGTTGCTACCAGATAACCAGCAGGTAACTTAGGATGTAGCCTCTAACAGCTCCCACCTGTGGGGGAATGATGCTCTATTCATATACTGTAGGTGGCCCAGCCATAACAGAAGTCATGTTGAAATTGTACAGGTATAATTACAAACTGGAGTAATTTAATTTAACCTGGTGGTCAAACTGGATGTCCATGTACTTCCCAAAGCGACTTGAGTTGTCATTCTTCAGGGTTTTGGCATTTCCAAAAGCCTGGCAGGGGAAAAGGAGTGTCCCGGAGCTTAATTTAATTTAATTTTATATCTTTTTTTTTTATCCAGCTGTTTGACACTTTAAAAGCCATAATGTTTCATGTTTTCATATTATAACTTGTTTAAATAAAGTGTTAAAGTTCTACATTGGGGTTTCTATTGGATTTGATTAATGTGTACAAACTTATCACCTATTTTATAGGTGATATAGGTATCATATAATTATGTTTCATTGCATATATGTAGATATAGGTACATACAGGTCATATATGTACCTATATGTTACATACAGGTCATATGTACCTATATGTTACATACATAAAATTGGCACCTTTCCTATATGTATATGCACATATATGCACATATATGTACATATATGTATATGCACATATATGTACATATATGCACATATATCACATATATGTACATATACATATAGGAAAGGTGCCAATTTTATGTATGCGAACATATATGCGGTCCTATATTACAAACATATATGACGCATATAGGTTCTTTCCATGTGGGTAGGGGCGGGATCATCCAATCACCTGCCTAGTAGCTTGAAAAAATGAAACTCCGTCTGTCATCGATTCTGCGCCCGAAGTCTCAGATGCAAGTACGCTGTGAAACAAAATGTGTGTCGCAAGCTTCTTCCATTTGACGGAGTGAGGTTAATGTAGTCCTGTATATGATAGATGTTGGCGAAATTTTGAAAGTATGCTGTATGTGATTTTAATGAATTTTGTGATTTTACATTTTGAACCCTTGATGAGATTATTTATACAAGTTTTGTGTTTCTTTTTCAAGAATGGCGTATGATGGTGTTGCTAAGGATCCTATGGAGTCTTCAGCCCTGGTGTTCACAACGGGAGGATGGAAGAACGAGGAGCTACGCAGGATTCTGAGAGGACACCGCAGGACATTCGCCATCCGGATCCTGGCGTTGTCAATGATTAGTTTTGCTACAGTTGACGGCATCACTCTTTTTGTGGATGCCCATTCCATTAACGGACTTTGGTGAAACAAGATTTAGTGGAACAATGGACTATGATACTTTGAGGCCATGAAGAAGGACCTTTTCTGAGCTTTATTTCTTTTATGATCTGTACCTGTATTTTGTAACTGTATTTTTCTGTACATGAATGGACTTTCTCCCTGTGCATTTTTGTTTTGTTGAACTTCTACATGTCGTTGGCCGGAAGGGTGGTCGTGGCTAATTGAGCTGGGCTGGATAGGAATTTTCCTGTGAAGTTGAATATGGGTTTTTCGCCTATTCCTGCGATATGCTATGAGTATTGTTGTGTAAGGGTGAGGTAGGAGGTAGGCTCTCCAATCCCTTGCCCCTAACAGGCGACGGTGGGACAGCAAGGTTCCGAGGACACGTTAAAGACTCCTATAGTGCTGGGGAGATGACTGAAGGCCCCCGTGTCTAATGAAGAATGAGTTTACATTCTACCGTGGTTTCGTCTAGTCGATGTGCCGACTGCCGCTAGTTGTAAGGCAGCACATGGTGCGTGGATGACAGTCCACACCTAACCGGCAGAGAGCGCGGGGGCTCACCGGTTACAGGCAAGGCTGGTGAAAACGGTTAAAGTTTCTATACCCATAGCGAAAGTGGGATAGGGATCAGACCGTCGGTTTCCTGCTCAGAGTGCCAATCACACTTTGAGTAAGGGATCGCTATCGACTGGGTCACCGGCCGGTCGGGTCGCATAGGCATTAAATCCATTATTGGTCGCCGCGCCTGGCTCAATGTACAGTCAGGCCATCATAAGCTGAAAGCGAAAGGACAGCTAAGTAGGCGAGTGGTGCTCCTGTGATCGGTGTTTTTGAAAAGAAGACACCGGGAAGCAGGAGACTGAGATGTTTGTCCAGGGGAGCCTGGGTAGAGACCTCAGATGGAAAAGGGTCCAGCCTAGGACTGCGCCCTGATGAGGGAGGTCTAAAGGACTTAAGTGTTTTTAAATGTTAAAATGGGGGAAATGTCAAGGATATTTGAAGATAAACATTTAAAATGAACTAATGTGATAAGCTGTTCTCCTGCTTGGCTCCACCTTGCTTCAGGACTGGTTGCCTGCTAGACATCCTGTCTTCTAACAGAGACATTTGCATTCTTTTGTTTCACTTCACATGCTAAAGTGACAAATTAACAAGTCTGAGGATGAGCCGAGTGATTGTTCCATGTGAGAGAGGAGGTCTTTGAATTGTTTGAAGTCACTGGTATAAAACCTGTGACCTTACAGTGTGTTCTTTGAGCCAAACTGGATTTCCATTGCATGATGATTTTGTGTAAAATTTGCTCCTTTTACTCGAGTAAAATCTCTCATACTTGGAATTCTGAATTGTTGTCTTTGCCTCATTATGTATTTATGTTTTAGAGCACCCAGTACAGATTCCCCTTTGACAGTGTGTGTAAGCTGAGTGCCATGTGTTTTTTAGGGGGAGTAGCAGAGACATGCAAACATTTTAAATCAGTAATAAATACATTCATACAATGTCAACATGCTAGATAAGTACATTACATTACATTACAGTCATTTAGCAGACGCGTTTATCCAAAGCGACTTACAATAAGTGCATTCAACATAGGTAGGGAACAAAATTACTAATCACCGGAAGTATTAAGTGCATTCTCTTCTAAAACAAGCAACTAAGAGTATACCTCTAAGGTAAAAGTGCAGTAAGTAAAATAGGATGATAGAATGAGGCTAATTGATGCATCTATTCAGTCAGATCTTTATGGAGGACTTGAAATGAAATGAACAATGGAGCTAATTAACTTAAGACTTGTAGTTAACCCTTTACACATAACTGATGCAGAGTATCAACATTAGTCACTCCTTTCCCATATACTGCTTTTTAATATGCTAGGTACCAATGTCTGTGGAGCTCTCTCTGGTGGAATATATGTGTACATCACTATCCTTACAAAAGTAATTGACTACATATTACATTTGGCACACCTAGATGTCATGTAAAATAACAAACAATGCTTTTAATGCATAAAAAAAATCTTTCCAACAGACAAACCCAAACCTGTTCTGACTGTGTCTCCTCCGTGGTTGAGTCCTGGAGCCTCAGTGACTCTGAGCTGTGAAGTTAAAGAATCATCTGCAGACTGGAGGTTCTACTGGTACAGGGCTGTTCCTAAACCATCAAACATGTCCAACTCCTACACTTATGAGCTCTTGCCTGGTAACCTGAATTGGACTGTAGAAGGTTCCTACATCATTCATGGTCCTACAGGCACAGGAGGATATGTGTGTAACGCTGGGAGAGGAGACACAGTTTACACTAAGGACAGTGAACTTCAGTTTGTGTGGTCTGGTGGTGAGAGAGAATTCATAATTATTCTAGGTTGTTTTCTAAACAACATACAGGACCACCTGACTGACTGACTGACTGACTGCTGACTATGAGATTCAATTCAAAGAGGCCTCACAGGTAGTTTGTGGTACTATCTGTGTAGGCCCTATAAAGAGAAGGTGCATTCGCCATCTGTTTTGAATAAGGGGTGTCATGTTTTGCAATTAATTAAACTTACATAAACTATTTATGTTATTAAGGCTTTGTGAGTTCCATTTAAAATAAAGTTGACCATGACAGAGGCGCGCCGACTCAGCAGACCTTGAGGCCGAGGAGTCGCGCCCGAGCGCCTCCAGGCGCGAGTGCCCGCGGCGACCGGCCGATGGTCTGCTAGTCGACTCAGCGCCGTCCGAGTTATGTACCGATAGGCACAGAATCGTAAATAACATTGGTGGGGACTGCGTTTGCCCCACTGACTGTGTAATTAAACCTACATAGACTATTTCTGTTTTAAAGGTTTGTGATTTCTATTTGACTGTGCAGGGCAGAGGCGTCAATTCTCTGAGTCATGGTAACAGCATACCCTCGGATTTAAAATTATTTCCACTATTTCTTAATTCCATTTAAAGATGTGTTTACATTATATTTTATAACTAAGGGATAGGTGCTATAAGGTTACAAGCTTGGAATCCAGTTAGCATATCTACAGTTCTGCTGTTCACACCTCCATTTTGGGAGACAATGAGCTCCCTGTTGATGGCCCAATTGCTGATGGCTCTTGGTATCAATGTGTCTTCATTAATATTCTCACTAACTCAACAATGAGATCTCCCACTCAACTCTGTGGTTTGATGTAGGTGATCAACTCCATTGTTTAGTTTAGTGAGAATTTGTGAAGGGTTTCAGTTCTGTTGGGCAGTTTAAAAGTTTAAACCACCTGGATATTTTGTGCTAAGTCTTGTGATCCATTCTTTTTCATGGAATCTTCTCTGTCCAATTGTCCAGCGGTCATTGTATTCCAAGCCACATACCTTTATAGCCTCAATTCCATGTGTCATAAAGTGTTGAACAATTAACAAATGGGTATCCTTTTCATTATTAATGGTATATTTATGTTGGCTTATTCTAATTGCTATGGAGTTGCTCGTCTCTCCTACATATTGTAATCCACATACTTGGCAAGTAATCAGATAAACACAATTTCTGGTGTTGTATGTGATGTTCTGTCTTAGGATAATTATATTTTTGTTTGTCCTGTTTTTAACAGTTTGTTTTGGGCTAAAGTAGTTAGGCCTTGTCCTAATTATCTGGTTCCATGGTTTCAATTTGCTGTGGACCAAGTGGTCTTTTAAGTTTTTGTTTCTCCTGTAGGCCGAGATTATGTTGAAGTTCTGTAAGAGGTCCCCTCCTCTGTTTTCAAAATTTCTTTTGATGGCTCTGTTTGCCAGTAAACTTTGGCTAGAAAATGTGGTTACTAAAGCTAGTGTGGGTTTCTCATTCCTTATTTTCACTTCCTGGAACGTGTTGTATGCTTTCCTGAGAAATGTTCTTGTATATCCACGTTTCCTTAATGCTGTGAACAGAGTCTTGTAGGCTTTTTCAAAATCTGCTGCTTGTGTGCAGATTCTTTTGAAACGTAGGAGCTGTGACTTGACTATTCCTGCGAAACAATGGGTTGGGTGGAAGGATGTTTTGTGGAGCAATGCATGTGTATCCGTCTCCTTAAAAAATACCCTTAAATCCAGTTTGCCGGTGGTATTGAAGTCTTTTCCTTTGAAGACTGTAACATCCAGGAAGTCAATATGTTCTTTGTTAGTGACATATTTCACTGTTATTGAGGCATGATGTGTGTTTAGGATTTGGATGAACTGCTCAAATTCCTCTGTGGAGTGCTCAAAAACTCCAAAAATATCATCTAGAAACCTGAAATAATGTGTGGGTTTGAATCTGCACTTTTTGAATGCGGTTTCTTCCCACAAAGCCAAATAAATGTTGGCATAAGATGGTGCAAATTTCTTTCCCATGGCTGTTCCACTGATCTGAAGGAAGGTTTTCCCATCAAATGTGAAATCGTTTTTGGTCAAATTTAATTCTAGCAATTTCAATAGTTCTGCGTCTGGTCTTTGCCTGTCAGGGTACTTTATAAAGATATCTCTGATTGCCTTCAGCCCCGCCACTGTGTTTATATTGGTGTACAAACTGTCAACATCTATTGAAAACAAAATGGCCCCCTGAGGCACTGTGATGTTTTTTATTTTATCAATAAAGTCATATGTATCCTTAATGTAGCTTGGATGTTTTACAGATAGTGGGTTTAAGTAGAATTCAATAAATTCTGCTGTGGCATATGTTTCTGAGTTACAATCCGAAACAATTGGGCGACCAGGTGGAATTTCATAAGGAATAGTCCATGTACTAGGGTCCTTGTGGATTTTGGGTAAAAGGTAGAGAATTCTAGCTCTTGGGGAATTTTCGCCCCGTAGGTACTTCTCTTGTTTCTGATCTATACATTTTTTCTTTCTTAATTCGGTGATGATACCCCCAACTTCTATTGCTGTTTGTTTAAAAATGGGTGCCTCCAACTCCACATAGTGATTTGAGTTATTCAACTGTCTTAAACCCTCAAAAACATATTGTTGTCTGTCCAAAATGACTATACGGCTCCCTTTGTCTGCAGGCTTAATCACAATGTCCTGGTTGTTAGCTAATGATCTTAGAGCTCTCACCTGATCTGTTGTGATGTTATTTTTTTCTCTCAGGTGTCCTGGTACATTTTGTACTGTGGCTCTGTCCATCTGGATCAATTGTTTTAGGTTGTCCGGTATTTTGTCCTCGTCTGGTTCCCAGTATGATGGAAGGTGGAAGCGCGGAATTTCCGTGTTGTTTCCAACTCCAAAATGTGTAGCTAATTTGAGTCTGCGATGGTATTTTGACACATCTATTCTCAAGCTTTGTGATTGTTGTTTGTAGATGTCCAGGGTGGGGACGAATGACAAACCTTTTTCCAAAAGTGTTTTCTGGTGTTCGTTTGGTCGGAAAAAATGAGACAGATTAATTATATCCGACTCCATAAGGCCCTGCCGGTTTGAGCTGTCGGGCCGTATTAGTTTAAAGAGTTGAGCCAGTGCTGTAGCATCAGTTTGGCTGTGTCTTCTTCCCAGTGGACGTTGTCTGATCCTGTTTTGAAGTGGGTTGCGGGCAATTTTGGGAGGTGGGGCTCTTTCTTTATTTCTTCATTTAGGCTTATCAGAATATTCTTCGGGTCAGTTCCTAGGCTTTCTGAGTAGTTGACTGTGTCTCCTCCGTGGTTGAGTCCTGGAGCCTCAGTGACTCTGAGCTGTGAAGTTAAAGAATCATCTGCAGACTGGAGGTTCTACTGGTACAGGGCTGTTCCTAAACCATCAAACATGTCCAACTCCTACACTTATGAGCTCTTGCCTGGTAACCTGAATGGGACTGTAGAAGGTTCCTACATCATTCATGGTCCTACAGGCACAGGAGGATATGTGTGTAACGCTGGGAGAGGAGACACAGTTTACACTAAGGACAGTGAACTTCAGTTTGTGTGGTCTGGTGGTGAGAGAGAATTCATAATTATTCTAGGTTGTTTTCTAAACAACATACAGGACCACCTGACTGACTGACTGACTGACTGACTGACTGACTGACTAATTCACTCTCACTGTTCCTCACTTCTGTTTTCTATTTGTGTTTCCCATTCTTTCTTGTTCTCTTTTCTATACTACTGCATGCCGTTCTAATACAGTTTTTGTTTGACCTCTCATCCTGTGTTGTGTTTTAGATCTTCATTCTTCAGCTTCTCTCACAGTGAGTTCTAACAGAACTCAGCACTTCACCTCTGCCTCTGAGTCTGTCTCACTGAGCTGTGAGGGAAACTATACTGAATGGAAAGTGAAGAGTTACCCTGAGCGATTTACACCGGCTTCACCTAGCAAGGGGCCAATGACCAGATATACATGGGAAGTCAGCAGCTATGCTCTCACCAGTGGAGTGTACTGGTGTGAGTCTGGACTGGGAGAGTACAGCAATGCTGTCAACATCACAGTACATAGTGAGTTCAGTTACTTCATTTACTACCTATCAACTCATTAAAAGCATGTTTTTATATTTGTTCAGTGTAAATCCAAACTTTAACTTTCTCATGTTCTGTCATCCTGGTCAGTCCTGTTCACCCTGTGACTGAGGGACATTCTGTGACTCTTCAATGCAAATACAAATACACAGACCCGTCTTTCACTAAGGTGGAATTTTATAGAAATGAAGAACTGGTTCAAGATGAACCCAATGGAGAGATGATCATACCTGCTGTATCTAAGTCTGATGAGGGATTCTACAAGTGCAGATATTCTGGAGGAGAATCACCACAGAGCTGGGTGGCTGTGGCATGTGAGTATAATGGTTTTTTGATTGATTGATTGAAATTTTTATTAGGCAAAAGAATGTAAAACAACACAGTTACATTTATAATGCTTTTGTCTAAAAGGTCCGGCCGGTATTTATTAAATGGGTTTTTTATTTCATGCTGTCTTTTCAAAAGAATGGCTTCCATTTACCCAATCATGGATTTCATGCTGTCTTTTCAAAAGAATGGCTTCCATTTACCCAATCATGGTTTGACATCGCCGTCTGTCAATCAACAGGAACGGGGCGGGACCATAGGGCGGGACCTATTTGCTGATTGGGTAATCCCTGGCTCTGGATTACTTTGGTCTGTCTGTAAAACTGAAGCCAGCTCCGCCATTTTTAAATCCCACTGAATATCACTAGTGTTTTTATCTGTAGATAAAGTAGGCCTATTATAATCGATTTGTAGTAAAAGTTATGGCATATGTGAATGAGAATGACTTGAGGGATGTGATGTTTACTTTAGATTAGATAGTTGTTGTTTTTTTCGCGGACCCCCCGAGGACCCCCCCGCGATTTCCTCCCTCACTAAAATGATAGCCTACTTACTTGTTAATGTTTTTTTTTCTTCACACATTTGGTAGAGAGAGAGAGAGAGAGAGAGAGAGAGAGAGAGAGAGAGAGAGAGAGAGAGAGAGAGAGAGAGAGAGATTGATTGATTGATTGAAATTTTTATTAGGCAAAAAGAATGTAAAACAACACAGTTACATTTATAATGCTTTTGTCTAAAAGGTCCGGCCAAAAAAGTCCTTGCGGACTTGTTTCCGTTGGGGTCCTTGAATTAATTTCATAGACATATATAGTAGCAACCAAACAGTTCAAAAATCAACATGAAAATACAGATAATACAGAAAAAATACAACTATGTACAAAAAAAAAAAAGAAAAAAAAGGAGCATGAAAAAAAAAATAAAAGTACAAAAAAAGGGGGGGGGGGGTGTGAAGCATGGAAAAATAACGATTATATACAAAAAATGCATGAGGAAATACAAAATATGTACAAAAAAGAGGAGGGGGGGGGGGTCGTCTGTCTACAGGGAAACTGGTACTATCTCCTCTTTCGGCCTCCAGAAAGATGAGTTTTTAGGGCTGTTTTGAATGAGCCCAGCGAACTGCATTTTTTGAGGGATGGGGTTAGACTATTCCATTCCTTGGTGGCTGTGCTATAGAAGGAGAATTTGCCCATGTTTGTTTTATGGGTGGGTGGTACCAGATTGTTGTTTACGCTCCCTCTAGTTTCGTGGCTGTGGGTGTCACTAACTTTTTCGAGGTATTTATACAGATATGCGGGTATACGGGGCATTTCGGGCAAATCTGCATTTACAATTTTGAAGACCAGACCCATTTTTAGTTGTTTAACCCTGTCTTCCACCCTGAGCCAGCCTAGGCTGGCAAAGTGAGTGGGAGAGAGGTGGGTCATGGGCCCCAGTCCGAGAAGTAGTCGGATCAGTTTGTTTTGGGAGGTTTGAAGCTTAGTCTGCAGTGACACTGAGGTGTTAGAGTACCAAGAGGAGCTAGCATAGTCAAAAAGGGGCTGAATCAGGGCCCCCGAGAGGGTCCTGAGGGCCTGAGGGTTGACAAAAGAGGAAACTCTGCCCATAAATCTGGTTCTCTGGTTTACTCCTTTGACCACCTTTGTTGCCATGCTTTCACCTGACAGGTATTTGTCGAGAATACATCCCAAATAGGTAATCTCTTCTTTGCTAGTAGGCCATATTGTCTAGGTCATTTTCGTTCAGTTTCGTTCCCATCAAGTGGATCTAAATATTCTCTGCTTCTTAAAAAAGATCTATTGGTAGTAAGTTAGAATTTTTTTTACCGACATCTGATTCGGCGCAGAATTTTTATAATTAGTGTTTAAAAGTCGGTACTATTTTCTTAGCAGCGTCGTAATACTTTCAAGGGGGTGGTGCGGTTTTTGGCACGTGATTCCCGTTACAACCAATGGGGTCGCCTCTTTAGTTCCACCATTTCCTGCAACAACAACAGCCATAGCAATGGTAACGTCAGAAGAAAATAAATCAAAACAAAGAAAATATCCTTCAAAAGCACGTCAAAAGGACTCGAAACGATGCTATATGAATCTTATGTCTGTCCAGAAAGAAGAGGTTCAGGAATTTACACGGACAAGATGGGATACATGTACAACAAGCCATGGATACACGACGGTCGTCTGTCCCGACCGAACTTCAACCAGGTGTTTGCACTTTTCCATTTACGGCCCGTAAATCTACATAAAGGTTCAAATTTCAAATATAAAGTGCTTACCGCATGGCCATTGATGTTACAATTCTGTATGGTCCCGCAGAAATACCCGTATATTCCGTATTGTTCAATAAAGAGTATTCTTAACCGATCGGTGGCCATTTTCTCACATTTATAATGTATCAGAGTGCAATACACCTCCCATCCGATAGGGTCGGATATGGTGAAAATGGCCACCGATCGGATTAACAGGCTTTTTATTGAACAATACGGAAGATACAGGTACTTCTCTGGGCCCGTACATAATTGTAACATCCATGGCCATGGGTAAGCATTTTAAATCTGAAATATGAACGTTTATGTAGATGTAGATGTGTTAATGGAGAAAGTGCAAACACCTGGTTGAATGTTTCAGGGCTACTACAGAACGTGCGTCAACGTTACTTATATAAACATCAACATTGTGTGGATATGGGTTCTTACAAGCCTCCTGAGGACGCTGGGTTTCACGCAACATTCTACCAGCGTTTTATTGACAAAAATACATTAATGTGATTAATGTGAGAGGAAACGGCAGAAGGATCAACTCTCTCAAACAGAAACGTCAGGTGAGCCACACACACACACACACACACACACGGAGGGGGGGCTCACATTTTAACATGAGACTGAAATAATTTAATGTGTTATCAGATAAAAGCATTGAAAATAGCAGATCTACAAGCTCACAACACATCACAACTCGTGAGCTTGTAGATCTGCTATTTTCAATAGATTTATTTGGGGGGAGACACATTTTAACATGAGACTGAAATCATTTTTTATGTTATCACATGAAAAAAAACATTTGAAAATAGCATATCTACAAGCTCACAACACGTCGCGTTGTGAAAGTAAAACTACCTCAAAATTCTACTTGAGTACAGTAGCCTACTTGAGTAAATGTACTTAGTTACTTTACACCACTGAAAGTACAGGTACTAAAGAAAACGTACAGTACTGAATGTCCACCACTGCATCTCACCAGTGCTGATAAAGCCCATAAGCTAATTGGCAATATGGCCAAGTAAGAGATTGTAAACAAAACATGCATGTCAACATTGCACTGTCAAATATTGATTTGTCATTTTATGATTGTATGGTTGCTATTACTGTATTCCTGATGTTCCATCTCTGATAACTCAGACATCTTTGCATCGTTAACAGCTAATACACCAGATGTTGTGATTGATAAAGAGTCCAGGGAAGTGTCTGTATTAGATAGCCTGCACCTTTGACTCTAGCCTAGAGGAAGCCTTTATGCCAAAGGTCATTAAATACCAACCACTCCTACATACCATCTCAGAGCTGGGCTATTAAGTGCAGACTATTTGTTTTTATATTTGGCAGCCTATAGGACATACCCACATACTAGAGGGTTTAGAGGGTAAAGGGTATGTTAGAGGGTTTCAACAACTTTGGATGCCCAAAAAGGAGGCAAAAAGGTTGGCAAAGTATTGTGCTGTAATTGGCAGCCGCCATATATGGCGGAGACGGTGTTACTTATACCCATAGAGTACTGAGTGACATATTGTATCGTGAAGACATATGCCAGGATTATGTGAATGTAACCTTACTGCACCTATAATATTTGTGTCCCTGTATGTTTCTCCTTTATGTGAACATAAATAAATGGTTAAAATGTGTGTGTGTGTGTGTGTGTGTGTGTGTGTGTGTGTGTGTGTGTGTGTGTGTGTGTGTGTGTGTGTGTGTGTGTGTGTGGGGAAATGAACCACCCTTCGCTGACCGCTACAAGATCTTCTGTGAGAGTCATCCGCCATGGCTTATAGTTGACCAAGAGGTGCTGAAAATAAACCAGCTACGAAGGATGTTCGTAAACACAGTGAAGAAGCATGAGGATCTTGATGCTTAAAACTACAGGTAACTCAAATACCATGTGTGTCTTTGACAGTTCTGGGAAACAAAACAAAAACCTTTATGCTGAAAAGTATATTATAGATGTATTCCCTCACAAAAACGTCTATGAGAGTATATTTAAACTAAATTGGCTATCATTGTTAATACATCTTTATTTATACACTTGTGCTCATCTTTCCCTAACATTTTATGTTGCAGGCAGGATAAATTGAAGCGGAGGTTGACCCCTGATTTCCCCCAGCTGGTTTTTCACTCCCCTACCAAGTGCAACATCTCTGAACATACATACATGTCCTTCCTAGGTATTTTAGGAAAAAGGTTTGGTGATGCAGGGCTGCAAGACATACTCATTGAGTCGGTGCCCCAAATCCATTAATGGTGTGATCAGTGGTCATCCACAGGAGATGCAGTCTGCACTTTCATATTTTGTCATATTTGTATACTATTTTGCTGCCGTTGCACTGTCAACCAACATTTCTCTGTTCATACCTGTGAGTGACACAGAAGGCCTGATCTGGGGGGTGGGTGGGAGGGTTGATGTACAAATGACACATGCTGTGACACACTGTGGTATTTTAATAAATATTTCATACCATATGTTGTAATCATTTGGAGCTTTAGTGTATTTATTTTACTCTAGTCCATTTTTGGCATTATTCCAATCTAGGGGGCTGATTTTCAGCCATTTTGGGCCAAGGAGTGCTGCTTTTTTTCTCCTACCTTTCAGTACACAGTAGGTTGTGACATTTTCTATGTATGAAATATAAGCTTTTAGCTAAATGTACTATGTGTATGTTTCATTGTGCTGTGGCACCAATCACTTCAGTAGAAGCGTTTTCTTTCAACATTTCATGATCAAAATTCAAACATGAGTACACTAAGGCACCAATACTTGTTTCAGATGTTAGGTAAATGTATTTATGACATTTGAGAAAGATTTTGTGTTGCCAAAATCAATTTTCAATATTTTACAAGCAAAAATAGCAGCACAAGATTTTCGTTTTTTGGTTATTCACTTTAATATACATTTCTGGCTTGTGAAAAAATACTGCAGGATTTTGTGCGGAGGTATTTTAACCCAAAGTCCACAAGGGTATTGTCTATGCAAAAATGCATTGAAAAAGTAGATCCAAGACGTGGGAACGAAATTCATTTTCTAGGCACTTTTTGGAGGGTCACAACACGGCCTATAGTGATGATTGTGTCATCGACTATGACCTTGAAGTCATCTACCTTCATTTTACTGAGGGAATGTTTGGTCCCAAATAGGATGGATTCAGTTTTCCCAAGGTGTAGTGACAGTTTGTTATCGGTAAGCCAGGTACGGATTTTTGAGAGTTCAGAGCTGAGAGCTTCCTCAACTTGCAACTTGTCCTCACCCGAGATCAGGAGTGCCGAGTCATCAGCGAACAGGAACAGTTTGCAGTTACAGGCAGCATTCATGTCGTTAATGTATAGAAGGAACAGTAACGGCCCTAGAATGCTGCCTTGAGGAACCCCGCAGCTCACCGGGAGGGATGAGGACATGGTTCCGTTGATGTCAACCACTTGTTCTCTACCCTCCAAGTAAGATCTCATCCAATTTAGTGATGTGCAATCAAAACCAATCGCCCTCAGCTTATCAAGTAGAATTGCGTGGTTTACAGTGTCAAACGCCTTTTGGAGGTCCAGCATGACCATGCCACAGTATTTGCCCGAGTCTACCTCACGTTTGATGTAGTCGGTCAAATATAGTAGGCATGTGTCAGTGGAGTGGGATGTTCTGAAGCCCGATTGGAATTCAAACAACAGTTTGCGCTCTCTGAGGTAGCTGTTGATTTGTTCTTGGATTGATCGCTCTATAACCTTTGAGATGGAACAAAGGATGGAAACAGGCCTATAGTTGCCAGGATCTAGTTTGCTTCCTTTTTTAAATAGAGGGATTACTCTTGCCAACTTGAATTCTTGTGGGACGTGACACTGACTGATGGATAAGTTTGTAATGTGGGCTACTATGGGAGCAATGGAGACCGCTGCGTCTCTGAGGAATCTGGTGGGGATGTTGTCAAGGCCGGTGGCCTTGTTTGGCTTTAGGGCGAGGAGTTTGTTTTGCACATCAACAGTCAATACAGGTTTGAAAAAGAAGGAATCTTTTTTAGCCCCTAGTTTCTCATAGTGAGCTTGAATGTGGTCGGGGCCAAACAGACCTGAATGCTGAGGGAGTTTGCTTACCAACTGGGTTGCAACTGTGGTGAAGAAACTGTTAAAACAGTCCGCTACCAATTGCTTGTCGGTAGTGAGCGAGCCACTTGAAATAATGCAAATGTTTGTAGATTTTGTCTGAATTTTTCCGTTGCAGCCTAATTGTTTTAGTGCCTCCCACAGTTTTTGTGGGTGGCTTTTGTTTGCCTCTATGTTCTCATTTAAGAAATTCTTTTTGGCATTTCTGATCAATTTAGTAACTACATTTCGTAGATTTCTGCACTTTTCAAGTAGCTGCTCACTTTTG
This sequence comes from Gymnoscopelus braueri, assembly GCF_963280865.1. Lineage (NCBI taxonomy): Eukaryota > Metazoa > Chordata > Actinopteri > Myctophiformes > Myctophidae > Gymnoscopelus > Gymnoscopelus braueri. The sequence continues at coordinate 55,563,590 of NC_137605.1, read as the reverse complement.
TTTTTCCTGAACTCTGAGTAGCTTTTGTTCCTGAGTTTGATGGCATTCAAAATGTCACCCTTCATCCAAGGTTCTGTGCTAGCTTTGACCCTCACCACCTTTGTGGGTGCGATGTTATCAAGTACACACAAAAAAGCTTTTTTGAAACAGGACCAGGACTCCTCCACAGAGGTGCAATTTAGGACATGGGACCAGTCCATTTTTCCAAGAGCTGTTGTTAGAAGATCACTTGAGTAGTGTTTCATAGACCTGCAGCTGATTGTCCTGTGACAATAAGCCCCAGGTCTGTGAATCTTCCGAGTGCAGAAAATGATATTGTGATCACTTAAGCTACACTCAATCACCCCGCTCCTGGAAATTCTGGATTGGTCCGTTGTCAACACTAGGTCTATGATTGATTGAGAAGCAGTGCCTACCCTTGTAAAATGCTTTATCAGCTGGGTAAAGCTGTGCAGGTCACAGAACTTTCTGAGGGACTTAAAGGTGGCTGAGTCTTTCTTCAGAACACAGGTGTTAAAGTCACCAATTAGTACCGTCTCAGAGTTTCCTAAACTCGCCACATGATCCTCAATCAAGTCATAAAAAGCATTTTGCTCTGGGGGTCTGTAGATGGCGCCAATTATCAGTGGTTTTGCATGTGGGTATAAAATTTTGACCCAGACCGATTCAGTGGGGTTGTTATCCATATCTGGGATCACATCGTAAATAATGTCTGATCTCACATAGATGCAAACCCCACCCCCAGAGAGATTTCTGTCTTTCCTGATGACATTGTAGCCCTTTATTTCAATCTCAAAGTCCTTGATGGATTTATCCAACTTAGTTTCTGAGATTGAAATAATGTCTACCCTGCCACTTCCAAACATGGATCTCAGCTCAGACATTTTTTCAGAGTTTTTAAGACTGTTAACATTCAAGTGAACAATGTGGGTACCTCTAGTCGAAAAGAGCGCATCCATGTCCTCAGTTGAATAGTAACCATTGTCCTTCACAGGCTCTGGGGGGTCGGTGGGGGGGGTCGGAGGTGTGGGTGGGGGAGGGGGGGACTTTGTGATGTCCGCGGGGGGGGGTGTGGAGGTGATTTGAGGCCGCAAATCCTTCCTTAGATCTGCCGTGGGGGTGGGGGTGGTGGATGTGGGGGAGGGGTGGTGTGGTGAAACCCTTGTGTCGACCTCGGCCAAATTCCTCCAGGCAAAGGACTGTTTGGGAAAAAGGGAAACTCTCTGTTTCCACGATCCCACAGGGGAAAACCCTGTAGATGTCCAGTGACCGCTTGGAAAACAGGGAAAGGAACTCCGTTTCCCAGCATTCCTCTCGGTGGGATACTATGCGGTTGTCCTGGTATCGTCTGGTGGTGGTGGTGGTGGAGGAGGAGGAGGAGGAGGGGGGGGTGGGGGAGGGGGGAAGCTGTTGTCCCGCGTTGACGTCAAGCGGTGGTGCCAGGAGACGGTAGAAACAGGGGAAAAAACACTGTTTTCTTGAGCTTCTCTCTGGGAGATATCCTGCTGTTGTATTGGGCCCGTGTGGCGCATGTGGAAATCCTCATTATGACGCTGCTGTTGGGGAAGCCCTTGACTCGTCATCGGCCACATTCTTTCAGACGGTGGTCTGCTTGAGAATGTAGGTCCTGGAGCCAGCACGCACGTTAACCGGGACAAATAATCCATCCTTGTTTCTCCAGCTGTTTGCTGGGGTTCGTTCTTATCAGGTGAGGTGGGCCGTTGCCAAACAAAGTTATTTGTCTGCATGTCGTGGACCGGACCTTTTCGGGCACTTCCGTCGCGTTGGAAATCAGCTGTGAAGTTGCTTAAGCCAGTGAAGTTTTGATCATAGTGAGTCTCCGTGCTCTTCACGGTCGGTGGGCCGGGATTAGGATGTACGTTTCCCGACAACAGTAAACTCAACCAAATAATCTTTCTTACTGTAAAGCCGTCGAGCTGGATTGGTGTCCTTTTCCGTGTTTGTACCGATTTACTCGCGCCGAACACTTTAAAAAGTAACGTCGACGCGTCTTGCGGTAAATCTCCGTTTTCACTCGCTCTCCGTTGAAGCTGCACATTGTGGGATTCAATAAAGACTAATCCTTGCAATATAGCAGCGTAGAACAGCACCAGGTTGTTGCTGGTAGTGATGATCCTTTTGAGGCGAAGGTGTTGATTTCGCCGTTGAAGAATAGAGCGCGGTGTGGAAAGCAGGAGCGGTGAAAAGGTGCGACCGTCCTCGTTGAAAGCCATCTCACTGATGGTAACAATTTACCTTTCTTGTTTTTAACAATATGCAAATGTACACACTATTATATATTACTTTTCAATGCAATAATTCTCTGTAATAACGTTCCAGCTTTGTTTCTATTAAACAGACATGACAGTGGTCTCCCAGGTTTATAACAGTATAGTTGAATCACAATGTATAGACTAGGTGCTAAAATGAGTTGTTCTAATATTAATCTGTGTTTAAAATGCTATTTTGACTTTCCTTGTCATCATAGTGTTTCAACCTTCAGTGAGTGGATCTCCTCCACCTTCAGTGAGTGTACCTGTGGAACCAAGTTCTCCAGTGGGGTTGATTGTAGGACTTGTTGTTGTGATTCTACTGACCATCCTGCTGATCCTGCTGTGTCGATACAGAACATCTAAAGGTGAGAAACACTACATTAGATTCATTATATCTGATTACAATCACTGAGCAGCTCTAAAACATTATTAGTATATTTATGGTACAACTTGTTTTTAATTTACAGATCCATGCTGTGTCAGGTAAGTACAGTATTAATCTCTGTATATTCATGAACATGACAGCAGTAGATTCCAACTTGTTTTCTGTTTAATTTCTGATAGATTTTCTTTTTTATTACAGACCTGCTCAGTCTCAGGGAACCAATCAGGGCTCCGCTTCAGACCAGAGGACCAATCAAAGTGGAGCTCCTGATGATGTGTACTGCCCTCTGCAGCACGGTCAGTGTTTTATGTTGTTTTTGGAAGTATGTTAAAGTTTGTCAGTTAATAGTTAGTTGTTTGTTTTTTCTTAAAGTCATACTTTTTCAACTAAACAAAAGTTATTTTTAATATCGATCGTTGCTGTCTGGCATCTACATTATTTCAACTTTTTATGTTTTTTCATGAATTAATGCCCTATTTCTTCATACAACAGCAAAAGTAGCTAAAATACCAATCTACAAGCTCACAACACGTCACATGTCGTGAGCTTGTAGATCTGCTATTTTTGCTATTTCAAAAACATTTTGAAAGTGGTTAAGTGTTAAGGGTTTTATATATAGGTGTATTGAACAAATGAAAAGTATTAGCAAGAGCTTGTGACTAACTACCATTGGAACACAGGTTCTTTTTTTCCCCCTGAAAAGTAATGCTTTCGGACAGGTTTCCACCTGACAGCGATGATATCATCTTTCAATGGAATATATTTTAATTTTTCAGATTTTTGCTTTCCAAAGTATAATCTTGGGCCTTTAGACGCTGCAGTATTCATTTTTGAGCGCTCTTTCCACATAGACAAACACTGTAATGACAATGGAGCTACAAGGGGTGTCACTAAAACATAATACTTTTTTTTTTGCTAAACAGTTAAATGAATTTAATTAGCATAATACTTAATTAAATTGAATCCATGATTGAAATAACAACAATAATAAATAATGCTTATGTGTTTACCTTTAGCCAACACAAGTGTCTATGGTGTAATCCAGCACGATGATGACTATGAAAATGGTACAGTACCTTTTAAACATACAATCAAATGATTTTAATCTGATTTAATTTCATTTGTTTTGATCTTATGGAATATTAATGTTAGGAGTGTCATATTTTTCTTGTTCAGATTTATCTTGATTTTCTTGGTAATGTTTTAGTATCTTCTCAGTGGGTGGAGGGGGCGTGGCCCTCTGTCACTTGCTCTGTTCACATGAAATTCATATTATCTCCGCCAGACCGGGATTAGTTTTTTGCCCCTGTCCGTCATGTGTCTGTTTGTCTCCAAGTAGCTAATCTCGGTCACTGATGGACCGATCGATGTGAAATGTTCTCACACTAAAAGTAGAGCCATCTTTTTTTAATCGGCCTCATGGTGGTGCTATAACAGGCACAACTCCATATACACACAGCTTCATCGTGTCTGCACCCCACGACTGATACAGCTCTGGATAGGCAACCAGGCCTGGTGGAGAGCGTACTTCCCTAGTTTACTGTCTGACAGTGTCATCACCTCATTCACAGGCTTTCTCATGAAGGAGAAACTTCATATTTATGCTTATTGTGTTTTATTGTATTTACAGATCCAGGTTATGTCAGGTAAGTACACTATTTATCTGTATCTATTCATCAACATGACAGCAGTAGATTCCATCTTGTTTTATACTTCATTTCTACTAAATATTTTATATTTTAATTACAGACCCATTCCATATCAGGAAACCAATGAGGGCTCAGCAGCAGACCATGGGACTGGTGCTGCTGATGACTTGTACTGCCCTAGGACTAGATCTAAAAGTGCGCTTGTGCGTAAATGCGTGTGTGTGCGTCGTGTCTGCGTGTGTGCGAAAATTCTCTGGTGTAGATCGGCCGTCAGTCAGTCAGTCAGTCAGTCAGTCAGTCAGTCAGTCAGTCAGACAGTTAGTTAGTTATCCCTGTGGGTAGTAGCATGAAACACGGGTTAGGTACAGGCAAGAGTAGAGAGATTAGTGACCAGTGACATCATCGATGAGGAATCCAAGCTAATAGAAATGGAAGGCTTTCTATTCTGCTATAATGGAAGCCATTGAATACAATTTTTTTTTATTATAAAAAAAAAACTGCCTAATGATGATGTCACTGGTAGGCAGGTTACTGAAGTGTCCACACCCCTCCTATAAGACGCAGACAGAGTAGAAAAAAATGGTACCATATCATCATGAGCATTAGTGAAGATCTATTAAATGAAGATAGGTTGAACATGGGTGTAGTCGTCCTTTAAGGACACTTCTGATGACGACAACTGTCTAATTTTAATCTAAATATAAACAACTAATTTTAACTAATGTCATTTTTGTAATATTTATGTGTTTAACTTTAGGCGATACTAGTGTCTATGAAGAACTGAAGCGATCTGATGATGACTATGAAAATGGTACATTATACAGTATATTATTTTAAATTTCTCATGTCATATTGTTGTTCAGAGTTATTCATGTTTTGAGGTCAAATTGTTGAGTAAATGTCCAATAATCAGAGATATCTATGTGATTTATTAAGATGGAATGGGAGCTGAACTCAGTGAATGACAAGACTCTGGCAACCATGAGAGGTGAATACAACAATATATTCATCAAACTGTTAAAACATTACAAACATTCTACAAAGCTTCTAATTGTCTTTCAACTCATGTTTCACTCACAGAATCATCAGTTCCTGAATCTGCACTTTGATCCACTTCCTTCAGATGTCAGGAATCAGTAAAGAGTCTGTGTAAGATGAAACCCTGTGATAATGGATGAGGAGGTATTGATGTGCATCACCTGCATATTGTTGCTGTCGGACAGAAACCTGTGTCACACAAAAGTTGCAAAAATAGCCGATCTACAAGCTCACAATATGACACAGTGTGAGCTTGTAGATCTGCAATTTCTTTCCATTTTTTAAAAATGTACTAAATGAAAGTGAAACTGGTTTAGAGGGCCTGTGGGTTTCATAAATATTGAACCAATGAAAAGTATTGAGAAGAGCTTATGCCTAAATAATAACTACATTGGCTCCATTAGAACTCAGGTTATTTTAGTCCTTTTCCTGAAAAGTAACGGTTTTGGAGATAAGAGGTTTCCACCTGACAGCAACAATATATTCTTCTTTTGTGTTCCCACAGCAGATAAAATACCAGACTACATTGTACTGCATGTTCAATGACAGTCTATCCTGTACATTTATACTGTAACTTTGTTTCAGATCCGTGAAGGACAACCTAACATGATAGATGGTTTATTTGTCAAATCACCATATAAATAAATGTATAAAGTAATGTTTACATGTATCAACTGTTACCCTGTCCAGGGGTAAAAGTTGAGCATGTATTTTGTGTGCAAAATATTGGATACAAATGTCCCATTATGTCCTGCAGTGGGTCTAAGATAGACAGAGTAACCTCAACATAAGTACAATACTTCATTGGATGAACCTTTCTCTCAATGAAACAGACAAGACAAAACTAAAAACTGTTTCAATATAGACAGCTGGCTTAAGATTATTTAGATTTGGTATCTATGAAGCAAGCAGCAGCAGTTCTTCAACATCAGTGACCACATGGACCTTTTTTAGTCTAATAATGTTAGTTTTGAACAAAAAAATAATAATTATGATGTACATGTACAACAGCCAGAGGAGACTGGGTTCTTCCCCACATTTCTTATTTGTATTTTTGTCTTCACTTTTACTTATAGTAGCCTACATACACATGTATGTACTTTCAAACAAGAACACATGGTGCAGGTTGCTGGTCCACAAGACCATGATGTTAATTACTGTATATGTTGGTGTAAATAGCACCCTGAATAGATTTGTGTTTCAATATATATTCTGTTAATTAATATCCATATTGTGAACCCAGGTAATAGTAACGCAATGTTATAAAAACTCAGGGAAACAAATTCCTTACCAAGACACTTCATCACCAATATGTTTGTAAAGGTTCTAGTAACACAGTTCAAAAGGTTTAAATTCAACTCCGAGATTTTTCTATTATTCCCTGACAATGAGAGGTAATCATCAAGTCACAGGGCTTGATGGTTCCAGCCCCAAATACATGAACATGTTTGTGTTTTATTGTACTGTACATGGTATTTTTTCAAATGTTTTTTTTCTAGATATTAATTTGTTGTTTTTGTTTTATTGTAAACATGTTTTTTCTGCCCTGAGCCTGGTCCCTATAGAGGGAAGCTGGTATCCTTGTTGTGTAGCTGTTCACACAACCACAACACCATTGTCTATGTATTATCCATTTGTGTTGTTTATGGTTTCCATAGCAACAGTGGTCAGCAGGTCAGTAAAGAAAGTGAATTGAACACCTACAGGATTTAGAACATTCTACCTGATGATGTAAGACTAAAGGCTCTTCATCTTTTAAATCACTTCTCAAAACCTTTATAGTGTTTATTTTATGTCTATTAAATCACTTTACTTTTGGTTATTTTTATGTGGTTTCATTAGTTTTTAAATTATGTATATTTTCTTTAGATTTAAGCTTGTAGGCTATGTCCATATTGCTATATTACTGTATTTGTATCTTGATTTTATGAAGCAATGTGTATGCCTGTTTTGAAAACCGCTTAAAGTTTATTACGGGGCCAGAGCTCAGCTCTGGACCTGTTTTATTATTCCCTTTATTCTGTTTCTTCTGCCACTTTTCGCAGTTCTGGGTGAAACTCGGCCATATGGTAGATGGTCATGAAAAACTATCAAGAAATAAATCTCACAATCTTTCGTCAAAAGGTGGCGCTATAGCACTCAATTGAAAATGCCAACTTTGAACAGGTACAACTCATGCCCTGTTTGACCTACAGCCATAAAACTTCAATACACACATGCGTCTACTCATGATGAACAACTTTAACCCTCTGACTTTTGACCTCTGACCTTTAGATCTCCCACCATTTTGAATTATATGAAAAACAGTTAAAACCTATCTCCTCCTGGGATTTTTGAGTAATCTGCACGAAACGTTTTACACATGAACTTTGGACCTATGCCGACAAACAAGCAGCAAAGATTTTTCCATAAGTGAAAAAATGAAGCTTTAATGAGCCAATGAATATTGCAGTTTTATGACAATTATTCATCTGCCCCTAACACATACATGCAGACTCACATTTCTTTGAAACTTTGCGTTAATGTTGAGGGTCATTCCAAATATTACTGAAACCAATCTTACTCCAATTGGTCAAAGGGGGGCGCTATAGCGATTTTTTGAAAGTGCAAACTTTAAACAGGCAAAAGTCATGCCTCGTTTGGCCGACAGCCATTAAACCTGCTTACACATGTGCCTTGACTCATGAGGAACACATGTATCACGTTGACCAGTAAGCTCCGCCCTTAGATTGTCCGCAATTTTGAGCAGTTTGAAAAACACTTAAACCCAGGATTTTTCAGCTATTTGCGTGAAACTGTATCATCTGTGTGATCTCCTTTTTCACAAGTTCTTGTCTGTTGGTCCAATGGCTTCTCCCTTAAACGTGTGCCTCACAACCTGAAGGTTGCCAGTTCAAGCCTCACTTGATGCAGACTTCATTAAAGTTGCATTGCACACAACATGATTGTGTCAATTAATACATGTGCAATTGTTAAACATAACCTGAAATACTTATTTGAGAGGGTATGTTTTTGCAATGTATGACATACTTCATTCTGAAAATAGCCGATCTACAATCTCAAAACTTTTCAGATAGCAACGTGTTTCTGAGTTTGTAGATCGGCTGCTTTCACTGGTTCACTTTTATCTTCAACAGACAACCTCAGCCTGGACAAAGCTATAGCACTATAGGTAATGTTGCAGCCCGTCAATCCGAAGGTTGAGGGTTAGATTCCTGTTAATGGCAATAGGTTGACACGTCCAATCAATCCATTCTGCTTCCATCCTTCTCTCTCTTCAATCTATTGTTTCCATGTCTCTCTCTCTTCAATCTATTCCGTTTCCATGTCTCTCTCTCCGCCCTTAGATTGTTCGCAATTTTGAGCAGTTTGAAAAACACTTAAACCCAGGATTTTTCATTTATTTGCGTGAAATGGTATCATCTGTTTGACCTCCGTTTTCACTGGATCAGGTCTGTTGGTCCAATGGCTTCCCGCTTAAGTGAATGTTTCACAACAGCAAGATTGCCGGTTCAAGCCTCCCTTGGTGGAGACTTAATTTAAAGTACATTGCAAACAACAAGACTGTATTAATGAATACATATGCAATTGATAAAGATAACATGAAATGCTTATCTGAGAAGGTATGTTTTTGCAATGTATGACATACTTCATTCTGAAAATAGCCGATCTACAATCTCAAAACCTTTCAGATAGCAACGTGTTTCTGAGCTTGTAGATCGACTGCTTTCACTGGTTCACTTTTATCTTCAACAGACAACCTTAGCCTGGACAAAGCTATAGCACTATAGGTAGTGTTGCAGCCTGTCAATCCGAAGGTTGAGGGTTCGATTCCTGTTAATGGCAATAGGTTGAGATGTCCAATCAATCCATTCTGCTTCCATCTCTCTCTCTCTCTTCAATCTATTATGTTTCCATGTCTCTCTCTCTCTTCAATCTATTCTGTTTCCATGTCTCTCTCTCTCTCTCTCTCTCTCTCTCTCTTCAATCTATTCCGTTTCCATGTCTCCCTCTTCAATCTATTCTGTTTCCATGTCTCTCTCTCTCTCTCTCTCTCTCTCTCTCTCTCTCTCTTTTGAGGGGCGGCCATAGCTGAGTGGTTAGTGAGCCAGCCTAGGGAGCCAGAGGCCCTAGTTGCCCCAGGTACGATTCCAGGCCAGGCCAGCAAATGAAATTTGTCCCTGAGCAAGACTCTTAACCCTTATCTCTTCAATCTATTCCGTTTCCATGTCTCTCTCTCCGCCCTTAGATTGTCCGCAATTTTGAGCAGTTTGAAAAACACTTAAACCCAGGATTTTTCATTTATTTGCATGAAATGGTATCATCTGTTTGACCTCCGTTTTCACTGGATCAGGTCTGTTGGTCCAATGGCTTCCCGCTTAAGTGAATGTTTCACAACAGCAAGATTGCCGGTTCAAGCCTCCCTTGGTGGAGACTTAATTTAAAGTACATTGCAAACAACAAGACTGTATTAATGAATACATATGCAATTGATAAAGATAACATGAAATGCTTATCTGAGAAGGTATGTTTTTGCAATGTATGACATACTTCATTCTAAAAATAGCCGATCTACAATCTCAAAACCTTTCAGATAGCAACGTATTTCTGAGCTTGTAGGTCGGACTGCTTTCACTGGTTCACTTTTATCTTCAACAGACAACCTCAATCTGTACAAAGCTATAGCACTATAGGTAGTGTTGCACGGCCTGTCAATTCCGAAGGTTGAGGGTTTCGAATTCCTGTTAATGGCAATAGGTTGAGATGGTCCATTTCAATCCGTTTCTGCTTCCATCTCTCTCTCTATTCAGTCTATTTATTGTTTCCATGTCTTCTCTCTCTCTCTTCAATCTTGATTCCGACTTCCAAGATTCTCGAATCTCTCGTCTCTCTTCAATCTATTCGTATCCATGTCTCTCTCTCTCTCAATCTATTCCATTTTCCAAGTCCCTCTCTACTCTTTCCTCCTTCAATCTATTCAGTTTCTCTCTCTCTTTCTTCTCAATCTATTCCTTCTTCTCGTCTCTCTCTCTCCTCTCTCATCGCTCTCTCTCTCTTCTCTCTCTCTCTTCTCTCTTCTTCAATCTCTTCGATTCTCTCTCTTCTCTCTCTCTCTTCTTTCTCTTCAATCTATTCCGTTTCTCTCTCTCTCTCTTTCCTCTTCAATCTATTCCCTTTCTCTCTCTCTCTTTCTCTTCAATCTATTCCGTTTCTCTCTCTCTCTCTTTCTCTCAATCTATTCCGTTTATCTCTCTCTCTCTTCAATCTATTCCGTCTCTCTCTCTCTCTCTCTCTTCATACTATTCCGTCTCTCTCTCTATCTATCTCTCTCTCTCTCTCTCTCATCTCTCTCTCTCTCTCTCTCTCTCTCTCTCTCTCTCTCTCTCTCATCTCTCTCTCTCTCTCTCCTCTCTCTCTCTCTCTCTCTCTCTCTCTCTCTCTCTCTCTCTCTCTCTCTCTCTCTCTCTCTCTCTCTCTCTCTCTCTCTCTCTTTCTCATAATTATGTTCTTTTAGAAAGTGAGCAACAGCAACAGTCCACCTGGCCTATTCCCATGGATTGGATCTACCCCACCCTCACCTGCTGTCATTCCCCTCTCAATCCATAATCACACCTGCCCCTCACTCACTCCTCATTAGTCTCTCTCTCTCTCTCTCTCTCTCTCTCTCATCTCTCCTCTCTCTCCTCTCTCTCTCTCTCTCTCTCTCACTCTCTCTCTCTCTCTCTCTCTCTCTCTCTCTCTCTCTCTCTCTCTCTCTCTCTCTCTCTCTCTCTCTCTCTTCTCTCTCTCTCTCTCTCCTCGCTCTCTCTATTCCTGGCCCCGCTTATCGCTGCTTGCAGCTATATTTATTATTATTATTACGGGGCCAGAGCTCAGCTCTGGACCTGTTTTAATATTGCCTGTATTCTTCTGTTTCTGCCACTTTTCGCAGTTCTGGGTGAACCGTGCTGTCGCTTTTTACGAAACTCGGCCATATGGTAGATGGTCATGAAAAACTATCAAGAAATAAATCTCACAATCTTTCATCAAAAGGTGGCGCTATAGCACTCAATTGAAAATGCCAACTTTGAACAGGTACAACTCATGCCCTGTTTGACCTACAGCCATAAAACTTCAATACACACATGCGTCTACTCATGATGAACAACTTTAATCCTCTGACTTTTGACCTCTGACCTTTAGATCTCCCACCATTTTGAATTATATGAAAAGCAGCTAAAATCTCCTCCTGGGATTTTTGAGCAATCTGCACGAAACGTTTTACACATGAACTTTGGACCTATGCCGACAAACAGCAGCAAAGATTTTCCATAAGTGAAAAAATGAAGCTTTAATGAGCCAATGAATATTGCAGTTTTATGACAATTATTCATCTGCCCCTAACACATACATGCAGACTCACATTTCTTTGAAACTTTGCGTTAATGTTGAGGGTCATTCCAAATATTACTGAAACCAATCTTACTCCAATTGGTCAAAGGGGGGCGCTATAGCGATTTTTTGAAAGTGCAAACTTTAAACAGGCAAAAGTCATGCCTCGTTTGGCCGACAGCCATTAAACCTGCTTACACATGTGCCTTGACTCATGAGGAACACATGTATCACGTTGACCAGTAAGCTCCGCCCTTAGATTGTCCGCAATTTTGAGCAGTTTGAAAAATACTTAAACCCAGGATTTTTCAGCTATTTGCGTGAAACTGTATCATCTGTGTGATCTCCTTTTTCACAGGTTCTTGTCTGTTGCTCCAATGGCTTCTCCCTTAAACGTGTGCCTCACGACCACAAGGTTGCCGGTTCAAGCCTCACTTGATGCAGACTCATTTAAGTTGAATTGCAAAAAACATGACTGTATCAATGAATACAAACGGTAAAGATAACATGAAATTCTTATTTGAGAGTATGTTTTTTCAATGTATGACGTACTTCATTGTGAAAATAGCCGATCTACAATCTCACAACTTTTCAGATAGCAACGTTTTGTGAGCTTGTAGATCGGCTGCTTTCACTGGTTTCGGTTTCGAGGAGACATACAATTTCTCTATTGGTAAATGGTTTGTGAACGAGTGATCTTAGTGTTAGTGTTAGTGTGAATACTTTTTTCACTGGTTCTGGTCTGTTGGTCCAATGGCGTCTCGCTTCAGCATCAGCCTCTGGATCCAAGGTCGCCAGTTCAAGCCTCAACTCTTGCTGGCTACTTCTCAATTGTATCGCACAAAACATGACTGTATCAATTAATGCATGCGCAACTGTTAAAGGTAACATGAAATGCTTCTTGGAGAGAGTATTTTTTGCAATATATGACAAAATTGTGAAAATAGCCGATCTACAATCTCACAACTTTTCAGATAGCAACGTGTTTCTGAGCTTGTAGATGGGCTGCTGTGTTATCTCTTTTTTCACAGGTCTTGTCTGTTGGTCCAATGGCTTCTCCCTTAAGTGAGTGCCTCATGACTGCAAGGTTGCCAGTTCAAGCCTCACTTGATGCAGACTCATTTAAGTTGAATTGCAAAAAACATGAATGTATCAATGAATACATGTGCAAAGGGTAAAGATAACATGAAATGCTTATTTGAGAGGGTATGTTTTTGCAATGTATGACATACTTCATTCTGAAAATAGCCGATCTAAAATCTCAAAACTTTTCAGATAGCAACGTGTTTCTGAGCTTGTAGATCGGCTGCTTTCACTGGTTCACTTTTATCTTCAACAGTCAACCTCAGCCTGGACAAAGCTATAGCACTATAGGTAGTGTTGCAGCCTGTCAATCCGAAGGTTGAGGGTTTGATTCCTGTTAATGGCAATAGGTTGAGACGTCCAATCAATCCATTCTGCTTCCATCTCTCTCTCTCTTCAATCTATTCCGTTTCCATGTCTCTCACTCCGCAGTTTGAAAAACACTTAAACCCAGGATTTTTCAGCTATTTGCGTGAAACTGTATCATCTGTCTGATCTCTTTTTTCACAGATTTTATCTGTTGGTCCAATGGCTTCTCCCTTAAGTGAGTGCCACACGACCGCAAGGTTGCCGGTTCAAGCCTCACTTGATGCAGACTCATTTAAGTTGAATTGCAAAAAACATGACTGTATCAATGAATACATGTGCAAACGGTAAAGATAACATTAAATGCTTATTTGAGAGTATGTTTTTTCAATGTATGACGTACCTCATTGTGAAAATAGCCGATCTACAATATCACAACTTTTCAGATAGCAACGTGTTTCTGAGCTTGTAGATCAGCTACTTTCACCAGTTTCAGCCAGGGGCTTGGTTCATGACAGAAGGCAAAAATGTATGATCTTCAACAGACAACTTCAGCCTGGACGAAGCTGTAGCACTACAGGTCGTGTCTCAGCCTGTGAGTCCGAAGGTCGAGCGTTCGATTCCTGTCAATAGCAATAGGTTGAGGTGTCCATGTGTGAGGTTCTTAACCTGGGATTGCCCCCCTGCGTCCTATGTATGTCCACCTCAGCTGGGTCGAGCTTAAGTAATTTCACCTGTTGGAATCATTTGCTTTGTCTCAATTTCAATCTATTCCGTTTCCATGTCTTATTGTGCTATTATTGCACTTTGCTTTTTGTCTGTCTGTCTCTCTGTCTCTGTGTCTCTCACTCTGTGTCTCTGTGTCTCTCTGTCTCTGTGTCTCTCTGTCTCTCTGTCTCTGTGTCTCTCTGTCTCTGTGTCTCTCTGTCTCTGTGTCTCTGTGTCTCTCTGTCTCTGTGTCTCTGTGTCTCTCTGTCTCTGTGTCTCTGTCTGTCTGTCTGTCTGTCTGTCTGTCTGTCTCTCTGTGTCTCTGTCTGTCTGTCTCTCTGTCTCTCTGTCTCTCTGTCTGTCTCTCTGTCTCTCTGTCTCTGTGTCTCTGTCTGTCTCTCACTCTGTGTCTCTGTCTGTCTCTCACTCTGTGTCTCTGTCTGTCTCTCACTCTGTGTCTCTGTCTGTCTGTCTGTCTGTCTGTCTGTCTGTCTGTCTGTCTGTCTGTCTGTCTGTCTGTCTGTCTGTCTGTCTGTCTGTCTGTCTGTCTGTCTGTCTGTCTGTCTGTCTGTCTGTCTGTCTGTCTGTCTGTCTGTCTATCACTCTGTCTCTGTGTCTCTCTGTCTCTCTGTCTCTCTGTCTATCTGTCTATCTGTCTCTGTGTCTCTGTGTCTCTGTGTCTCTCTGTCTCTGTGTCTCTGTGTCTCTGTGTCTCTCTGTCTCTCTGTCTCTCTGTCTCTGTCTGTCTGTCTCTCACTCTGTGTCTCTGTCTGTCTGTCTGTCTGTCTGTCTGTCTGTCTGTCTGTCTGTCTGTCTGTCTGTCTGTCTGTCTCTCACTCTGTGTCTCACTCTGTCTGTCTGTCTGTCTGTCTGTCTCTCACTCTGTCTGTCTGTCTGTCTGTCTGTCTGTCTCTCACTCTGTGTCTCTGTCTGTCTGTCTGTCTGTGTCTGTCTCTGTCTCTGTCTCTGTGTCTCTGTCTGTCTCTCACTCTGTGTCTCTGTCTGTCTGTCTGTCTCTCACTCTGTGTCTCTGTCTGTCTGTCTGTCTGTCTGTCTGTCTGTCTGTCTCTCACTCTGTCTCTGTGTCTCTCTGTCTCTGTGTCTCTCTGTCTCTCTGTCTCTGTGTCTCTCTGTCTCTCTGTCTCTCTGTCTCTCTGTCTCTCTGTCTCTCTGTCTCTCTGTCTCTGTGTCTCCGTGTCTCTGTCTGTCTCTCACTCTGTGTCTCTGTGTGTCTGTCTGTCTGTCTCTCACTCTGTGTCTCTGTCTGTCTGTCTGTCTGTCTGTCTCTCACTCTATATCTCTGTCTGTCTGTCTGTCTCTCACTCTGTGTCTCTGTCTGTCTATCTCTCACTCTGTGTCTCTGTCTGTCTCTCACTCTGTGTCTCTGTCTGTCTGTCTGTCTCTCACTCTGTGTCTCTGTCTGTGTCTCTGTCTGTCTGTCTGTCTGTCTGTCTGTCTCTCACTCTGTGTCTCTGTCTGTGTCTCTGTCTGTCTGTCTGTCTGTCTGTCTGTCTGTCTGTCTGTCTGTCTGTCTGTCTGTCTGTCTGTCTGTCTGTATGTCTGTATGTCTGTCTGTCTGTCTGTCTGTCTGTCTGTCTGTCTGTCTGTCTGTCTCTCACTCTGTCTGTCTGTCTGTCTGTCTGTCTGTCTGTCTGTCTGTCTGTCTGTCTGTCTGTCTGTCTGTCTGTCTGTCTGTCTGTCTCTCTGTGTCTCTGTCTGTCTGTCTGTCTCTCTGTCTCTCTGTCTCTCTGTCTGTCTCTCTGTCTCTCTGTCTCTGTCTCTGTGTCTCTGTCTGTCTCTCACTCTGTGTCTCTGTCTGTCTGTCTCTCACTCTGTGTCTGTCTGTCTCTCACTCTGTGTCTCTGTCTGTCTCTCACTCTGTGTCTCTGTCTGTCTCTCACTCTGTGTCTCTGTCTGTCTCTCACTCTGTGTCTCTGTCTGTCTCTCACTCTGTGTGTCTCTGTCTGTCTGTCTGTCTGTCTGTCTGTCTCTCACTCTGTGTCTCTGTCTCTCTGTCTGTCTCTCACTCTGTCTCTGTGTCTCTCTGTATCTCTGTCTCTCTGTCTCTGTGTCTCTGTGTCTCTCTGTCTCTCTGTCTCTCTGTCTCTCTGTCTCTCTGTCTCTGTGTCTCTGTGTCTCTGTCTGTCTGTCTGTCTCTCACTCTGTGTCTCTGTCTGTCTGTCTGTCTCTCACTCTGTGTCTCACTCTGTGTGTCTGTCTGTCTGTCTCTCACTCTGTCTGTCTGTCTGTCTGTCTGTCTGTCTGTCTGTCTGTCTGTCTGTCTGTCTGTCTCTCACTCTGTGTCTTTGTCTTTGTCTGTCTGTCTGTCTCTGTCTCTGTCTCTGTGTCTCTGTCTGTCTCTCACTCTGTGTCTTTGTCTTTGTCTGTCTGTCTGTCTCTCACTCTGTGTCTCTGTCTGTCTGTCTGTCTGTCTGTCTGTCTGTCTGTCTGTCTGTCTGTCTGTCTGTCTGTCTCTCACTCTGTCTCTCTGTCTCTCTGTCTCTCTGTCTCTCTGTCTCTTTGTCTCTCTGTCTCTCTGTCTCTCTGTCTCTGTGTCTCTGTGTCTCTGTGTCTCTCTGTCTCTGTGTCTCTCTGTCTCTCTGTCTCTCTGTCTCCGTGTCTCTGTCTGTCTCTCTCTCTGTGTCTCTGTCTGTCTGTCTTAGGGGCGGCCATAGATGAGTGGTTAGTGAGCCCGCCTAGGAAGCCAGAGGCCCTGGTTGCCCCAGGTACGATTCCAGGCCACGCCAGCATATGTGTCGATGAAATGAAATTTGTCCCTGAGCAAGACTCTTAACCCCTAATTGCTCACAGGCCCTCATTGGAAACAAGCCCGCAAGGACTTTCATGAACGTCCTGTTAACCCTGCAAGACCCGCTGTTGTAATAATACAACATTTGTATTTTATCAAAAAAAGTGTATAAATCATTTGTTTTCCTGTTATTTTTTCACCTAAACATCATCATTGGATCCTATTGTTTAGTCTTGCAATGTCAGTGGCCAGGATATTTGCATATAAATACCCCCCACAGAGGCAGGAAATGTCACAACTTGAAAATCCTTGAAGGAAGAAAAATCTCTTTTTCACTGGACAGGATTCCTCACAAAAAAGTAAGTAAAATGTCTGTAATAATTATTTTGGTGATCATTAGAATGTCTAGAACATGTACATATGTTGTTATTGTGAAAGATATCCCCCAAATGTAAATTAGAGCATGCTTTATACTTGTTGTATTTTTACAACATTGGGTCATGGTGGTAGCAAATAGCAATGCACCTGTTCATTTTACAGAGTGGAATGCAGTGGAGTATTATTCGTTTTCACAATACATTTTGTAACCAATTGTGCTCGAAGACAAATATACTGCATTAGCTTATAACATTTCATTGCCTATAATGTTTTAGCAAAATATTTTGGTAATGTTTGTGATTAGCAATCAGTGTATGGTAATTGTTCATATGGGAGTCGCCCAGTTAAGACTCATCATTGTTCATGTGATGGGTGTTGGGGATTGCTTACTTACAGCCATCCTCAATCCCTTTGTTAGGCTAAGCACCATCAGTGATGATGGTGCTTAGCCTTTGTGAGGATAAGCAAAGCACAATAGGTTGGCCAGACAGTATTGTGTGACTTGTGAAATATGTACCTGCAGTGAGATGTGCTACTAATGTGCTAAAGGTATGTCTTCATTTATCATTTCAGAATGCCACAAGCAAGGAGAGAGCCTCGCTTCACTGCAAGAGATGTGTTGGATATTGTAATGAATGGAGAGAGTGATGTGGACATCGACTAAAATAAAATAAAAACTTAAAAATATGGCTTATTGATGTTATTATTCATAATGTACTGTTCTGAGGCCAAATATTATTCATAATGTATACTGTTCTGAGGCCAAATAATAAACCATAACCATATAAATGAACCCTTAAGTTGTTTTAGTGAAGTATATAGACATTTGCCATGTTATTCTGACAGTGAGTAACAATGGCCTATAGGACATTCTGCTACCCGTTAGACCCAATGTTGTAATATTACAACATTTCAATAAAACCTTACGAAAACTATTTATTTTAAAAAACATTATATTTTCCTCTCCAAAGTACTCCTACAACACCATCTGAAAGGTTGAAACATTTTTTTTGCAAGTAGAAATATATCCGGGTCTTGCAGGGTTAAAAGGAATTATTATTATTATTATTATGTCTGTCTCTATGTCTGTTTGAAAAACACTTAAACCCAGGATTTTTCAGCTATTTGCGTGAAACTGTATCATCTGTCTGATCTCTTTTTTCACAGATTTTATCTGTTGGTCCAATGGCTTCTCCCTTAAGTGAGTGCCACACGACCGCAAGGTTGCCGGTTCAAGCCTCACTTGATGCAGACTCATTTAAGTTGAATTGCAAAAAACATGACTGTATCAATGAATACATGTGCAAACGGTAAAGATAACATTAAATGCTTATTTGAGAGTATGTTTTTTCAATGTATGACGTACCTCATTGTGAAAATAGCCGATCTACAATATCACAACTTTTCAGATAGCAACGTGTTTCTGAGCTTGTAGATCAGCTACTTTCACCAGTTTCAGCCAGGGGCTTGGTTCATGACAGAAGGCAAAAATGTATGATCTTCAACAGACAACTTCAGCCTGGACGAAGCTGTAGCACTACAGGTCGTGTCTCAGCCTGTGAGTCCGAAGGTCGAGCGTTCGATTCCTGTCAATAGCAATAGGTTGAGGTGTCCATGTGTGAGGTTCTTAACCTGGGATTGCCCCCCTGCGTCCTATGTATGTCCACCTCAGCTGGGTCGAGCTTAAGTAATTTCACCTGTTGGAATCATTTGCTTTGTCTCAATTTCAATCTATTCCGTTTCCATGTCTTATTGTGCTATTATTGCACTTTGCTTTTTGTCTGTCTGTCTCTCTGTCTCTGTGTCTCTCACTCTGTGTCTCTGTGTCTCTCTGTCTCTGTGTCTCTCTGTCTCTCTGTCTCTGTGTCTCTCTGTCTCTGTGTCTCTCTGTCTCTGTGTCTCTGTGTCTCTCTGTCTCTGTGTCTCTGTCTGTCTGTCTGTCTGTCTGTCTGTCTGTCTCTCTGTGTCTCTGTCTGTCTGTCTCTCTGTCTCTCTGTCTCTCTGTCTGTCTCTCTGTCTCTCTGTCTCTGTGTCTCTGTCTGTCTCTCACTCTGTGTCTCTGTCTGTCTCTCACTCTGTGTCTCTGTCTGTCTCTCACTCTGTGTCTCTGTCTGTCTGTCTGTCTGTCTGTCTGTCTGTCTGTCTGTCTGTCTGTCTGTCTGTCTGTCTGTCTGTCTGTCTGTCTGTCTGTCTGTCTGTCTGTCTGTCTGTCTGTCTGTCTGTCTGTCTGTCTGTCTGTCTGTCTGTCTGTCTGTCTGTCTGTCTGTCTGTCACTCTGTCTCTGTGTCTCTCTGTCTCTCTGTATCTCTGTCTATCTGTCTATCTGTCTCTGTGTCTCTGTGTCTCTCTGTCTCTGTGTCTCTGTGTCTCTGTGTCTCTCTGTCTCTCTGTCTCTCTGTCTCTGTCTGTCTGTCTCTCACTCTGTGTCTCTGTCTGTCTGTCTGTCTGTCTGTCTGTCTGTCTGTCTGTCTGTCTGTCTGTCTGTCTGTCTGTCTGTCTGTCTGTCTGTCTGTCTCTCACTCTGTGTCTCACTCTGTCTGTCTGTCTGTCTGTCTGTCTCTCACTCTGTCTGTCTGTCTGTCTGTCTGTCTGTCTCTCACTCTGTGTCTCTGTCTGTCTGTCTGTCTGTGTCTGTCTCTGTCTCTGTCTCTGTGTCTCTGTCTGTCTCTCACTCTGTGTCTCTGTCTGTCTGTCTGTCTCTCACTCTGTGTCTCTGTCTGTCTGTCTGTCTGTCTGTCTGTCTGTCTGTCTCTCACTCTGTCTCTGTGTCTCTCTGTCTCTGTGTCTCTCTGTCTCTCTGTCTCTGTGTCTCTCTGTCTCTCTGTCTCTCTGTCTCTCTGTCTCTCTGTCTCTCTGTCTCTCTGTCTCTCTGTCTCTCTGTCTCTGTGTCTCCGTGTCTCTGTCTGTCTCTCACTCTGTGTCTCTGTGTGTCTGTCTGTCTGTCTCTCACTCTGTGTCTCTGTCTGTCTGTCTGTCTGTCTGTCTCTCACTCTATATCTCTGTCTGTCTGTCTGTCTCTCACTCTGTGTCTCTGTCTGTCTATCTCTCACTCTGTGTCTCTGTCTGTCTCTCACTCTGTGTCTCTGTCTGTCTGTCTGTCTCTCACTCTGTGTCTCTGTCTGTGTCTCTGTCTGTCTGTCTGTCTGTCTGTCTCTCACTCTGTGTCTCTGTCTGTCTGTCTGTCTGTCTGTCTGTCTGTCTGTCTGTCTGTCTGTCTGTCTGTCTGTATGTCTGTATGTCTGTCTGTCTGTCTGTCTGTCTGTCTGTCTGTCTGTCTGTCTCTCACTCTGTCTGTCTGTCTGTCTGTCTGTCTGTCTGTCTGTCTGTCTGTCTGTCTGTCTGTCTGTCTGTCTGTCTGTCTGTCTCTCTGTGTCTCTGTCTGTCTGTCTGTCTCTCTGTCTCTCTGTCTCTCTGTCTGTCTCTCTGTCTCTCTGTCTCTGTCTCTGTGTCTCTGTCTGTCTCTCACTCTGTGTCTCTGTCTGTCTGTCTCTCACTCTGTGTCTGTCTGTCTCTCACTCTGTGTCTCTGTCTGTCTCTCACTCTGTGTCTCTGTCTGTCTCTCACTCTGTGTCTCTGTCTGTCTCTCACTCTGTGTCTCTGTCTGTCTCTCACTCTGTGTGTCTCTGTCTGTCTGTCTGTCTGTCTGTCTGTCTCTCACTCTGTGTCTCTGTCTCTCTGTCTGTCTCTCACTCTGTCTCTGTGTCTCTCTGTATCTCTGTCTCTCTGTCTCTGTGTCTCTGTGTCTCTCTGTCTCTCTGTCTCTCTGTCTCTCTGTCTCTCTGTCTCTGTGTCTCTGTCTGTCTGTCTGTCTCTCACTCTGTGTCTCTGTCTGTCTGTCTGTCTCTCACTCTGTGTCTCACTCTGTGTGTCTGTCTGTCTGTCTCTCACTCTGTCTGTCTGTCTGTCTGTCTGTCTGTCTGTCTGTCTGTCTGTCTGTCTGTCTGTCTCTCACTCTGTGTCTTTGTCTTTGTCTGTCTGTCTGTCTCTGTCTCTGTCTCTGTGTCTCTGTCTGTCTCTCACTCTGTGTCTTTGTCTTTGTCTGTCTGTCTGTCTCTCACTCTGTGTCTCTGTCTGTCTGTCTGTCTGTCTGTCTGTCTGTCTGTCTGTCTGTCTGTCTGTCTGTCTGTCTGTCTCTCACTCTGTCTCTCTGTCTCTCTGTCTCTCTGTCTCTCTGTCTCTTTGTCTCTCTGTCTCTCTGTCTCTCTGTCTCTGTGTCTCTGTGTCTCTGTGTCTCTCTGTCTCTGTGTCTCTCTGTCTCTCTGTCTCTCTGTCTCCGTGTCTCTGTCTGTCTCTCTCTCTGTGTCTCTGTCTGTCTGTCTTAGGGGCGGCCATAGATGAGTGGTTAGTGAGCCCGCCTAGGAAGCCAGAGGCCCTGGTTGCCCCAGGTACGATTCCAGGCCACGCCAGCATATGTGTCGATGAAATGAAATTTGTCCCTGAGCAAGACTCTTAACCCCTAATTGCTCACAGGCCCTCATTGGAAACAAGCCCGCAAGGACTTTCATGAACGTCCTGTTAACCCTGCAAGACCCGCTGTTGTAATAATACAACATTTGTATTTTATCAAAAAAAGTGTATAAATCATTTGTTTTCCTGTTATTTTTTCACCTAAACATCATCATTGGATCCTATTGTTTAGTCTTGCAATGTCAGTGGCCAGGATATTTGCATATAAATACCCCCCACAGAGGCAGGAAATGTCACAACTTGAAAATCCTTGAAGGAAGAAAAATCTCTTTTTCACTGGACAGGATTCCTCACAAAAAAGTAAGTAAAATGTCTGTAATAATTATTTTGGTGATCATTAGAATGTCTAGAACATGTACATATGTTGTTATTGTGAAAGATATCCCCCAAATGTAAATTAGAGCATGCTTTATACTTGTTGTATTTTTACAACATTGGGTCATGGTGGTAGCAAATAGCAATGCACCTGTTCATTTTACAGAGTGGAATGCAGTGGAGTATTATTCGTTTTCACAATACATTTTGTAACCAATTGTGCTCGAAGACAAATATACTGCATTAGCTTATAACATTTCATTGCCTATAATGTTTTAGCAAAATATTTTGGTAATGTTTGTGATTAGCAATCAGTGTATGGTAATTGTTCATATGGGAGTCGCCCAGTTAAGACTCATCATTGTTCATGTGATGGGTGTTGGGGATTGCTTACTTACAGCCATCCTCAATCCCTTTGTTAGGCTAAGCACCATCAGTGATGATGGTGCTTAGCCTTTGTGAGGATAAGCAAAGCACAATAGGTTGGCCAGACAGTATTGTGTGACTTGTGAAATATGTACCTGCAGTGAGATGTGCTACTAATGTGCTAAAGGTATGTCTTCATTTATCATTTCAGAATGCCACAAGCAAGGAGAGAGCCTCGCTTCACTGCAAGAGATGTGTTGGATATTGTAATGAATGGAGAGAGTGATGTGGACATCGACTAAAATAAAATAAAAACTTAAAAATATGGCTTATTGATGTTATTATTCATAATGTACTGTTCTGAGGCCAAATATTATTCATAATGTATACTGTTCTGAGGCCAAATAATAAACCATAACCATATAAATGAACCCTTAAGTTGTTTTAGTGAAGTATATAGACATTTGCCATGTTATTCTGACAGTGAGTAACAATGGCCTATAGGACATTCTGCTACCCGTTAGACCCAATGTTGTAATATTACAACATTTCAATAAAACCTTACGAAAACTATTTATTTTAAAAAACATTATATTTTCCTCTCCAAAGTACTCCTACAACACCATCTGAAAGGTTGAAACATTTTTTTTGCAAGTAGAAATATATCCGGGTCTTGCAGGGTTAAAAGGAATTATTATTATTATTATTATGTCTGTCTCTCACTCTGTGTGTCTGTCTGTCTCTCACTCTGTCTCTCTGTCTCTCACTCTGTGTCTCTGTCTGTCTGTCTGTCTGTCTGTCTCTCACTCTGTGTCTCTGTCTGTCTGTCTGTCTGTCTGTCTGTCTCTCACTCTGTGTCTCTGTCTGTCTGTCTGTCTCTCACTCTGTGTCTCTGTCTCTCTGTCTGTCTGTCTGTCTGTCTCTCTGTCTCTCTGTCTCTCTGTCTGTCTGTCTGTCTGTCTGTCTGTCTGTCTGTCTGTCTGTGTCTCTGTCTGTCTGTCTGTCTGTCTGTCTGTGTCTCTGTCTGTCTGTCTGTCTGTCTGTCTGTCTGTCTGTCTGTCTGTCTGTCTGTCTGTCTGTCTGTATGTCTGTCTGTCTGTCTCTCACTCTGTCTGTCTGTCTGTCTGTCTCTCTGTGTCTCTGTTTGTCTGTCTCTCTGTCTCTCTGTCTCTCTGTCTGTCTGTCTGTCTCTCTGTCTCTCTGTCTCTCTGTCTCTGTGTCTCTGTCTGTCTCTCACTCTGTGTCTCTGTCTGTCTCTCACTCTGTGTCTCTGTCTGTCTCTCACTCTGTGCCTCTGTCTGTCTCTCACTCTGTGTCTCTGTCTGTCTCTCACTCTGTGTCTCTGTC
Organism: Gymnoscopelus braueri; assembly: GCF_963280865.1. Taxonomy (NCBI): domain Eukaryota; kingdom Metazoa; phylum Chordata; class Actinopteri; order Myctophiformes; family Myctophidae; genus Gymnoscopelus; species Gymnoscopelus braueri. The sequence continues at coordinate 55,540,154 of NC_137605.1, read as the reverse complement.
TGTCTTTCACTATGTGTGTCTCTGTCTGTCTGTCTGTCTCTCACTCTGTGTCTCTGTCTGTCTGTCTGTCTGTCTCTCACTCTGTCTCTGTGTCTCTGTGTCTCTCTGTCTCTCTGTCTCTCTGTCTCTCTGTCTCTCTGTCTCTGTGTCTCTGTGTCTCTGTGTCTCTGTGTCTCTCTGTCTCTGTGTCTCTCTGTCTCTGTGTCTCTCTGTCTCTCTGTCTCTGTGTCTCTGTGTCTCTCTGTCTCTGTGTCTCTCTGTCTCTCTGTCTCTGTGTCTCTCTGTCTCTGTGTCTCCGTGTCTCTGTCTGTCTCTCACTCTGTGTCTCTGTCTGTCTGTCTGTCTCTCACTCTGTGTCTCTGTCTGTCTGTCTGTCTCTCACTCTGTGTCTCTGTCTGTCTGTCTGTCTGTCTGTCTGTCTGTCTGTCTCTCACTCTGTGTCTCTGTCTCTGTCTGTGTCTCTGTCTGTGTGTCTGTGTGTCTGTCTGTCTGTCTGTCTGTCTGTCTGTCTGTCTGTCTGTCTGTCTGTCTGTCTGTCTGTCTGTCTGTCTGTCTGTCTGTCTGTCTGCCTGCCTGCCTGCCTGCCTGCCTGCCTGCCTGCCTGCCTGCCTGCCTGCCTGCCTTTTTCTTTCTCTCAAGTTGAGTGTTCTATGCTTCTATGGCTTATTCTGCAAATTACTTATAGTTTCTTCTTTCTTTTTTCTCTCTGCAAAACCTGGCCCCGCTTATCGCTGCTTGCAGCTATATTTATTATTATTATTACCCTTATTATTATTATTATTGTTATTATTATTACCCTTATTATTATTATTATTATTATTATTATTATTATTATTATTATTATTATTATTATTATTTTATAGCCCAAATAAGCAACTACACTTTAGAAACAAGCCCCAAAAAAACGCAATATATAATATTTACAAGCAACTTTACAGGAAAAACTAATTCGCTTATAAAAAGCGGACATGGCAACACTGGACAAAAGGCTACAACTGAACACATGAAATCCGTCTCTTCTTGAAAGGTAAATAAAATAAAACTGCAGGTGTCATGCTCAGTAAATAGCAGATCTACAAGCTCACAACTCGGGCCCATGCTGTAAAGTACAGCATATGCTCAGTGGCAATTGAAATCTTACCGCGCCGTTGTGGAGTAGCCGATCTTGTTGTTGTTTCTCCATCGCTGTTGCTGCTGCTCGTCTCTCCATATAGTAGCCAATAGCCATGGTTCACATGACGCTCGTCTGTCACAAGCGTCATGGAACCACTTGTTCCTGGGTTGAGAATGTTTTACATTTACAACCGGTACATCTACATTGACGTTCAGATTTTAAATATAAAGTCGTGAACCCACGGCCACGGATGTAACAAGTTAAAACGCTTTGGTCTAAGTACCCGTATTTTCCGTATTGTTCAATAAAAATCATTTAAAACCGATCGGCAGTGATTTTTTTTGTATGGTGTATTAGAGTGCAATACACCTTCCAACCAGTAGGAGCGTATAGTTGAAAGCATATGGGAAAAACATTGAAAATAATGGCCACCGATCGGATTAAAATGCTTTTTATTGAATAATACGGAAGATACGGGTACTTAGACCCAGGTGCTTTAACTTGTAACATCCATGGCCGTAGGGTCATTACTTTATATATGAAATCTGAACTTTTATGTAGATGTACTGGTTTTAAATGTAAAAAAAATCTTATGATATGACAGTCATGTTTCAGGGCTATATCAGCAGGAGAAGAGGGGTTAGTAGAACTAGCAGGCAATGGAAGATGTGCTTGAGTGAGTGTCTGTCAAATGAAAACATTGTAAAATTAAACCAGCAGGGAAAATGTGACCTATAGTTATAAAGATCTGAGCAAAAGGGTGAACAAGACAAACAGCTGTGCTGTTTATCTCAGAGGCAAATACCTTTACTCCACTAAACTTTAGTTACTAGTTATTTTGCAGATATAAATTATTATATTATAAAACATACATTAACCACTTTAGCCCTATTTTATACATGGGCTATTCGAAAATAGCCGATCTAAAAGCTCACAACGCGCCGCGATGCCGATGCGACACGTTGTGAGCTTGCAGATCTGCTATTTTCAAACATTTTAGTACTTTTACTTTTGGTACTTTAAGTATATTTTGATGCCAATACGTTTGTACTTTTACACAAGTAACAGTAACTGAACACTGGCCTTCTGGTATGTAGGCTAGTAGCCTACAGTATGTAATCCTATTCCATTCTGAATGGCTACAATTGCAGACATCCCACCTCTCCCTTAAGTTGCAGGAGTCTCCCGGAAATAGAGCCCACCTACTAAATATAATGAACATATGCCAATATATGTCAAATATATGCTGCATATGTGCCATATTCAGGAGCACACTTTTTCTAGTTATAGTCTGTTTTCACTCTCACTAACTCATTAATGCTGTTTAATGTCTTTTCAAACAACTTAAACATTATGTCAATGATAAGTAGAGCTGCTGGTTTAAACAGCAGATATTATATGCAAGTTATGCAAAATATGACATGAATGGGTAGGAGTGTTTGAATCAATGAATAGTATATAAAATAAACACTAGGTAAGGATGGACATACATGTTGGTGTGTAGTGTTGTGTTTTAATGTGATTTAATATAATATCTGTTAGTCATGCATACCTGACTTCTTGACACTGGCCAAGTTATTGCTTTCATTTTGTCTATTTGTGAGTGACCATGACCATGTCCCTGTGTCTCATCATACTGTCAGATACAAGATATTTATTTCTACTTCTCTCTAGGTCGTCCTCAGACGAGCCCTCCATCGTTGCTTCCAGTCATCCCGGTTCTCCATACATCTGGCCAGTTCGTTGGTACTTAGCTCTCCTGCATCATTCTTACATCCACGTATGTCATTGTGGGACGTCCTTGTGACCGATGGCCGTGCGTTGGTTCCCACAGCACCAGTTTGCTGGCTGGCAGTTCTTGATGTCTTTGGCAGTGTCCTGCTAGTCTCATTCTCCTGGCTGCTATTTTCTCGCTCACACTTGGCATTCCCCCGTACAGGATCTTGTTGGTAACATGTGTACTCTTGCTGATGTTAAGTCCTGCACGCAACATTCTGGTGTAGCACCCATCTAGAGACTTCTGCAGGGTTAGCTTCAAAGTCTAGCATTCACTGCCATAGAGGACACAGACTCTACCGATGCATAGAAGAAGCTGAGTTTGATTTGACGGGGGAGGTTGGAGTTCCATACACTGGTCATGCCGTTCAGGGCATGACCATAACACATCCATAACAAACCAGCATCATTAGAAAACTTCTATTTGGACCTTATGTTCCAAAAAGGTGGAAGGCAGATACGATCTGAATTTACTAAAGAAGAAGTTAAAAAATAAATGCTGCAGCTCATATCATGAAGTCTCTCTCTCTCTCTCTCTCTCTCTCTCTCTCTCTCTCTCTCTCTCTCTCTCTCTCTCTCTCTCTCTCTGGCAGTGGGCGCACGCAGCCAGAAATAAGTCTGGCAGTAAGAGAGTTAAGTTGCTGAGTTTGTATATAGTAAAACCATATTAATGTTAATTGTAGTTGTTTTTTATGTAGGCTCTATTCTAGACCAAAGTACAACAGTGATGATGCAGCTACTGTATACAGTAAAGAGACACCCTCTAGTGTCCACCCCTATAATATACCATCATTTATTTTATTACGTTTTTGTATTAACAATTTCCCTACAAGCTGCCAAACATTTGCTGGATATCAGATTTATTTTTTCACGCATTCTTCTACAATATCAAGCCTAAAACTAAAGTCTATTTGTATACGCTCAGATTGTAAGGTTTTTATAGTCCTCATACTTTATGAAAAGTTTTTCAACGTTTTATTCAAAACCGGTTTTGCTTTCTAACCAACACAATATTTTCTATTTTGGTCAAGCATCATTAGCCATTGATATTAATTTAAAAAAATAGCAGAATGGATAACATTGTTGTGTTGTTTTTCAGTGCTGAGTAACTTCCTTTCCTATGGACAAGGTGAATATTAATGTAATATCTATTATCTTTATTCACTCAGTCAGGATCATATTTACACCTGTCACATTCATTCTCCGGGGCAGGCTGGGACGTGTACCGGTGTCCTTCTGATTACAAGAACAGCCTCTCTACCCACTAAGCTGTGGCCGCCTCTAAAGGCTGCATGGCCACATGAGTCATATCCACATATACCCGGCTTTACCCTACCCTTTTGTTTATAAACAGAAACACTCATTGAAATTGTATACTGTACATGTAAGAAAATAAAAATCACACCCAGTGTGAAGTGGGTGGTGTGGTTACAGTGGTCATCACAGTGATGGAAGTTCACTTAAAGAAAAGTAATATTATGGACCAACCATTGTACACCCCTAACTTAAAAAAAAACATAAATGTTTTTTTTTTAAAGTGCATAGTCCTATTTATAGGGCTATGCACATGTGTCATGTTTCACTAGCCAATCACAGTCCTGAATAGACTGTGATTGGCCAATCACGGTGCAGGGTTAGGGGGGTACACTGGTGGCCAATCACAGCGCAGGGTTGGGGGGGTGCAATCGATGTCGATGTCCATACCTCACATATAGGGGCGGTTTCACCGCCCAAAAATACGTTTTATTTCCTTTTGTTTAAATCAGCAAATCTCTTACTTAGGCTACATTGCTCTCTATAAGTGTTGTACTTATAGATGCATTTATAAGGTATCTATTCATAAAGACCACTTTTCCCATTAGGCCATAGAATACCAGACAGACATGTCCACAAACAGAATGTGAGGACAATGTCATCTGTATTTTTGGCCGGTGAAACCGCCCCTATATGTGAGGTTTGGATATTTGCACCCCCCAATCCTGCACTGTGATTGGCCACCAGTGTACCCCCCTAACCCTGCACCGTGATTGGCCAATCACAGTCTATTCAGGACTGTGATTGGCTAGTGAAACATGACACATGTGCATAGCCCTATAAATAGGACTATGCACTTAAAAAAAACACATTTATGTTTTTTTTTAAGTGAATCACACATTGTGGGTGGAAAGTATTTATTTTTTGTACATGATTGGTTGACTCCATTCAGTATTGTGATTAGCTAGCAAGACACCGCCCACTTCACACTGGGTGTGATTTTTTTTTGTTTAGTGTGACTTTGTCCCTAAGACCTGAGGCCGATTCTAAAAATGCCTTCTAAATTAGTAGTTCTCACACTTTCAAGATTTAAATAAAATGTAAAAAATAGCAGATATATATATACAAGCTCGTAGCGCGGTACGAAGTCACGAGCTTTGAGCTTGTATATCTGATATTTTTGAATAACCAATGCAAAAATCAAAAATGACACAGATGTTTTCCCGGTTTTAATGAGACCCATTTCTTTCATAATATCAATCAAGCGATTGATTGATTAATACCCTCTTATTTTAGATAATTATATTCTTCCTCCCTCAGGGCGGGTTTGAGGGTTTGTTTTGTTGTATTATATATATTTTTTTTTCATTTTTTGTGTCTATTTTCTTTTTTTAATATATCGTAGTCCTTTCCCATACAGCTTTTGAATTATGCTTGGTACCAAAGTCTGTGTAGCTCCCCCTGGTGGAACATATGTGTACCGGTACATCACTATCATTTGAAAAGTAATTGACTACATACAGTACTTGGTACACTTGACAAATGGCAAGTAAGGTTTTTAATCCAGAGAATTGTGCTTTCCAACAGCCAAAACCAAAACTGTTCTGAGTGTGTCTCCTCCATGGTTGAGTCCTGGAGCCTCAGTGACTCTGAGCTGTGAAGTTAAAGAAGACTGGAGAAGATCTGCAGACTGGAGGTTCTACTGGTCCAGAGCTGTCCCTACACCATCACACAACTACTACACTTATAAGCTCTTACCTGGTAGCCTCCATGGGACTGTAGAAGGTTCCTACATCATTCATGGTCCTACAGGCACAGGAGGATATGTGTGTAACGCTGAGAGAGGAGACCCAGTTTATTACACCGAGTACAGTGAACCTCAGTATGTGTGGGGGCACGGTGGCGCAGTCGGTAGCGCTGTCGCCTCACAGCTAGAAGGTCCTGGGTTCGATTCCCGCCGGGGACGCTGTGGGCACTGGGGGCGTGTCTTCTCCTCCGCGTCATCAGCGCCCATACCCTAGGTAGTTTGCATGTTCTCCCCGTGTCTCCTAGGGTAGTTAATACCCTCACAAAAACATGTAGTAATCCTGGTCACTATACCGCCTCCCCCATGACAGCCGGGGCGCCTGATGGAGGGGAAGGGAACTGGTTGGAATAACGTGTTCCTTCCACGCGCTACGTCCAACCAGGGAAACTCCCCCCTGTCAGGTGACAAGAAGGTCAGTTGGCTCTCATGCCTGAAGGAAGCATGAGCTCGGCCCTGGCCTCCCTACTGTGGGGTGACAGGTGTAATACTGGTGTAGGGCTGGTGTAGTGCCCAGGATCATTTACATTTTGAAATTGACAATTCTGCACAATGAGTACTTTTACGTTTGGTGCTTAAAGTATATTAAGTTTAATTTGATGCCAAAACGTTTGTATTTTTACTTATAAGTGGTATTGATACTTTTACTTAAGTAAATCATGTGACTACTTCTTCCACACTGTGTGTGTGTGTGTGTGTGTGTGTGTGTGTGTGTGTGTGTGTGTGTGTGTGTGTGTGTGTGTGTGTGTGTGTGTGTGTGTGTGTGTGTGTGTGTGTGTGTGTGTGTGTGTGTGTGTGTGTGTGTGTGTGTGTGTGTGTGTGTGCGCGTGTGTGTGTGTGTGACATAACCCAGATATATTTACATCTTTGACAGCTAATACACCAGATGTTGTTGTGGTTGATGAAGAGTCCAGAGAGGTGTTTGTATTAGAGATAGCCTGCACCTTTGACCCTAGCCTAGAGGAAGCCTTTATGACCAAGGTCATTACATACCAACCACTTCTACATACCATCTCAGAGCTGGGCTATAGGTGCAGACTATTTGTTTTTATATTTGGCAGCCTAGGACATACCCACAGACTGGTTGTTAGAGGGTTCCAACAACTTGGGATGCCCAAAAAGGAGGCAAAGTATTGTTCTATTTCTGCTATAATTGGCAGTCGCCACATATGGCGGAGACGCTGTTACTTATACCCATAGAGTACTGAGTGACATGCTTATTGTATCATGAAGACGTATTCCATGATTTTGTGATGTAATCTTACTGCACCTTTAATATTTGTGTCCTTGTATACTCTCCTTTGTGTGGACATAAATAAATGGTTAAAATGTGTGTGTGTGTGTGTGTGTGTGTGTGCGTGTGTGCGTGTGTGCAGGCGAGCAACATACAGGACAGACACAATGACTGACTTACTGATTAACTCTTCTATTTGTATTATTCTCTTTTCTTTATTGTTTCATATAACACTGCTTTTTTTTACCTCCTGTGTTGTGTTTTAGATCTTCATTCTTCAGCTTCTCTCACAGTGAGTTCTAACAGAATTCAGCACTTCACCTCTGAGCCTTTCTCAATGAGCTGTGAGGGAAGATCTACTGACTGGAAAGTGAAGAGTTACACTAATGGATTTAGAGTGTTTTCACTTATTAGCCATTTCACTTATTTTCCAAGATATATTGGGAAAGTCGACAGCCATACACTCAGCAATGGAGTGTACTGGTGTGAGTCTGGATTGGGAGAGTACAGCAATGCTGTTAACATCACAGTACATAGTGAGTCCATTTACTTAATTATCTACCTAACAACACTGCAGCATTCCAACAACTCATTAAAATCTTTCTTTTATAATCGGTCATTGAGAATCCTAACATGTTTTACAGATGGTTCTGTCATCCTGGTGAGTCCTGTTCTCCCTGTGACCAAGGGACATTCTGTCACTCTTCAATGCAAACACAGAACAGGCTCGACTCTCTCCAACGTGGAATTTTATAGAAATAGAAAATTGGTCCAAACTAAAACTAATGGAGAGATGATCATAGCTGCTGTATCTAAGTCTGATGAGGGATTCTACAAGTGTAAATATGCTGGAGAAGAGTCACCACAGAGCTGGATGGCAGTGACATGTGAGTATAATGGTAACAGTTTACCTTTGAAAAGACAAAACTGTCTTTTCAAGTATGTAAACAATATGCAAATATTCACATAATTATATATCACTTTTCCATGCAATAATTATCTGAAATAAGATTCCAGCTTCATTTCTATTACACAATTACAGACATAACAGTGGTCTCCCAGGTTTATAACAGTATAGTTGAATCACAATGTTTAGACTAAATGCTTAAGTGAGTTGTTCTAAAACAAATCTATTTATCTCAATTCACATTTTCATATTCATCGCCATCATTGTGTTTCAACCTTCAGTGAGTGGATCTCCTCCACCTTCAGTGAGTTTTCCTGAGAAACAGAGTTCTCGAGCGGGGTTCATTGTACTTGTACATATTTTACTTGTTGTTGTGATTCTACTGGCCATCCTGCAGTTCCTACTGTTTCCATACAATACATCTGGAGGTGAGAAACACTACATTAGATTCATTACATCTAGATTACAATCACTGAGCAACTCTACATATAACATTATGAGTATGTTTATTGTACAACTTGTTTTTAATTTACAGATCCATGCTGTGTCAGGTAAGTACAGTGTTAATCTCTGCCTATTCATCAACATGACAGCGGTAGATTCCATCTTGTTTTCTGCTTCATTTCTGCTAGATGTCTTGTTTTTTTATTACAGACTTGCTCAGTCTCAGGGCTCCGCTTTAGACCAGAGGACCAATCAAAGTAGAGCTCCTGATAATGTGTACAGCACTCTGCCGCACGGTCAGTGTTTTCTGTTCTTTCTGGAAGTTAAAGTTTGTAGTTACTAGTTAGTTAGTTGTTTGTTTTTCTTAAAGTCATACTGTGTAACTTTTTCAATGAAACAAAAAGTTATTTTTGATATTGTTGGTGTCAGGCAGAAACCCCCTGTCTGTCATGTGTCTGTCTCTGAGTAGTTCATCTCGGTCACTGCTGGACCGATCGGTGTGAAATGTTCTATACACACTCCAAGTCGATTTAAAAATAAATCTGCCTCATGGTGACGCTATAACAGACCACTTCTCATTCTGTCTTATAACACTTGAACCATACAAAACCGTACCGTACCCCCCCCCCCCCCCCCCCACACACACACACACACACACACACACACACACACACACACACACACACACACACACACACACACACACACACACACACACACACACACACACACACACACACACACACACACACACAGCTTCCCCGTGTCTGGACGGCTGCACCCCACGACTGATACAGCTCTGGATAGGCAACCAGGCCTGGCGGAGAGCATACTATACTAGTTTACTGTGTGTCATCATTCACAGGCTTTCTCATGAAGAATAAACTTCATATATTTATGCTTATTGTTTTAATTTATTCACAGATCCAGGTTATGTCAGGTAAGTACAGTATTGATCTCTGTCTATTCATCAACATGACAGCAGTAGATTCCATCTTGTTTTATACTTAACTTCTACTAAAATGTGTATCTTTTAATTACAGACCCATTCCGCATCAGGAAACCAATCAGGGCTCAGCAGCAGACCACGGGACCAATCAAACTGGGGCTGCTGATGACTTGTACTCTATTATTAGTTAGTTATCCCTGTGGGTAGTAGCATGAAACACAGGATAGGTACAGGTAAGAGTAGAGAGATTACAATAACAAACATCTAAAAACAGAATCAAAATATGATGTAGGCCTACAGTCTGACCCTATCCATCTGCACTTGGTCTGACTGAGTGTACATACTACAGTATATTATGTACAATCATGTTGGATAAGGACGCTTCTGATGAGGAAACGGTGTCTAATTAACTTACTTTCAGCTATTAAATTATCATTAATTTAGTTTAAAAAATGTGTTTGTTGTTCTACTAATTGTCAGAATCATGTACTGTACGCAACTGAACCCATGTTTAAAACTAATTTCAACTAATGTACAGTCATCTTTTAAAACTCTTCTGAAAACCCATCTCTATGCTAAGGCCTTTTCTTAAATGTTTCCTGCCACTTTTGTTTCATTTGAGGATATCTGTATGGGTTTAATTTACATTTTTGTGGCTACTGTGTGTTTTATTCTCTGATCGTCTGTTGTAGCTTATCTCCAATGTTTTATCATGTTGTTCCTTTTATACTGCTCTGTAAAGCACTTTGTGACTATGACTGGAAATGTGCTTTATAAATAAATTCATTATCATTATGCTGTACACATTTGTACTGTAACTTTGTTTCAGATCCTTATATAGAGACGTGTTGGACAACCCAACATGATAGATGGTTTAAATGTCAAATCACCACTGAAATACATTTATAAAGTAATGTTTATATGTATCAACTGTTGTAAACGTTGTGATACAAATATCCCATCATGTCCTACAGCGGGTCTACTGGCAAGTAAGATAGACAGACAGACAGACAGACAGACAGACAGACAGATACCTCATAAGAATGGCAATAGTTGATTGCATGAATCTATCTATAGACAACTGGCTTAAAGATCATTTAGATTTGGTATCTATGAAGCAAGCAGCATCACTTCTTCAAGATCTGGGTAACAAAACTACATAACAAAAATGTTATGAATTAGGATGTGCATTTACAATAATAATCAGAGGAGACAATGAGTTCTCTTTTATTTTAGTTTTCACTTTTACTTATAATACGTACACATGTACAGTATGAGGTATTTTTAAATGAGCACACATGGTGCAGGTTGTTGATCTACAAGACCATGATGGTAATTACTGTATATGTGTTGATGTGAATGACACCGTGTACATTTATATTCTGTTGATATCCATATTCTGGACCCAAGTGATAGTCAGGCAATATTACACAAATCTTGGAACACATTCTTACCAAGACATTTCTTCACCAATATGTTTGTAAAGGTGTTTAGTAAACACGTTTGAAAATGTTGAAATTCAACTCCCCTATTGGAACCCATGACAGAGTTTTCAATTATTCCCTGACAATGAGAGGTAATCATCATCAAGTCACAAGGGGCTTGATGGTTTCATCCCCAAAGACATGAAAATATTTTTCTTTTTTTTGTACATGTTTTCAAATGTTGTTATTTTTATTGTTATTGTTCACTGTCTGCCCTGAGCCTGGTCCCTGTAGAGGGAAGCTGGTCTCCTTGTTGTGTAGCTGTTCACACAACCACAACACCACAGTCACCACAATATTGAGCATAGCAAATATCATCCAATCATTTATCCGATAGAAAGCTTGTGGTTGAAACCAAGGCCGGTGATATAGTGTAAATGGGCTGTATTTATGGGACATGGCCAATAGGGGGCTCTAGGTCACATCATTTGCAGCAAGGCAGTCAGCAGACAGTCAGAAGGATTCCATCCACCAAACTGTGTGTTTGCTCTCTTTCTCAGTCAGTCTACCTGTCCAGCGTAAAAATAATGACAAATAAAGAACCTTAAATTAGGATACAAATGTGTGTTTATCAAGTTCCTACAGTCAATCAGAGTAGAGATGATCAAACAGGATGCACATACACGTCCTCTCACTGTGTGTCATCTACTTCTACCTACTTTCACAGCCCACACAACTGTGCTGTTTATTGGAGGTCACAGCTGTTAGGAACACAACACAGCACAAACACACTGATAACTTTAAGCAGTCCTGGACACAAGTACAATGTAATGTCCTGATTGATGCACAAAGACATGACAATGAAGACACAATGAAGTGTCACAACACAGCAGTGTTCATCATCATCACACACTGACCCTGTTCTGTTCACCACTGTCACCATGTCACTACTGATCACCTCCATGACATCACTACTGATCAGTGCTGGAAAAAGTACTCAAATGTTTTACTTAAGTAAAAGTATCAATACTGCAATGTAGAAATACCCTTTTACTGTTGCCAGTAAAAGTCCGGAATTAAACATTTACTTGAGTAAAAGTACAGAAGTTGGTATCAAAATGTACTTTAAGTACCCAAAGTAGAAAGTACTCATTATGCAGAATGTCCCATTTCACAAGTTTTCAAATGTATATAAATCTTTTGAAAACAGCAGATCTACAAGCTCACTTGTAGATCGGCTATTTTCAAATGGCCAAAATGTATAGGGCTGAAGTGGTTAATGTATGTTTTGTAATAATAATCAAAATCTACAAAGTAACTAGTAACTAAAGTTTTCAAATAATTGTAGTGGAGTAAAAGTATAATGTTTGTCTACGAGATGTAGTGGAATAGAAGTAAAAGTACAGAAAATTCTAAAGTAAAAATACCTCATAATTGTACTTAAGTACAGTACTTGAGTAAATGTACTTTACACCACTGCTACTGATCACCTCCATGACATCACTACTGAAGTGATCACCTATATGACATCCCCACTGATCACGTGCATCATTGTTTCAACATCATCCAAATGGACCATTTTGGGTCTCTAATTCTGAATGTATAAATGGAACCATATGGACCCATGGTCTCTCTCAGAGTTAAATGAACACAGAGGAATTTACAGTGTTGAATGGGGTGCCAGAGGTAAATAACGGTATGAAATGGGGGTCCGTGGCCTGATGCGTATCAAACTGGGGGTCCTCGAAATTGAAACGGTTGAGAATCAGTGAGCTACATGACACAGTGTGGAGGTGGAGTCACCTACCTGCATGAACACATACACATGCAAACAAAAACTTAGTACCAAATATAAATATGCGCACTGAAGCTCCACTGTGATGTACATGTGTCTGTTTGCAGGGGCCACATAACCCCAGTCCTGGCCTCTTTACACTGGCTTCCTGTACATTTTAGGATCCATTTCAAGGTACTGGCGCTCACTTATAGAGCTTTGCATGGTCAGGCCCCGGAATACCTAACCGACCTGGTCCCACGTTATGTGCCAGGGAGGGCCCTGCTGAACAGGGTCTGTTAACAGTTCCCAACACTAATTTAATTACAAAAGGTGACAGAGCTTTTCAGGCTGTAGCTCCCAAGCTTTGGAATGCTCTTCCACATGCC